>NW_019154104.1:27784138-27804490 GCF_002288905.1 Enhydra lutris kenyoni
TTTAAGATTTTATTTATTTGACAGACAGAGATCACAATTAGGCAGAGAGAGAGAAGGAGGAAGCAGGATCCCTGCTGAGCAGAGAGCCCGATGCGGGGCTCGATCCCAAGACTCCGGGATCATGACCTGAGCCGAAGGCAGAGGCTTTAACCCACTGAGCCACCCAGGCGCCCCGGGGTATGGGGATTTCTAATTGCAAACACTGATACCCTGTGCAGAGAGGGGGAGAGGAGGGCACAGCTCTCAGAAACATTAGGAAAGAAAAAACAAGGAAAACTCTCCACAATTTTTCTTCTCTAAGGAGAGTTTACTCTTGACCCCATAATGTAGAACCTTCTAGGGAGATATTCTCTGGCTCCAAGTAACGTGAGCAGCCATGCTTTTCTCAAGAAGTCTCCTTTTTTTTTTTTTTTTTAAGATTTTATTTATTTATTTGACAGAGAGAGAGAGATCACAAGTAGGCAGCGAGAGGGGCGGGAAGCAGGCTCCCTGCTTAGCAGAGAGCCCAATGCAGGACTCGATCCCAGGACCCTGAAATCATGACCTGAGTCAAAGGCAGATGCTTAACCCACTGAGCCACCCAGGCACCCCAAGAAGTCTCTTAAAGACAGATGTCTTGAACAATATCACCGGCACAATGTGAGGAACAAGGCAGTGCTGTTCAAAGTTCATGGATGCTCAAGTCCCAGAGGGGGAGACACGTGGCATTCAGATGCAGCACAGACAAAAGTACCACCTGCTCAAGTCACCCATCTTAAGAAAGATTGCGTATGTGTGTGCGAGTCTGTGTGAAGTCTTATTTACTGTTTGTCACAAGACAGACAGAGGGTCCTTTGTCAAGTGACATTGTCTATATCAGAAGGTGCTTCCCATCTCTCATTAAGTCAAGGCTCAAATATAATTTCTACTAGAAAGCCTTCACTGGCTCCTGAAGTTAGGTTATATCTCTGTCTTAGATGTTCCTGTATCACTCTGTTCTCCGCCCCCACACCCCATCATGGGACTTGGCACAATGTAACAGTATACCCTGTTTTCTAGTCTCTGTAATACTGGCTCAGCTGCCCATCAGGAAATTTTAGGCTCAACTGAGGACTAAAATCATGTGCCATATTTAAGATGGCATCCCCAGGAATCTCCACAGTGTATGTAGTAAAGCTAAGCAACTTACAACTTTGTATCGAATAAATGGATGAACAAATGAATGAATGAATCAGCTCAGGTGTACATGGTGAGCTCAACTGTTTCAGCAACATTAGGGATGGACTTGGGTAAAAGGGACATGGTGAAGAATACAATGTTTTCATTAACCACGCATTACACACATGTCCATACTACACCCTTTCTGCAGATGAGGACGAGTGATATGGATAAGTGATAAGGATAAAATCCTCAGCATTTTAGTGCACATCAACCCTGCTCCAATTGTCAGCACTTCCACGTCTTTGCTGAAAGATCGCCCTAACAATCAGAGCCCATCTTGCCCGTGTGGACACCAGGCCAGAAGAGATCGCATGCAGCCAGCCCTTACTGGGCTGGGGCGAATCCACGCTTCAGCTCCCTCACCCCATGCGTGGTAACCTGGATGGATTATGACCCTGCTGTAGCCTTGGTGGTAAGCTACTTGTTGACACCCAGTTCTCTGACTCACATCCCCATCTTCCTGCAGGTGTTTCCTAGGATCACCACCCAACCAAACTGTGTTTGTCCTATGAACATGTTTCCCTGTAAGCACAGAAGGAAGGAGAGTAGACAGCACTGGTTGTGTGGGGCCCTACTCCAGGACTGAAAGTCTCTACTTGTACTGAGAGCTGAAAAGCAAGTGAAAGGAAGGCATGGTGACAGGCACCCTGTAGAAAGATGGCACTGGTCCCTGTGTGGAGTCGATGGGGTGAACGTGGAGAGAGGGAGATGACCTGGGTAGGAAACTGGGGGAATAAGCCAGGGAACACACAGTCTGGGCCCATACTTCCAAGGGAGGCTTTATTTACCCTCTCTTCAATGATATGTGCACGCACACACACACACACACACCCCTGCACATACACACAGTTAAATCAGATCTTGTTGGGGAAGATGAGAACTCTTCACCGTGATGCTGAACACACAGGGACACAGACCCTTCTTGAACATGGAGGCATAGCTCCTGTATTTCAGAAGTGATGTGGCCCCACATTTCATTATCTGGAGAGAGATGATTCCAGTCTCATCTGGGGCAAGCATGCGGCAGGTAAATTCAGCTCCTCTCTCCCTGCTCCTAACGTATAGTCATTCTCAGTCCTTTTCTGAAAAAAGTGGGACTTTTGAAAATGAATAATTGGAAAAATAGGCAGAATATGTATAAATTGCCAAGTGCTTCCCTGGAGGACCAGGACAAGGGCTCATTCATTCTGCCCATGCATAAATCACATCTATATGGTGATGTCTGTCCTTGGCTTGTGGACTCTGGACACCAACTAGTGAAGCCACAGGACGATCCAGGGAAACGCAGAAGCACAATCAACAGAAACCTAATGAACTTCTTCGTATGAACTTGCCTGCCTCCCTCATAAGGCCTTGGAACTCAAAGGAGAAAAACATGCAGTATCAATTTACTACTCCTGATACTAATCAGACAGAGCAGGCTTCAGCTTCTAAAAATCGAGCCATGACGAGCTCTTCCAAGAACAGCTGAAGATTGGACATGGACATTCCTCCAAGTACACACATGCCCCCTTGGCCACCTGCCCAAATTTGACACAAGATCCTTCCTCGAAGAGAGTTTCCTACCACGGCAACACTGGTTCTTTCTTCTTCAGGCACCTGCTTATAATAGGATGAGGACAAGATGAGAGGACATTTATGTAAAGTCTGTCTTATCCTAGTCAACCACATTGATGTTTTTAACCTTCAAAACAGTCCAACTATTTATTCACAGAATACAAATCTGAGAATTTGAAAGGTTAACTCAGTAGTTTAGGCCTAGACAACAACTAAGGCACAATGAAGCACTGTCCATTTCCAAACCTATTCAACCAGGCCCTCTGTGATGGCACAGAGAATGTATCTGGGAGGTCTTTGCTTTATGCCTTATTGAAACGTTCTTATTTCAAATGTATTTTTTGAAAGGAACCAGGTTAGCCTCTATCATTGGTCAAGCCAACCAATTTACTCTCAGCGGCAATTACAAAATCTGAATTGGGCTTTTGGTGGGTCTGAACTTGAATTCCACATTTTGGTGAGAATGCCTAGGTTGCATTCTCACCAAATACAAGGAGGAGAAAACTACCTCTACAAGTTTCTACACACATGCACATACACACACATACACACACACACGCACACATAATGGACACTTAGAGAATCAAGGACAAAAAATGTAGAATGGCCATATGGGAGACTGGAAACAGAAGTGGGGATATTGCTGGAAGCCCAGCAGGCTCCCCTTCCTGACTTGGCTCCACTAAACGAATATGACCATCCATCTCTTTCTCTTCAGTTCAACGTTCAGGCACGTGCATGACACACAGGACAGCTGGGAAGCCCCCAAACTACAAGTTTCTTATTTACTTAGTCTCTACCCCCAGTATGGAACCCAACATGGGGCTTGAACTCACGACCCTGAAAGCAAGATCTGAACTGAGATTAAGAGTCGGATGTTTAACAGACTGGCATTCCAACATGTTTCCATCTAAGCGACCAGCCCTAAGCTGTGTTTCTCAATCCCCCCAACTTAGCACTCTTTGCCTGTAGATGGTAGGCTCTGATTTCAAGGCAGATGGTTTATAAAGCACATCAATACCATCCTCTATGCTCCAAATACATGGAAATATTAGATGACACATATATATTATTTGACAAGTGTTTTTCTGAGCTCCAAAGACAGAAGGAAATGATGCAGGGGACAGAAATGAAGAAGAAACCCAGAATCTTGAGCTTATGGTCTAAACTGGAGAATCTGGAGCAGAACTCAGCTATACAAGCTAGCTTACTAGACACCACAGCACCTCTAGATACAAGAATATAAGACACAAACCCCAAAGTAGCAGAAGACAGTCAACATACAGCAAAGAATTGCCACTTCTGTAAAGTGACAGTAAACTATCTCAACCCATTGGCCAAAAGCTTGCTGCCTATTCCAAGCCATGGTGAAAACAGCAATTTATGAGAGATGAGAACCCCAAAGATACACACCAGTGAGTACAGAATTCAAATAGAACAACCCAAGGAATACAGAAACCAAACTCAGGGTCCCCCAAATTGATTCATAGCCAGTGAACTCTGCAGGTCCAATCATAGACAAACCCAAATTTCCCAAAAGACACAACTCCACACCTCAGGCTATGTAGGGAAAAGAATGTCCACTGAAGATAATACCCTTGGAAATGACCTAGAATACAAGAATTACAAAATATACAACACCACAAATAACAGCCTACAAAAAAAAAAAAAAAAAAAAGGAAGAATTTAGCCCTATGGAACCATGTAAAGTTATAAAGTCTAAAAGGTACTTATAATAAAAATATTTAATATATTCAAAGATATCAAGGAACACTATCCACAAAGGAAGAAGTAATAAAGGCTCAACACAGAAAATGAGAGAATTCATAAATTGGAAAATAGAGGAATGCCGAAAGTATGTCTTTTAGAAGGATTAAAAGGGAGAAAATATGAAAAACAAGTTTAAAAATGTAGAAGCTCAAACTCCTCTATTTGAAGACCTAGGTGGAAAGAAAAGAGAACTGTGGAAAAGCAATTTCTGGAGTATATCTAGAAATGAACATGAGCCATGATTTATTTCCACAATTTATTTAGAAGAGTTGGAGTCAATAGGTATGTCATATTTTCCTCTTATATTTTCCGTTGACTCTACCTGGACTTTAAGAGAAGCCCAGAGGTCCACCACCATCTTGTGACTCTGAAGTGACTTTTAGGCCACTGAAACAGAAACATAGCTGGAGGCTAGGTCCCTGACTATGTTATAGGAGCTAACCCACAAGCCACAGTCTGTCTGATCCTGAATTTATTGTTGAATGAGAAAATTAATTCAGCCCTGTTTAGACCAAGCCACTGTTTTGAGGGACACTCTATTACTCATAGTTGGCACTATTTTTATCAGATTCAGAAAATAGATTTTCAGGTGTTTTAAGACTCAGAGAATTCTAGCCATGATCTTCACTGAAAGAGTAACTATAGGAGGGCACCTGGGTGACTCAGTGGGCTAAAGCCTCTGCCTTCGGCTCAGGTCATGATCCCAGAGTCCTGGGATTGAGCCCTGCATCCAGCTCTCTGCTCAGCGGGGAGCCTGCTTCCTCCTCTCTCGCTGCCTGCCTCTCTGCCTACTTGTGATGTCTGTCTGTCAAATAAATAAATAAGAATCTTTAAAAAAAAAAAAAAGAGTCACTATAGGAGATACCTTAGTAAGAAAATTAAGTCACAAGAAATAGGAAGAAAGAAATAATGATTATTAAACACTTTGATAACACCTATTGGAAATGATAAATCAGAATTGCTTTTGTATGATAATAATTTATAATTATAAATGTATAATAATATAATAATAATTATTATATATAATATTATTACTGTTAATCATTTGGGCATAAAAATGGGTTAGAACTGAAATACTAGATAATAACTGGGATTTGGGGAATGAGTAGGATTCACAGTGAGTTAAAAGATTTTAAACTCTTCATCTTGTTTGGAGGAAGAATAGAGATCCTGATTTGCTTTGAACTTTGTTCAAAGATGTAATTTCAAAATGTAAGCGTAACCGCAGCAAAAGTGTCAGTGTTCTCTTTCTGCCCCTTCTCATCCTTGACTATGACCCTACACACCTGCAGAGATCCAGTCAGGTGTGCACACCTGGTTCATACAGCACTGGCCAGAAAGCAGACTACAGGCTAAAACCATGGTACCAGGGGCCCCCTCCTGAGATGGCCATGGAGGCAGGGACTTGCAAAGAAGAGAGTGACGGTGCAGCCACCAGCTCTGAAGATGACCTTCATCATCTGTGACCACAGGCAATGAATTTGTCTATCATTGAAATTTTGCGTGATTCTGGATGAGCCGCATCACTTCTCTAAACCTTATCCCTCTCCCTTAAGCAATAGGGTTAACTAACACCACATTTCCCATTTGTAGAGTTGGCTTGTTAAATGCAGTAATGAATGTAAACACTCTTTACAAAGAGGGACTGGGCAAACTTTATGCGGTATTGTTTTTTATACTCCAATGCTCTTTGGGAATCTTTTTCCATTCCAGAAATGAGGCTTTCTTCCAGAATAAAAATCAACTGTTAGCCTTTGTACAGAATTTTGCACTTCTCTCTTGAGTGTCATGTATGATACTTAAATAGACGCTCAATGAACTTTGGTGGAGCCATCCACATTTGCGATAATAGAGGGAAATGACTGACAGGGCAGTCAGAAACTCAAGACCTTCTGAGGAGGAGAATCATCTACTTCAGGCAGTGGGAGTGAATCAGAGAAAAAATGCAGGAAGCCCAGCTCCAGGCCAAGCAAGTGTTGGGTGTGGCTGTAGCTGGCACGCTGGCCCATGGTCTTGTGTCCTATGAGAAGAGGCACAGGGGAGCTTTCCTCTTCCTCTTTATTTTTTCTGCTGTCACATTCCTTATTTAAAGTGACATAAATTTTACTCACTGTTTTTGAGAATGATTGTCTAAAAAAACCCAGCTTGTTTTACTTTTTGTACTTTGAATCCTCCTAATTCTCTCTTGGCTTGGAGCGCCTTCTGGAACAGAAGAGGTGTCAGGCAGTGGCTCCTGCTGGTACTGCCTGAGTCTGCCACGGCAGCCGAATCTCTGAGCCTCCCAGGGAACCTTCCGGAAGGGTCCCTTCGTGTCACCCAGCAAGCAGCCTCGATCAGCTCCCTGAACCCCTGGCTCCTGCTTTTGTGACTTCCCACCACAAAAAACTTCCGTCTCTTCTCCCTGTGTGAGTTTGTCCAAGGCTCTCTGCTCCCTGTTACCATTCATCCCCATGTGTGACTTTGCCAGGGTTTTGTCGTTTCCTCCCTGACTTGGCTGCTCTTTCACAAGTTGGATCAGTGACTCAGTGCTTATCTCCTAGCTCCTCTGACAGAAAATGCTCATTGTTGCCACCCAATCTTTACAACAGCAACTCAAGGAGACGAGGGTTCACACAGACCGGGCAGGAGTTCTGTATCACCTTTCTTGCATGATGATCATTTCTAAACCTCCACACCTCTGTCAACTGTATCATTCATGTTTCAGAAGTGAACATGAGGGTGCCCTTTAAATGTCAGGACCAGATTTCCAACAAGTCCAGCCCCCAAATTCCCAACTGATTGGTTTTCTAATGCCTCTCTTTGCGTGGATTTTCTCTCTTCACCTGGATAATGAAAACCTCAACCAATAGCCAACTCTAAGCTCATGGTTACTCTGTGCCAGGATTTCTCATAAACACTCTGTGTGCTAACTCACTTAACCCTTGCTAAATAATAGAAGATTGGCACTACTGGTCTCCCTACTATAAAAATAGAAAAGTTGAAACGCAGAGAGGTTGGGTTCTGAGGACCTCAGAGCTAAGAAGGGGAACCCAAGCAGGCTAACCATCGTGTCTGCCTTGGCACTGGCCCTCATCCTTTACAATAAAGAACCAGAGCTCAGCTCTCAGGTTCCAATACCTGCCTACATTCCACAGTATAAGGGTCAGTTTCTTCCATGTCTTTATTTAGATGTATGTGTAAAGTTCTGAGAGAGATGGGGAGAGATGAAGAGGAATTCTGGGCCACAGAAGAATGGCCCAGGAGATATCTGAGATGCTGGGTCCTAGTGTGGGGCTTTCACCCCACCTTATTTGTTCTCTCAGGAAGGAATAGGAAAACACAGGCTTTACTTCCAGTTGGTCCAAAAGCACCAGTGATCTCTAGCATTTTATACAATCTTGGAATTTATTGATGCAACTGGAGAAAGAGGAGAATCAAGAGGCTCTTTCCTGGCAGAGGGGCTGTAGGAGTCTGCATCAATGCCCGAAGGAAAAAGACAAACTCCCAGCCCCAGGAAGAATAAGACCAGGTGAGCTACATAAGTGTTCTGGAAAGCCCCCATTTATACATGCATCTTCCTTGTTCTACCTAGATCACACACAAGTCCCACATGTCTGTGTTCCTTCTCCCTTTGTGTGCATAGACAATCACCAGTGTACTTTTGTGGAGTCAGGGACAACTTCCAGAAAAAGAGTGTGTATGGGAGTTAAGTGGGGTTGCCACAGGGTGCTCCAAAGAGGCAGGAGAGAATGCACAGGCAGTGGTGTAAAGGAAAAGGGGAGGTAGCCACATTTGGAAAACTCAAAGCTGCAGATAAGTTAGAGGTCAGAGCGCCAGTATAAGGGAAATGAGGAGAGAAGAGTCTGGGAATTGCAATGCCAAGTGACGGAGGACATCGGACGCCATGATGGGAAGGGGTTCAAAATCGAATCTGAGCCTGATGGGGGCCACTGAAAGGTTTTGGAGCAAGGAGGGGTTAACATGACTGAGTCTGTGTTTTGAATGTAGTGGCATGTGCTGGAAGAAGGCTAGTCTGGCTGCCAGGAAGGTGTGTGGGTGCACACTTCAGTAGTCAAGGCTATAGATAAGGAAGCCCTAACCCAGGGCACTGGTGGTGGGGAAGGAGAGGAGGGTGGGTTTGAGAGGTGTTTTTGAGGGGACTTTGAATGTAGGGATGAAAATAGGCAGGGAATCCAGGTGCGGATGATAGTGCAACTAGGGACGATAGGTGTGGACAAGTACAGATCAGATACAGATGGGAGTCTAAGGAGCCTCTGCCTTATGATAAAAATCTGAGAGTCGATCCTGTTGATGAGAGCTAACCTGTACTGAGCCCTGTTACATGCCGGGAGCCTTGTCCACATAATTCACATATTTGTAATTGTCATACTTACAGTAATGGAAGGGTTAAACAAATTTGCCCAAGGCCTCACAGCTAGTAAGTGGCTAGGATTCCAACCCAGGCAGTGGGAGTTTCAAAGTCATGCTCTTAGTCACCATGGTATCCCTGATACCAAGCTTGGTTTTGCACATGTTAGGTTTCGAGGGCTTGACAGGCATAGAAAGAGGGATTCCCAATAGTCTGTTAGGTTGTGAGTATCGTGTTTGGGAAGAAAGAAAAGGCAGCGAGAAGGATCTGCATGCTTTTCAACAATTACAAGTGTAGAAGAGAGACCCAGTCTTAGGGGTCTTAGAGGTCTTAGAGGAAGTCCAAGGATTTGGCAATAAAGAGTCTGCTCACTCATTTGTATACTAAATCACTTTCTAATTCAGTTAAACTACTTACTGGATACCTCTTGTAGGACTAGCACTGCAGTCCCCCGCCACATAGCAGGGACTTTATTTAGTAGATCAGGAAGTTAATAAAGGAAATGTTGACTGTCATTAAGAAGATGTAACTTTATGTACATGATATAGTGTGTAACAACCACATGTGCCTACCTTCATGTTATATATTTATCAAATCCATTTTATTTTTTTAAAAGATTTTATTATTTATTCATTTGACAGACAGCGATCACAAGTAGGCAGAGAGGCAGGCAGAGAGAGAGGAGGAAGCAGGCTCCCTGCTGAGCAGGGAGCCCGATGCAGGGCTCGATCCGAGGACCCTGGAATCATGGCCTGAGCCAGAGGCAGAGGCTTTAACCCACTGAGCCACCCAGGCGCCCCATTATTAAATCCATTTTAAATGAGCCTGCACATGTGGTAATGAGAAACAACAGAACATCAGGTCCCCTCTATGTGACAACAACCACCTACTTCTCTACAGTGCTCTAGTAAGCTACATTCATCATAGCACCCTCTCAAATCTGTAAGTTCCCAGAGGATATGTATATGAAAAGGCAGGATATATTCTTATATAAAGATATTATGATGTCATAGGGTCTGAATTAATGCCTAATAAATATCTTCTAGAATAACCAGCTAAAGTCTATAAGTGCCTTCTCCAGCAGCGTATAAGCCAAGAGAACATTTAATTATCTCTGCCGACCAGTCTCACATGTACTCTGATGAGGAAAATGATCACATGTTTAATGCACCTAATGGGATGTTCCTTCTCAAATGAATTTTGTTTCTGCCTATATTATAATAGTTATCTCTTTGTCCTTGCACTGTGTTTTTCGTGCGTGCTTTTCTCACCTCCCACACCCCTTTTGATTTACAAGCTCCTTGAGGGTTGAGAACCTCTTTGAGGAAGGGAGATAATGTGGAAAAGACATGAGCTGCTGAGGTAAATCCCACCTCAGCCTCATGATACCAGTGTGATCTCGGGCAAATCACTTATCCTCTCAGAACCTCTACTTCCTAGTATGGAGGTGGGATCCCCAGCACCCAGACAGAGGGGGGTGGTTAGGATTAAGGGAGTCATGTGGGACAAAGGACCCAGAAGCATTTTGCTTTTTAATTTTCACTGGAATACAGTGGGATGTGAATCTAAACACTCGAAGTCAAAGCCAGGTTGATTGTAATTAGGTTAATCCACTATAGGGACCCTTGGGTGGGTTTTGGAACATTTATGAATCTTTCACATTGTGAGGAATGTGTTTATCAGTGGGCACACATGATTTTTTTTCTTCTGGGGGAAGGTCTTGTTGCTTTCATCATTCTCGGGAGTGTATACGACCACCTGGTGAAGGAAAATATGGTAGTCCCAATGCTGCATCTCTCAGATTCCCCTCAAAGCCCAGACCTACAACCCAGCTGCAGGGGCTGTGGTCTATAAATAGCATCAAGTTGTCAGCTTCTTTGGGTTCACTCCTACTGCAGAGAACTGTCCTGCCTGAGGTCAAGTCCTTTGCAGGGACATGGCACCTTGTGACTGAGCCAGGTGGAAATAAGGACCTGCCCAATTCTCCTTGATGTGGGACACTCTGACAAGCAATATTCCCCCCAGAGACACAGGAGTTACCTGAGGCATTGATGTATCCCCATCAAAGTTCACCTTTTTTGCACTCCTTCCCCTCACATGTGTTGATCTCTAGTAAATATCTTGTTCCCTGGTTTCATGCTAGCCTTTGCTTCTGGAGAATTCACCCCATGAGAGAAAAGAAACAAGAAGAAAAAGAGAGTAGTAGATGAGAATAGAAGTTCATGAGAGAGTTCCAAGAGGGTGGTTATCAGTTTCAAATAGAGCAGAAAGTTCAAGATAAGGGCAGGAGTGGTTCAGTGGGACTGGCAATCAGTTCTTAGGGCCCATGGAGGCCACAGTTTTGTGAGACAAATATGAAAGCTTTGGGAGAGATATTTTGATAAGTCATCAAGATATGACAAACAGGAGACAGCTAGTTAGAACCCTTCTTTTGAGGCAAGAATGTTGTGGGAAGCTGGGTCACAGGGTCAAGGAGAGACCTGAGCATGTTGATCATCTGTAGAGATAATTTTTAAAAACCCTTTCTTACAAACCACGTCTTCCTCTTTAGACATGTCTGAATAACCATGGTGAGAATAGACTTCAAATCTCCCCCAAATTATTAAGTCAAGTAATGGGCTTTTAGAATATAGGAAGTTCAAAAGGCTGTCAGGTTGGAGCCAGACATCTGAGGAATGTGCATGCCCCCAAGAGGAAGCGTGCATCCATTAAGATGTATCAGGTGGCCCTTATCAGAGAGCCCGTCAGTCAGTCAAAGGACAGGTTATTATGTGCGCCAGGTCCCTCAGAAAAGACCCCTCCAAAGTTAACAGAGAGCAATGGACCCAACCCTGCCCTCCAACACTTGCTCAAACAAAGCACAGGACTCTGTGGTTTAACCAAGAAAAAACTACTGGAAGAAAATTCTACACTGCAGCAGGGCAGCTGGATCAACAAGTCACAAGAAGTCACACTCCCAGGCCATGGTTTTTCATACGCATCTTAAGAGCAGCCTTTCAGGGGAGAACACAGCTTCATTAGAAGGACTCATAGCTTGACCAGACATACCATCTTGCCTCAGCCCCTTTAGTGCCAGCATTTTCTTTTTCTTCTTTTTTTTCCCCCAAAAAGGGTTTATTTTTTATTTATTTTTTTAACATATAATGTATTATTTGCTTCAGGGACACAGGTGTGTGAATCATCAGTCTTACACAATTCACAGCACTCACCATAGCACATACCTTCCCCCAGGTCCATCACCCAGCCACCCCATCCCTCCCACCCCACCACTCCCAGCAACCCTCAGTTTGTTTGCTAAGATTAAGAGTCTTTTATGGTTTGTCTCACTCCCCAGTCCCATCGTGTTCCATTTTTTTCCCTCCCTACCTCCCAATCATGTCATGCTAAAGATATGAGGTGAACGCAAAGATACCAATAGTATATGCAGTAAGGTGTAGAAAAATAATGAAACAAACGGTTGGCCAGTTATCTGCTACAAAAACTATATTTCAGCTACAAAAGGCTGGTATCACAGATAGAATGCTTGCATCCTCTTTTTCACTTTGCTTACCCCTTTCCCAGTGGCTTCCAGCTGCCATCTTGTCTTCCTGGTTGCAAAAGTGGTAGTCTACTGAACTTTGATGTTCTGCCCCAGAAGAAACACAATAGCATGCTCATTAAGGCTCAGACTCTTCTTGTATATACTCATCCCCTCAAGGCTCTCCCATTTAATCTTCCCCTGGAAGCGACCTTTGACACTGGGCTTTGATTCCTCTCTAGGATTCAAAGAATGAGGGTGAACTCAATGACCTTTTGATCTTTTAAGGCTTGACAAATACTAACAATTCCCTGATTCCTGATGCATATTGAGGAATCTACATTTTATACAACTGCTAATGGCAAGTCTACCACTCTAACACAAATACTTCCTTTGGCTAGGTTATTCAGCTGAAGGTAGGTAACTGGTTGTCATCTGAGAACTTGTGAGGATAACTTGCTTTGAGATGATGGCGGCACCTGTCCGGCCTTTCTGAATTCACTAAGTACTTTCACATTTGTTCTTATCACATTTGATCCTCAAAATAGGGCAGACATTTCTCTTATGTATTTCACAAGTTAGAAAACTGAGGCTTCCAGAAAGTGATGTGAGCTGTCCTGCTTGAAACAGCAGGTCCATCAATGAACCCGCATTGCTCCAATATCTAGTCGTGGGCTGCTGTCAGAAAACCCACCCCTTTAAGACATCCCATAGAAGTATCATTGTCTAAGCAACCTTTGCAAATAGGTGAAAAAACTTCCACCAGTGTGCATGTTTTTCATGATTTAAGTTTTCTCTGTGCTAGGCTCCTAGTTTTTAATTCTCCCAGAGCTACCAAATGTCCATTGATGGGAATAAGCCAAGAGAAGAAAAGGCTCAGAAGGCTAGTTTATAAATAGCTTCATTAGTGAGTGAGGGACCTCAGATCTTGGCAAAATGGTTGCTTTGGAATGGGTTTCTCCCAGGAGTGCCCTGCTCTGATCGTGTGGCCTGCACACATCGAAGCCACACAGCCCAGGGCACCCACTCAGGAATGCCACAATGGTTGGGTTTGTAATTTATAATGTGAGGCCAACCAACAAATTCTATTACTCAAATATGTGAAGCAAACCTAAGGAGAGGAGTACTTTAATCTTTCGCTCAAAAGCGACATTTGCAGCTCCTTTCACTTACTTTTCATTATTTCACCACAGGGGAAACGTTTCCAGGAATTATTATGTTAAGCAGTATATTAAAAAATGAGTCTTGGTATTTTTTGCAATAAATAATGGTTCACATTTATTCTGAGAACAGAAATGCTCACCAGAACTTACTTATATTGTCTGCTTTCAGAAGCACCAAACTATTAGAAATGTATAAACTCATTTCCTAGGAATGTTAGAAATAACCCAAGCCCTCAACTACTTGATGAGTACATGCTGTATGCCAGTCCCTGGACAGAGCACAGGAGACACAGAGAGGCATAAGGCACAGGCCTTGCCTTCTGAAAGTGTTCAGTGGGAACTTGAAGAATTCTCATTGCAGAGTGAAGTCAGTAGTAGCTTTGAGAGATGTAAATTCAGATGTTGGCTTTGTTGATCTGACTGTGAGAACTTGGTCAACGCACATAACTATCCTTAGCCTCAGTTTCCCCCCAAGCAAAGTAAGAATGGCAGTATATGTTCTTTAGGGTCTTGGGAATGTGGAAATAAATACAGACCACCCAACTGAGAACAACAAGGCTGTTGATTTAGAGCTGCTATAAGGGAAGCAGCTACCATCACTTACTTATGTTTGGCAGAGACTCAAGGACAGGCAAGGGAAGGACAAGTGTGATAAATGTTCTAAGCAAAGGCATCAGGTGTGCCCTGCTGGGAAACTGTTGGCCTGGGGATACTGGAAGTGGCTGACTTGCAGCAGGTATCTTATGTGATGTGTTTGGAAACCATACTTGGCTTTCTCTGGTTAGTCCTGATTTGGAAGTAGAGGGCAGAAGTAGGAAAATTCACGGTCATTGACCAAGTTCTAGCCAATGGTTCTGACCAGGGTCAGGACCAGTTGCTGTAGAGGCTGTGGTTTGGCTGTCTGGGCTACAGGACATGGGCAGAGTTCTCTTGACATACATAGTTTGATGACTGACCGTTTGTATACTCCATCTCTCAGGGAGACGACAGATAGACACACACACACACACACACACACACACACATACACAGAGTGAACTCATTATGTGATGATTATTATTATGTGACTCCATCGGAGAAGAAAATCACGTGTGAAATTGGAGATACCAAGGCCTTTAAGAGTCCTAAAAAAGAAATTACTAACTGCTTAAGGGCTTGAAGGATTTGGGATTTTTGTTGGGGCTTTGTATTTATAAGCAAGACTAAAGAGACAAGGAACTAAGGAAAAGATGCCCCAACCAGATGGAGGACATATCATGGCCAATGACAAAGTGGAAGGTAAATGGACGAAACCTGCTGGCAGTGACTGGACCTCAGGTGCTCTAGAACTGACATGGAGGAAACAAACGAAAGAGAAGATGGAGTCAGACTGGGGTTAGGAGAGAGGTTTGAATGCAAGCTTCAATTCTGCAGATGTAAAGACAGAGTTGACCAAAACAAAAGGGTCCTGGCCTAAAGCAAGAAAGACTGTGTCAAGGAAGCAGTATTTGTAGAGAAGAATTCATCACTTTCTTTCAGTCAGGATGGCATCAGAGCCCCAGGACTATTGCTTAATAAGGGATAATATCTGCCTTTCTCTGGTCATGTCCCTGGGCCTTTGATACTCAGCAAAATGTCTCTGAGAGACTATAGCTGCTCCAGCCCTTGCATCATGGGAGAACTATGGCATGAAAGACATTTTCCTCTTCTTCCAAGTGGGTTACAGAAGTTGCAGAGTCAGAGCTTTACATTTAAAATTTTGTTGTCTTCTGTCTAAGAAGGATAAAGTTCAGTTGCAAAGAACATTACACTTCCCAGTGAGCATCAGTAGAGAGGATATCATTGTGAAGTCAGGTATTTGATGAATTCCAAAGAAACTGTGCCCGCATACCTATATCAAAGAGGAGGCCAGAGGTCCACCTGGCATAACTTGGCTCCATTGGCATTCACATTTCAACCATCTACTGCAGCAGGACCCTCCAGAAAGAGGGTCTCCCAACTTCTACTTCACACATGATTTGGCCCTGAGCCATTTATGTTGACCTGTTTGCTCTCCACACACTGAACCACTGGGGATTTCTCCAGCTTTTGACTTGGTGATTCTATTAAAACTGTAGACTGACTACTAACCTTATGCTCTGATTCAAGCTCACCAAATAACTTTCTGCAGATAAGTTATCTCCCAAGCAGCCCACATGGAGAGTGAAAATGTTCTGGTTGGAGCACTGTGTTATCTAATGCACTCGTTAGCAGCAGTATGTTTCACTGAGAGTTAATATAGTTCCATCCAAGTTTACAGGTCCTTCCCGCAAGCAAGTTTGTTTCTGGAAGAGTGAAATTGCCATACCTATAAATTAGATTTCCAAGGACAGCAGGACAGAATGTTTTACCAAGACAATGTCATCTTGTGAAGACATACCTGTTCGTCCACAGCCTTCCCCAGTGGTCCTGTGATTGTGGACTCCTTACTTGAAGGCTTGACCTACCTTGTATCACTCAGATTGTAACATTTTGGATTTCAATCTGCCTCCTTCATTAGCCTATGAACACCTGGAAGGTGTTTATTTATTCCATTCACAAATATCTATTGAGCTGTCTAGGTACAAGGAAAAAACCATAAGAAGTCAGACATAGCACCATCTCTATGGGTTTTATATGGGGGAGTGGTAGGGAGATAAATAATAAACAAACAAGTAAACACAAACAGTATCAGAGAGTGATCACTGAAGAAAGCTACTGTACATCTGACAAACAAGGAACACCTTTCCGAGAAGACAGTGTTCATGACATGAGAGAAAGGAGTCAAGTACCAGAAGATGAGTTTGAGAACCAATCTAGCAGAGAAAACATCTAGGGGTAGGGCCCTGAGGCACCAGATGCCTCAAGGATGAGCAGGAAGCTGTGGGCTGAAGACTCGTGGGCAAGGGGAGGCCTGATTTAAGGGGAGAAAGCAGGGTTCAGAGAGTTGATGGTGGGGAAGATGTGTCCGCTGTTATTCTAGATGCCACTGGTAGTCTTAAAGCAGGGGAATGTTGTGATCTGAGCTATATTGGAACAAAATTATTTGGCTAATAAATAAGGAAGATGTGATACATATGTGCAATGGAATATTATTCATAGTCACCAAGAGAAAAAGATCTTGCCCTTTGCAATGACATGGATGGAGCTACAGAGTAGTATGCTAAGTGAAATAGTGAGTCAGAGAAAGACAAATGCCATATGATTTCTCTTACATGTAGAATCTTTTAAAAAAAGCACACTACATCAAAAACTAAGGATGTAATGTATGGTGACTAAGATAACATAATAAAAAAATAGTTTAAAAGAGAAAAAAAAGCAGAAACAAACCCTAAATACAGAGAACTAACTCATGTTTGCCAGAGGGCGGAGAAATAACAGAATGAGCAAGATAGGTGAAGGGGAATGAAGGATAGAGACTTCCAGTTATGGAATGAATAAGTCCTGGGGATGAAAGGTACTGCATAGGGAATATGGCCAATGATTTCGTAATAGTGTAACATGGAGGCAAATGGTAGTTATACTATGGTGAGCATAGCATAAAGTACAGAGATATTGAACCACTATGCTGTACATTTGAAACTAATGTAACATTGTGTCAACTATATTTCAAGTAAAGAAAAAAATGTTATTTAATTTGTTGGATAGAATATAGACAGGATCACTTCACTAAGGAAGGCCATCTAAATGACTGTATTCATAGTCCAGGAGATGATGGGGGTCTAAGTAGGAAACAGTAAGGAGGGTGGAGAGAAATGGACAATTTGGGGCACATTTGGAAGATACAGGTGAATAGTCCTATTTGTTTCTATACACCCAGAACCATGCATGGTGTCATATATACATTAGGTGATCAATAAGTGAAAATTTATTTGGAATGCACTGGATTGAATTAAATTTAAGAAAGATGCCTTGATTGAGAGAGTCAAAGCTGAGCATGTCTTTAACTTATGATTTAAATATGAAGCACTTTGGATAAAAGAGAAGCAACTCTTTTTCACTCTGTAGGAAGTTCAGATCTAAATCATATTCAAACTCCTCATATAAATATATATATCACAGCACTTATTGATCATAAAAAGGCTCTTTAAACAAAGCAATCCCAAAAGGAAGCTGCCAGTACTTTGTATAACTTCCATTTCTAGCCTATCCGTTTCAACTCTGGACAGAGACCAAGTCAGGAAAGAAAACTAAAAGAAAGCCCCAGGGCTGTGTCGTTGCCTGGTCCTTAGGCCATGCTAGGTTCCAAAAAGGAGGGAACAGCCGACACTTTCTAAATCCCTTTTGTCTATTTCAGAGGCAAGGAAGCCCAGAAATAAAGCCATTGATGATGGGCTGGCCCTTGTCTTGACCTTGTTATAAATTGGTCAAATTATATTTGACATTATATCCAGAATGGATGACATTAGGAAAAATTCAGCTAAGGAGCCTAAGAATATTTGATTATAGGTTTCTAGACAGAGAGAAATATGCACAAAGGATTATGATAAAAGGGAAGCAAGTGCTACTTGATTGGTGCCTGAGCTTAGACCCACAACTATAAAGGTCAGAGAACTCAGATCACTTAGGATAGGCTATATATATACTGTTTTCTAAACTAAGCCCCTGGACCAGGCACTATTATTTCATATTCATCTAACCCTGGATTTGTTTACATTTTACAGATGAAGACGCCAAGGAGAAAATAACTTAACTGAATGACATCTTAGAGCAACTGAATTGCAAATCTAGGATTCAAACTCATGTCCAAAGCCTATGCTCTTTCCACTTCATTGCCCAAGGAAAGTATTTTTGTTGTACCCAAAGTAGTACCCAGAGGGAATGGGAGGGGGAGGGAGAGAGGGAGGGAGGAAGATGGGAGGGAAAAAGGGAAGGAAAAGAAAGAAGGAAAAAAGAGAAGGGGAGGGAGGGAAGAAGGAAGAAAGGAGGAAAAGGGAAGGACTTGACTTTGATCTATTCCAATATCCATTAAAAACCCACATTGAGTGAGGACCTAACTGACTGCAGACCTTGTGCCTGGTTGCCACTGTGAGGAATAGCATAGGAAGCCGCCCCAGAAAATCACACAAGACAGCTGGTGTAGTGCACCATTGTATCTGGAATGTTCTGCGTGAGATTGAGACTTGCCGCATATCCTTTGCTGCTGATCATTTTTCATAAATCCCCATTGTTTCATTTGCTCAGTCCTAAAAACTTATTGTTCTTTGTGCCCCCCCCCATCCAATAAAATAAAACTAATATCACGGTGTCATTTGAAAATATATTTATGTTTGTTTTCCCTATAAAAAGAGATAATAATGTTATGTTCCAATAATATTAAGTTGCAATGTTATTTGCAAGATTGCAGAGCTTTTAATTTTCTGATTATTTCCACAGTGGGAGTTTCAGCTCAATTTCGACGAAGACACTTCTATCTGTTTCGGTTATTTTTTTATTACAGCTAGAAGCAACAATAATTGCCTTTAGTGTAGGAAAACATCACGGAGGAGACAATTGTTGTCCCTAAAGAATAAGATCATCAGGGTGAATTTTGATATAAAAAAATTGTAAATTAATTGCAAAGTCCTATAAATATTATATTTACTAAAATTGTGTTGATTGCTGCCTTCAAAGAGTTCCATCTTTTTTTTGGTAATTCTTTTAAAGAAATAGGTTTCTTAGGAGCCACACTAACCAAAGGCAAATGCAGCCATCAAAACATTAATAATTCTTAGGCACATGATATCCACAAGGATGGAATCAACACTGTTGGAAAGAAAAATCTCAGGCAACTGGATTTGAGTTTTGGTTCTCAAACTTAGTACCTATTTGATCTTTACCTAGTTACACAAATAGTTCTAAATCCACTATTAAAAACTAAATTTAAAAGAAATAGTGTGGGTGAAGTCACCTGCCATAGTCTGACATAAAGTAGGCAACAAATAATTAGCAGCTATAATGATGAAGATATCCAGGTGACTTGCTTCATCCATTCAACACATACTCTGCATCCACCATATGACTGCTCCAACCACTATTCCAGGCACTGCAGATTGGTCATGGACATGGTGATGATGATAATGATGAAGATCTCAATCATTATTACTGCTATGTTTACACTGCCATGTGCTGGTCAGTCCTACTGCAGAAGTCCCAGGTGGGCTTCTTTATCATTTACAAAATAATAATAATAATATTGTGATTACAATTGTCATGTCCATGTCTTGTAAAGTGTTGTCTCACTCAGTACACATTCCCATATTCCTTTGGCTGATCTGCCCTTATCAGAGAAGTTGGAAAATGTAAAACTTACATTTTCCACCCTTCCTTGATGACAGAGTTGGTCCTTGAGATATAAGAAGATACCTACTGAGGATTTCTGTGGGGCTATCACTTCCATTTTCTAGGGCCCACTTTTCCTGGTTTTCTAAACCTATACAACATTTGTGTGAGAGAGGGAGAGGGATTGAAGATAGAAAGCAAGTATTATTTATCCACATGTTACTGAGATTAAGCTCTATGCCTGATGCATAATGGATACTAAGAAAACTGGAAGGAAGGAAGGAAGGAAGGAGGGAAGGAAGGAAGGAAGGAAGGAAGGAAGGAAAGGAAGGTAGGTCACCAGATATGGGACATAGATATAATTAGGACCTGACTCAACCAAAACAAACAAGCTTCTGGAAATTGCTGTCATGATCACCATCACCATCATCACCATCACCATCACAATCATCACCATCATCACCATCACCATCACCACCATCATCACCATCATCACCATCATCACCATCATCACCATCACCATCATCACCATCATCACC
>NW_019154104.1:27804890-27892218 GCF_002288905.1 Enhydra lutris kenyoni
CATCACCATCACCATCATCACCATCACCATCATCACCATCACTATCATCACTATCATCATAATCACCATCATCTCCATCACCATTATCTTCATCCTTAGGATGATGATCATTTCTTGAGCAATTGCCACAGTTATTCTCAATTGCTTTATAATATCTCTTCAAGAGAGCATTTATAAAATTTTGGTGGAGAAATATTCTTTCCAAGCTCCATAGAAATTTCTAGAGAATTTTATTTATACAAGCACAGGTAAAAACTGCTTTTATGAGAGATACTACTTATGAGAATGAGTCAGACATGATAATGATGCCTGAGCAAGAAAAATTATTGGAATAAATAAATAATACAACTTGGTATAAGGGGATTCGTTTCTTCTTCTGAAGTCCTCTGTAAACAAACTCCCTCTGCCCCCAAGTTAACCACTGTTATAGTTGTCATTTATCTTTCTAGATATTTTTCATGCATTTGCTTACTTGTAATATGGCATCTATGCAAATGCATCCATTCGTACATGTGAGAGGGGGCACACGTATGACAACCTCACATAAATAGTATCAGGTGACATGGTGACCTAAGATGTTCTTTTCTCATTATGTGTAAAAGCTCTTTCCCAATCTGCACATGGGGCAATCTCACCAACTTTATCCAATGCATATGATTCTATTATGTGGATATACTTTGGTTAGATAAAACCTGCTCCTTCTTATTGGCAATGAGGTAGCTCAACACTGATTCCAGTCTAACACCTAACCAGCAGTTTTTCAAAGGGAGATGTTTCCCCAAACTGCCATTAAAGTTAGAGCCTCTTAACTTTGTTTTTTCTAGTCTGATGGTTGAAAAGGGGTGTGCCATTGTTATCTTAACTTGAAATGGCTTTCTGTTAATTTTATATGGAGTACCTATATTTTCACATGTTCATTGACCTTTTGTATTTACTCTTCATTGGCAGCTCATAACCTTTCTCTTCTTCATTGTGTTGTTGCATTATTTATTTGCCTGGGTTCTACATATATTTAAGTATAATTTCCTTTTATTTTGTTACACCTGTATGCAGTATGTAGGTATTTTCTCCAGAATATCACTTGCCTTTTAACATTTTTTAATGAGCATTTTTAAATGTTGACATATTCAGGTGGATCAATCTTCCTTTAATAGCTTTTGATTTTGTGTCTTGTTAAAAAGACATGTCAACATGAAGGTCAAGAATACATTCACCTAAATTTCCTTGTAGCATAAATGAGAATATGAGAAAAATTCTTCTCAAAGATGTGTTTGTAACAAGCTTGATAGGAACCAATGATATCTTTCAAAACATTACCGGTTGACCCAATGCCATAGATGAAATAGACTGTCTTTCTCTCAATTATTTAAAATGCTACCTGTAAGATATGCTAAATTCTCTTATCTATACTAGTCTGTTTCTTTACTTTTTGTTAGGTTTATAATATATTTTATCTTGTAAATTTTTTTTTCTAAAATCATTCGAGAAAAAAAAAACATTTCCCTTTTTTTGAAAACTGTTTTGGCAAATCTTACACATTTATCATAAGAAATCTAGGATTATTTGTTAAGGTCCTTGGGGAAAACCAAACTGTTTGGATTTGAATGGATTGCATCAAAAATGATTGATTAATTTTGGACATAGTTGATATTGATTCTTCCCACTCATAACTACACTGTTTTCTTAATTTGTCAGAACCTTTCATGTTCCTTCTTAAAATGTTATAAATTTCTTCAAAAAGTTTCAACATGTTTCTTTCTTAAGTTTGGTACTAGACACATTATAGATATTATGGAAACTGGGAAATATTTCAGTTATCTTTCCTAACTGATAATGAGGTTTTACAGGAAAATGTAACATTTCAATATTAAACTGGTTCTGATCGCCTTGATGAACTCCTTCACTCCCACCCATAGTTAGCCAAGTGATTTTTTAAGACTGTCACTCACAAATTATAGCAGTATTATTAGTTTTTAAATAAATGTAATGAACATTTCTTTTTGTCATTTAACTTAAAGTATAGGACTTTGTTATGTCCTGTGTTATATCTCCATAACTAGTAGGTATTTAATATTTACTATAGGAATGGTAAAGAATGTTATTGTTTGATAGGCTTTTTTTAAAGATTTTTTATTTATTTATTTGACAGACAGAGATCACAAGTAGGCAGAGAGGCAGGCAGAGAGAGAGGGGAAGCAGGCTCCCCACTGAGCAGAGAGCCCGATGCGGGGCTCGACCCCAGGACCCTGGGATCATGACCTGAGCTGAAGGCATAGGCTTTAACCCAATGAGCCACCCAGGTGCCCCTTGTTTGATAGTTTTATCATTAAGTTTGATACAATGGAGATTTCTGGTAATGGTACTTGAGAAAGTTTTCTATTATATCTAGTACATTAGCATTTTTTTCTTTTTATTCAAGTCTAAATGTTGTTAAATTATTTTCATTGTCCATTGAGATAAGATGACGTGTATATCTTAGCTATTAACATATTATGTGAACAGATTTTCAATATTGATTAATTCTTCATCAAATCTTCATCGAAGAATGATGCATTCTTCAAATAAACCCCGTCTGGTTATGATGTATCTTTTCATATATTGCTAGAATATCTTTATTAAATTTTCTTTAGGACTTTTCCTTTTATAGTCATTAATGATATTAACCTATAGTTTTCTATTACATCACTATCCATGTCAGTGTTTGATATCAGGTTATAGTGACACTGTAAATGAGTTTTTTTTTTTTAAATCTTATTTTTAAATAATCTCTCTACCCAACATAGAGCCTGAACTCACAGCCCTAAAATCAAGAATCACATGCTCTATGACTGAGCCATACAGGTGCTCTGTAAAATGAGTTTTGACTCCCATCTCTGGAAATATACTAGACTATATGTAACCTAAAACTCCTCCCAATGCATGGGTGGCTCAGCTGGTTAAGCATCTGCCTTCAACTCAGGTCATGATCTTGGGGTCCTGGGATCAAGGCCTTCGTCCAGTTTCCTGCTTCTCTGCTCCCTTGTTTGTACTTTCTCTCTGTCAAAAAAAACAAATAAAATCTTTAAAAATTTTAAAAAATAAAACTCTGCCCATTACAGAAGCATGTAAAAATGAAGGATACAATATAACAAGCATTCCTTAAATGCATAGATAAACTGCCAATAATGTAAAAAACAATAAAAAAAAGAAAAGAAAAAAATCCAAACAGTAAGAAAAGCTGACTCTAAGCTACCAATGAAATTCCATTTTTATACATTAGATACACCTGCTGAACTATCATGTAGAGATAGGAGGAAAACACTGAGCCTTTACAGTTAGAGCAATGGAGACTCAGATGCCAGAAAAAGTTAGTTTCCTCAAAGAATAATTAGTAATAGATTCACCTGTAGCTATAGTGAGCCAACAATAAAGTTCTGTCTATTTCAAAGGAGGATCAGAGATGGCGGAAATGTCAGTTTTAAAGGGGTATAAGCATGACACTATGGAATAGATACTCTGAAGCGAGGCAGGAACCTCTTTGGAAGAATCGCCCACGTCCCAAACCAAGCAAGGCTGACAGTGAATCCCGTGGAGGAATTCACAGTTCACAAATATAAAACATGCAATGTAACACTTTACCATGAGTGGAAGAAAACACACGGAAATAGTTAGCTTAATCACCTAGGTATTTGGATAATAGAATACCTAGAATGTGGAGATTATAAAATCAGTGCATTTTGTATTTTAATGGGTTGAAAACATTACAAACAAACTAAAAATACACACAAAAGAAGAAAGTGCTGTATGAGTTAACTTGAGCTGCCATGACAAAATACCAGGCCAGATGGTTTAAATAGCAAAGTCATTTTCTCAGAGTTCTGGGATGGATGTTATTCTGCCTAACACACCTGCATAAACAAACAAACAAACAAACAAACAAACAAAAAAACACACACTCCAAGCCATGACAGTTTCATTGGTGAATTCCAAAAATGTGAGATAAAAGTTGAGAGAAAAAAAAACCTCACCCTCTTAGAGAATATATAGAAGAGAGGAAGACTTCCCGTCTTATTTCTGAGATCAGAATAACTCTGATACCAATCTTGACCATACAGCTTCTGAAATGTAAATTATAAGCCTGCATTCTCATGAGCATAGGTGCAAAGCTCTCTAACACGGTATTAGCCAATTGAACCTAGGGATATATAAAAAATAATATGTTGTACTGTAAGATTTAGCCTAGTTTGGGTTAATATTTTCCTATTTAAATTTGAGAAGCAATTAATATAATTCACCACATAAAAACTAAGAAGAAAACTAATAAGGTTATTTCAATATATGCAGAAGGAACGTTTGATACAATTCAACCTTCATTTATGATAAAAATTCTTAGAAAACTAAGAGTAAAAAAAAAAAGTTCTTCAATCTAAAAAAGGACACTAAGGAAAAATCTACAGCTGCCATGCTGTTCCATGGCAGAATATTAAACATTGTTCTCCTAAGATCAAAAGCAAGGCTAAGATATGTCTGCTCTCATCAGTAGCACAGTAAGGCAAGAAAATACTGGAAAGGTTTAAATATTAGGAAGGAATACATAAAACCACCATTATTCACAGACAACATGATTGTGTACATGGAAAATCTTATGACATTTACACAAATATTACTAGAAATATAAGGTTAATATGCAAACACAATTGTATTTCTATAATCTAACAAAACTAATTGAAAAATGAAATTGAAAATGTATTACCAGTTATACTATTACAAAAATATCAAATAGGGAATATGTTTAACAAAAGATGTGTACCATCTCTACATTGAAAACTGAAAAAAAATGTTGAGAAAAATTAAAGAAGATTGAATTAATGAGGATTTATACTCTATGAATCAAGAGATTCAATATTGATAAGATGGTGGTTGTCCCCAAACTGATTTATAGACTCTATATAATTCCAGTGGGAATCTTAGCAGGCTATTTCTTTTTTATAAAGTGAAAGATTAAAATAAATATTTACATAGAAACCTAAAGGGTCTAGAATAGCCAAAATTACCTTTGCCATTTCCTTAGGAACTTAAATAAATACCTACCCTATGACCCATAATACCCACTCCTAATAATTTATCCAAAACCAAAATAAAACATATGTTTATATAAACTCTAATACAAGAATGTTCATAGCAAGCTCATTCATAATATACAAAATTGTAAATGATTCAAACACCTATCAACAATTGAATAAATTAACAAATGGTTATATAATAATAATACACTGGAACTCCACTCCACTGAACAAAAGAGCACATTACTGATTAATGCAACAACAGGAATGAAGCTCAGAAATATCACATTGAGTGAAAGAAATTGGACACAAACCATTTGTACTGTATAATTCCATTTCTATGAAGCCCATGAACAGGCAAAATTAATCTATGGTGTTAAAAATCAGAAAGCACCTTGGAGCAGGAGGAAACTCTCTGGGGCAAAGGAAATGTGGTCCACTGTGATTATGTGTGTGTGTGTGTGTGGAGGAGCAGGGTGGTGGGGAGGAGGAGAGATAAAAAAGGATAGTTACAAAAAGTTACAAAATGTCGAAGGTCATCACACTGAATATTTATGATTTGTTCAGATCATCCTATTCTATAAGTGTAGGTAAGTGTATAAAGTGTATAAACTAAACTATATATAAAGTATATAAGTGTATAAAGTGTATAAACTATACCTCCAAAATTCACACCCAGTTACATCCCAATGAGATTGTAGACACCAAAGACAGGAGAAAGTCTGAAAAGGAGCTAGAGGAAAAAGACAGATTTTCTGCATTACACTGGCAAACAGACTGTCAGTGGTACAACCGAAGGGCAATATGATGTCTGGAAAGTATAAATCCTCCTTCGGCATGTATCGTAAAAGAAATGCAAATCTCAGCCCACAGTATCTCCCAGAAACAGACGTGATGGAGTCATCAGAAAAGGGTTCTAAACTTCTATTTATCCCCTAAAACTAATTTAATCATTAAGTTCAATCGGTTTTGGAAAAAATGTCATTAAGAGATTTTGTACATAAGATCTCTGATAATTGAAATAAAATACGCAACAGAAATGTTATAAAGCAGACCGAGGGTGGATAAAGATTAAATAACAAAAGTTGGAAGTTTAATTTGAGAAATTTCCCCAGAACATACTGTAAAGAGGTGGATATTTGAACGGAAAACAGTGTTTCATGTGAAATAAACCCAGAAATTTCAACATCCATCCAACTGTGACTCCAGGGGAATAGACATCATATACAGACACGATGGCTGAGAATTTTCCTTAAATTATGAAGTAATTCATGATACCTCAGATGGGAGGAGTCTACCAATTATCAGATAGAATTATCTGAAGAACATAAAGAGCCATATTTACAAGCTTCCTGTTGAACCTGTGCCAACTGAGTGAGAAAATGAATATTTCAGACACCTCAGCCCTAGCCCTTAGGAATCTATACTTCAGAATTTTTCACTATGTATGACTCCTCTGTTTTTATCCATTTGCTTTAGGAGAACTCTGCAAGTTTCTGAAGTTCTACTTGCAATTTCTTTTTTTAGTTTTCCAAATGCATTTCATTATGTTTTATTTTCAGGAGTTTTTTGAAATCAGTTTGCCTAAAGTTGGTTATTATTTTAATAGAGATAAATTTATCTTTGTCCCTGAAGA
This sequence comes from Enhydra lutris kenyoni, assembly GCF_002288905.1. Lineage (NCBI taxonomy): Eukaryota > Metazoa > Chordata > Mammalia > Carnivora > Mustelidae > Enhydra > Enhydra lutris. The sequence continues at coordinate 27,811,569 of NW_019154104.1, forward strand.
GTTCATAATGTCTAGGGAATATCAACAATAGCAGGCCCCAAAGATTGGGAAAATGGGAAATAAACTCCCTACATCATTTTATAATGTAATCAGATTCTAGGACTGTAGCATGGATGATATTTCTCACTATCCAAGAGATGCATTCAAAATTATGAAAATTCTTTCTCCTCCACGTGTTGCCAACCTTTTTCCAGAATCCTAGATCCTCCCCAAAGAAACAGAAGAGAATTTCCATTGGGCCCCTTGGTGGCTGAGTCAGTTAACATCTGCCTTCAGCTCAGGTCATGATCCTCGTGTCCTAGGATGGAGCCCACACTGGGCTCCCTGCTCAGTGGAGAGCCTGCTTCTCCTTCTCCCTCTCTCTCTCCTACTTCTGCTCTCTCTTTTTGTCAAATGAACAAATACAATCTTTTTTTTTTTTTTTTTTTTTTTTCTTTTAGAGAGAGAAAAGGATTTCTGGATCCATTGCTTTAAGAGTTTGGACAAATTGTAGCCAGTGATACTAAGTACAGTAAGTGGCAAGCACTAAAAACCCTGAAATTTGGGCTTTGAGTGATCAAAATAACAGGTGGAGTGACTGAGTTTCACAGTCTTCAACCACAGCGCTGGACTCTTGCAAACAGCCCAAGAAACCTAAGAGTCATTCACACATTAAGAAGCATGAGATGGTGGTCAAACTACGTTTTTGTTTTTGTTTTTTAAGATTTTATTTATTTATTTGACAGAGAGAGATCATAAGTAGACAGAGAGGCAGGCAGAGACAGAGAGAGAGAGGGAAGCAGGCTCCCTGTCAAGCAGAGAGCCCGATGTGGGGCTCGATCCCAGGACCCTGAGATCATGACCTGAGCTGAAGGCAGCGGCTTAACCCACTGAGCCACCCAGGCACCCCTCAAACTACGTTTTGAGGTCCTTACAGATCGTGTCTCAATTCTACATCTCTGGCAGTGCTGTAGAAAAGACTGCCTAACTTTTTACCCTCAGTTATTCTCATCTGCAAAATGGATCCGATCAAACCTGTTTTACACAATTTGGCGGGAGGATTAGCAGAAATAGATGGTCATCATCATTATTACCAGATAATAATAGGCAATATTTTGTGAATACCTAAAACGTGCCAGTCTTCATCTTAGGCACGTTTCCTGCCATGAATCCTCTTACAGATCAGAAAAAGAAGTGCCATCTCCAACCCAGCTTTACAGATGAGGAAACTAGGCACAGAGCATCTACGGCTCCACACACCTCCGGGGTATAGGACTCATGACACGTAGCTCTGTACAAAACTGCAGACGCTCACCAGCATGTGGGAAACCAAACCAAACCAAGAACAAAAACGTAAGGCTTATGGAAATTTGACTTCCAGACCAAGTATTTGTACTTATAAGAAGCTTGAAGTTTTTTTTTTTAAGATTTATTTATTTATTTAAAAGAGAGAGAGAGAGAGAGAGAGAGAGAGAGAGAATGTTCACAATAGGGGAGGAGAGGGGCAGAGGGCAAGGGAGGGAGAAAATCTCAAGCAGACTCCATGCTGAGGGTTTGGCTCCAATCAGGCCGGGATCCCAAGACCATGAGTTAACGACCTGAACTGAGATCAAGAGTCAGACGCTTAATCAACTGAGACAACGTTGAAGCAGTATTTTAAAGAGCCACCTCTGCTCGTAGAGATGGTCAGTGCATCAGCACCCTTTCTGGGTCATCAATCAAGTGTTCGGGGTTTCCTCCTTGAAGGTCCCAACTCCTTCAGGAAGGGCCGGCACAAATACAAACCAGCTGTGCTGACTTCAGATCAGCCATACCCCCTGTTCTTGTCCAGTCTCTAACCTTATCATGGCCGTGCATGCAGAAGTCATAACCTTGTCTCCTGAAATAAATCATGTAAGGGTTTAGTAATGTAAATTTTTTAAAGCTCTTTTTTAGATTGCAAAGGTAAGCTGAACATTTCTCTCTCTCTCTCTCTTTTCTTTTAAAGATGGTTGGAGATGCCAAAACGGGGAAATGTGTTGACTTGATGATGGACATTTTTATTTTTAAGATCTAAAAATGAATTCTTCTGCTTCTCATTGCCAAGTTTGAGATTCTGTTTCACAGTAGCTCTGATTGTTGAGACTTTTCCAATGCCTGCTTAAAAAGCACTACAGGCCTCCCCGGACCTGTGGCCTGCGTGATCTGGGGGCAAAGCTGCCCTTTGAGATAGATGTTAGCACAGGAGCTCTGAGAGCTTCTGAAACTCACTGAAAGAGAATTTGACCTGCCTATTACTAACAGAAAACAAAATGATTCTTTATAAGGATTTTTTTTTGTTGTTGTTTGTTTTTTGTTTTCTTTTTGAGAGAGACAGAAACAGAGAAAGGGGTGAGGGGCAGAGGAAGAGAATCCCAAGCAGACTCGCCACGGAGCACAGAGCCTGATGCCGATCTCTATCCCACGACCTGGAGATCATGACCTGAGTTGAAATCAAGAGTTGGATGCTTAAAGGACTGAGCCACCCAGGTGCCCTTACAAGGGCTGCTTTTGAAGACAAAAGGCAAATGGAACTTGGGCACTTAACCCGTGTTGAAACTGCATTGTGGTCAAGTTTTTGGATATGAACAATTGGCACCTTCTCTCTTCCCTGAGGTCCAACTGCACACACCTCCATTTTGGTAACAAGGTTCTTACAGCTTCATTGTTTTCTGTGTGGTTGGTTGTTTGCTACTGCTGGTTTTTTGTTTCTTGTTTTGTTTTCCTGATGGTGCATCTCCTCATGAGTTGGTCTCCCCAACCCAACCAGACCGTGAACTAGCAAAAAGAGGTAGAATTGGATTAGTTCTGTTTATCCAGCAACCATCCTAGGACCTGACACATTCTATTTTAGTAACAGATTTGTTAAATTACCCAAGTTCAAAAGGCAGCCACACGTTGTCACCGATAGGCCCTCTGGGCTGTGTTCAGACCTCCACTCAGACAGAGAAACAAAGGGAGGAGATCTTTGGAGGATTTTACACCTTCTCGGCAAAGTTTCACCTCATTATTTTCCACTGACTCGTGCTTGCACCGTACGTGTTGCCTCTTCAGTGGCATAAAAACAAGTAGCCATGACCCACAGGAATTATAGGTCCCGGAATCTTATAGAACTGGTTCAGCCTTCGATGATCCCCGAAGCCTGGGGGAATAGCACGTCACCTCCTTGAAGCCTGGATTTCTCCACTTTTACGATGGGAATCCTAGTCAAGGCCATGCCTGCCCCATGGAGATGCTGCAATTAACCCGTGAGTCAAGGTAAGAAAGCTCGCGGTGATGAGGGTGACAATGAAGGTCTAGAGAATTTGCTGTGGTGACAAACAGACTTCATTTCTGCTTAGACGACAGTGATAGAATGTTTCCTTTGTAAGTATTTTCGTTAATGTAACTTTACCCAATAAAGAAACATCAATGTTAAAAAAAAGTGTAAAGTGATAGCATGTGAAGAACACCAATATGGCCAAGACTGCAGAGGTGATAGAGGGCTGACTGAAAGTCTGGCAAACTCTGCTCAGAGGGTCTTCATTAACTCCTCATGGGAACGTGAGCTTTGGAAGTTACAAAGCCCCAGTTCGATAAGGGGACCCTATTCAGAGAGGTGAGAGACCACACAGGACTCTCTGGTATTAAGACACAAAGGGGGTTGGGTGAGCCTGGTGGTGGGTATTAAGGAGGGCACGTATTGCATGGAGCACTGGGTGTGGTGCATAAACAATGAATTTTGGAACACTGAAAAAAAATTAAATTAAATTAAATTAAAAAAGACACAAAGTCAAAGGCGCTAATGATTGAATCCAGGGTTTCTAATATTAGAACTGGCATTGATGACCTCGCCTCTCCATAGACTGCCTTCATTCATTTACATGTTTATCCATTCAGGAGTTCAATCCACTAACATCCCCTCAGTGCACGTGAATTCCCTCTGGTCACACCAAGAAAAATCTACCTGACCCCTCGTGAATTGGCTCCCCTTAGCCCAAGGAATTCTGCTTTAAGGTGACCTTTCTCTCTGGAAAAGGCAAGAGGTGCTTTCTGTTTGAGAAGCTGCCTTCCAAGCCTCAGAGTTCCAAGCCCCTGACAATTCCCCTCTGTCCTGCCAAGAGTTAAGTCTCTGTCTGTAGAAATGTCCATCTCCTCAGTTCAGAGAAAAACATATTCAAAACTAGGGACCGCTTCACACAGGGCAGGCGGCATCTTGAACATCAGATATCCCAAAAACTGAAATGCTGATCTGTGAGTAAAGAAATCAGAACCATATGGCTTTTCCCCCCTTAATAGACATATGGGCTTTACAAAATAGGGAGAAACATATTTGGCAAAACGCGTCTCAAATTTTATTCAAACCACAGAACTTTAAAAATATCTTAACATGTCTAATGAACCCAGAATGTGTCCTTGCTCACCCAAATTAATCTAACACCATTCTAGTAAACATTTATACCTACTATGTGCCAGGCATATAAACACACACGCGCGCATGCACACTGAGAGAAGACATGAATGCAAGTAAAAATATAATGCACTCTAAGGCATCGATAGACGTTTGTGGGAAATGTCAAGGAATTTCAGAGGGGAGAGCAGCAAATGATGTCCCCAGGGTAGGGAGCTGGAATCAGAAAGCTGCCAGGAGGAGGTGGGGTTCGCACCAGGCCTTCACAGATCCATAGCAGCCTTCCAGACAAGAAAGGGAAGGAGAGAAGGTTGCAAGCCAAGAGAGCGGCGGGAATGAAGGTATCAGGCTCTGAACATGTAGGGCAGCCAAGCGTCCAAGTCCTACCCAAGAAGCTGAAGCTCAGAGAGCCAGTGTCGGGGCTGGACTGGGGACTGGTGAGCCATGCTGGTCACACACCCAGAGGAGCTTGAACTCGAGCCATTGCATAGTGGAGAGCCTTGGGAAACAACTCTTGCAATCATTATAAAAATCATGTACGTGGACGGAATTTCCTTTAGGACAGGAGAGTGAAAAGTGGGGCCCAACTTGCCAGCACCCCGTCCTTCCTGTGCATCTTTCTAGAAATGTTTGTGTGTATCCCAGAACACATGTGTGCGTAGGGCCATGTGCGTGCGTGCACTGAGATAGAAATCTCTTTCTGTTTAACTTTGCGTCGGGGGAGGCTTAGGAAGGGGGCTGACGGAATCAGAGCTGCGCTTCAGAGAATGCTCAAGGACCTCAAAGGGCATGAGCAAGGGCCACACAGCAGCTTGGGTGCCCCAGGAACGTCCGGTCCTGCGCCACTCTGCCCCTGGATGCTTCTGAAATCTTTCTCAGACCCAGTGTTTCATGAAATGTGTCTCTTACTCATTTTTTTTTCCTGCTGTGCTATTTACTTCCATTCATAGAGTAGCTTCAGTTCAATAAATGATGTGTTTGCCACCAGAACAATTTGATTCTCATTCTAATTATAGCAACAAGCTGCTTCCCCCTAAGCATATTATGGGTGTTTCATTATTTTAAATTGTTATCTTCCATATTAATTACAGAAACAGTTGATCTTTTCTGATAAGCAGGCAGCTGCAAATTCCCTTTTTATGTCTCACTGTAATAGGTGAAGCATCAGGTAAAAATTAAATCAAACTCTAATACAAGTCATGATAGAGGCGCATGTAGGTGGCAGTGCGCTGTCTCCGCCGGGCTGGGACTTGCTGTTTTCCAGAAGCCGGGAGCTGCCTGGCTCAGCCCGCAGCCAGGACACACCCTCCAGCTCGCCCGGTGCTGCTGCTGACCAAGGTCTCATAAAAAGCCTCCTCCCTCAGGAAAGTGAAGAATTGACACAGGAGTAAATCAGCTCCCGAAATAGGGAAGGTCAGAGAGAGGGGTGACACCCAGCTCTGACCCATAATTAGGGCTGTCACTCACTGGAAGGAGGGGTCAGGGTGGTGGGACACAAGAGTTCTGGGAAAGCCTCTCCCTGCAAGGAGAGAGGCCAAAGGCTCAAGTGACTCACGTTTGATGTTCCTGATTACCATCAGGAGTAGGGACAGGTGGGGCCATCCCAGCTCAGAGCCCAGAGGCCGGAATATGCCCAGACAGGCCACCAAGCCCTCCCTTTCCTGATGCGGTTGGGTCACATGTCAGGGCCCACCTCAGGGGCCAAGACAACATGATTCTGAAGGAGTGGCCTCCATTTGGTGTGACCCCTCCGAGACAGGCTGAGCCAGCCCCAGCCCCAACCTTCCATGGCTGCTCCCCAGGGCTGCCACTGTCTGAGCCGTTCACACGTGGTGGTTCATCACATTCCTGTGTGTTGGCCAGAGGTATTGAGGGAGGCTTTTGAAATAAACAAAGCAACAAAACAACAAAACTCAAAATATACCAGAATGAAGACAAGGCAAAGAGTGAAATAAAATCACAGTGAGGGGCACCTAGGTGGCTCGGTGGGTTAAGTGTCTGCCTTTGGCTCAGATCATGATCTTAGGGTCCTGGGATCGAGTCCCACATCAGACTCCCAGCTCAGCGGAGAGCCTGCTTCTCCCTCTCCCTCTGCCTGCTAATCCCCCTGCTTCTGTGCTCTCTCTCAAATAAATAAGCAAAATCTTTTTAAAAAAATTAAAAAACAAAATCACAGTGAGAGAAAGCTGAGAGATTAGTAAAATAGGTAGAGGGGAATCAGTTCATAACAAGGGACACCAGGTGGCCCTTTACAATTGTTAAGGTGCACTTGGAGATTTAGCTCTGAGCTTCTCAGAAGGTAAAGCAAAGAAGGAAACATGGTTATAAGACCTGTAGTATCCAGAGATGATGAACAGAAGACAAGTCACCCAGGAGAGCTCAAACCTAAGGTAACTTCCTCCAGGTCGCCCTCATGAAGAGAACACTGCATGCGGTGCTGACAGTATCCCCAACTGCGGTCCCACAGCAAGCCCGTTTGTCAATACCCCTATCCCAAGTGGAGGTCACAAGACCAAAGTTTACTTGCGTTAAAGTCCCTTTATAGGCAACAAAAGCCACAGCCTGCACTGGTTGGATCTTGAACGTAGGTGAATCCCAAATTTGTCTGTAGAGTTCATGCAATAGGTGTGCTGCATAGAACCACTGGAATATGCAAGAGCTTTATGGCAGAACTGAAATTTAGCATGTTTGGGAAGAAAGGGGAGGAAACTTCTGGGATGTCATGGTCAGCATATAAGAAGGAAAGTGATGAGGGGCGCCTGGGTGGCTCAGTGGGTTGGGCCTCTGCCTTCGGCTCGGCTTGTGATCTCGGGGTCCTGGGATCAAGCCCCGCATCAGAGTCTCTGTTTGGCGGGGAGCCTGTTTCCCCTCTCTCTCTCTGCCTATTTCTTTGCCTACTTGTGATCTCTCTCTGCCAAATTAAAAAAAAAAAAAAAATCTTAAGAAGGAAAGTGATGAAAATACTCCTTTCCTGCATAGTATTAGCAAGGTTCAGTGTTTCATGGTCTTCCTGCAACAGTGTCCAGTGGAACCTTTTGGGATGATGGAAATGTTCTCTACCTGCCCTGTCCAATCTGGCCACGACCACATGTGGTTATTGAGGACTTGAAATGTGGCTGGTGCAATAAGAAAACTGAATTTCCAGTTTTTGTTTAATTTTAACCAATTTAAACTTAAGTTTATCGATTCCCATGTGGCTGGCAGCCACCATATTGGAGGTGCTGGTGTGTCCATTCATTTTCTCTGTCACCCTATAGCTCTTCACCCTAACAGCATCCCTTCCCAAATTGGCAGGATTTATTCTGTCCATTCAAAGCTGAACACAGTGCATGTGGGAACCACACCAAGAGTGCTCCCTTGGGAAGGCACACTGCATGCCAAAAGAACAGCACCAACGGAGCTTCAAACCTTGACTCTTAGTGAACTTTCACATGGAACATAACTTCTCTCAGCTTCGTCTTTCTCATTTCCAGTGAGGAAAATAATCTAATCCCCTAAAAGCACCTGGAGATATGGTTATAAATGAGTGGCCACACAGAGTCACAGCTACACTTGAGAAAACACAGAGAAACAGGTTTAAACGGGTGATCAGGGTGAGAAGATGTATGTTGGACAAGGGGGCCTTCAGAGAAGACTGTCCTTGTCTTCACTTTCTTGATGTCAAAAGGGAGACAGTAACTTGGGGTGCCTGACCAGTTCAGTCAGAAGAGCATACGACTCTTATTCTTGGGGTGGTAAGTCCCAGCCCCACATTGGGTATAGAGATTACTTAAATAAATAAATATTTTAAATAAAAAATACAGTAACACTAATTTGTACATTTTTAAGATATTTACATTTTAAAATAAAAATTTTATCTAGAATTTCATTAAGCATGTCTGGATCTGTGAGCACTCATAAAATTTTTGCACCCAAATGAGTTTTCAATAAAGATTCCTAAGGGGGGGGTAGAAAATACTACCCAGCATAGGTTTGTTTTGACTTTAATTTTCTCCCCCACATACTAAACATCACTTTTGGGGAGGGATAAAATCATTCACTCATTCATTCATTCATTCATTCAAAGAATGCTTACCTACTTCCCACCACACTCCTGGTTTCTGGGGTCCCTTGTTCTGGAGGGCACTCCACAGGGCCACTTTATACCTGCCTGTCAGAAGGACCATTACCCCTATCCTGAAAGCACCTCTGAAAAACACCCAGTCCAAACCACTTAATACACATGGACCATGTTACTGAAAGGACACCTTCCACAGAATATGGTGGAAACCTGGTAGATGGTTCAAAATGCCTCAGTCCATCTTCACTTGAAACAATACCTACTACCTCTTTACAAAACTCAAGTAACACTGAAAGGAGCTATTTTGCAATATGTTCAGTGTGAAATGCATAAGAAATCCTAAATAACATCTAAACAACCCAGAGTGGGGATGAGGGGACAGGCCAGGTGACTCTCAAGGGAAATCCGACTTCAAGCTGTCTGCTTTGCCCCCTCCTGTTCGCTGAACCCCCGAGTGAGGATGCTTAAAATCTTTGCCTTAAGCCTAACTGTGTCACCCCTCTATTTTTAAGTCACACAAAGGTCCCCATAGGAGTACCTACAGGAAAAAATAAGAACTCTTCAATGTGACATTCAAGTTCCTTCTTATTTTGCCTTCTCAGTAACTTAAGCATTATTCCCTGCCCCTTCTCCAGTCTACCTGCCACCCTGAGATTCCCAGGCATGCCCGGCTGCCTTCATTCATCCCTGCTGTCTGTCCTCTCTCACCTTTCCCCATCAACAGCTCTGCTTCCAGACCACTATCTCTGTCTAGACCTGAGTCACTTGGGCTGAGCCAACCCTGCCAGATCGACTCTCCAGTCTCTGCACATGTGCCGCTCGATGTCCCTGACCATCTTCCCATGAGATGCAGAGCTATTTGGGGTGGGAATCCAGCCCTTATGTAAAGCTGTTGCTCACATGTATTAAGCTGTCTCTCTGCTTCCAGCACTTTTTTGAAATGCCCTCACTGATGCCCAACAATCCTCCCTCCATACTTGCAATCAGGCCCTCCTGTGACAATCTCCACTTTCTCTGAAGAGGAACCTGTAGTAGAGGCAGGTTAAGTGATGTGCCCAGAGTAACACAGTTTCTAAGTGACAGAGAAGTTGTCTAACTTCTGACAGCATAAATTCAAAGTCCAAGTCTTGACATCTGTCTGCTTCCAGGACCAAGCCCAATGCCCGGCACACAGAGATCAACAAATCGTGGTGGATTGGACTCCATTAGCACAGGGGTGAGAAGCTGAGGGACTCCACAGCCAGGCTGCTGGGCTGCTGGCTGCTGGGCTGCTGGGCATCCCCTTACACTTCTCCATCTCTGCTTAACATGGACCCTCAACCTGGCAAGATCAGGTTCAACATCCAACATGCCACTACGGCATGTCCAAAACTGTGTGCTATGCCATGGACATTGGACCTTTTCTTGCCTTTCCGCATCACTCTTGCTCTGCATGGGTCCAGTGTTGTCCCGCTTCCTCAGTGGTGTCTCCCAGGAACCCCAGCCCTCACAATTGCCCTCACAATTCCTCTCTTGCTTTTTCTATTCCGTGGACGTGCTTTGGTCATTGCCGTGGGCCTCTCACACAAGTGCTTCTTTGCATGGGATTCACTTAGTCCTCCCCCACATCCTAGGAGGAGGGCAGCAAATATGGCACCCTCATGTAGCAAAAGAAAAGTGAATCTCAGAAAGATTTACATCATGCAGCTAAAGCACGGCAAGGCAGACATCCAGTCCATGCTTATGTTTCTCTATCAAGATACATGTGAGAGGCACAGGTCTGGGGGCTAGTGAGCTAATAAATTACACTGGGTTGGACTTTCCCATCATTTTCCAGTTGCGCTTTTCTTTATACATTTTTCCCTTATATTTGTTGTAGTTCTTGCAATATTTTATTTCATAATAAACTTGCAACACATACATCTTTGTCAGTGTGTATATCATTCATGTAAGAATGGTCTTACCTTTTATACCATATGTTCTCTCCTACTTTTTTCTGAAATACTCTGCTAGTGCATGTTATATTCCACTTTCTTCTTAACTCTGCTGGTAGAATGGCAGTGCACATATGAGTAGAAGGGTCACCAGAGCTGGCAAGACAGAAAGGAGTGGTGAGGACTGTGGAAAAATAAAGACAGAATGCTCTATTCAAATGGCATATCTGAGATTAAAAGCCAGTGGAGGACGCCTGGGTGGCTCCCATTTGGTTAAGTGTCTGACTCTTGGTTTGGGCTCAGGTTGTGATCTCAGGGTCAGGAGATCAACCCCCACATCAGGCTCTGCGTTCCACTGCTCTGTGTGGAGTTTTCTTAAGATTTTCTCCCCCTGGCCTCTCCCCATTCACTCATTCTCTCTCTCAAATAAATAAATATATCTTTAAAACATTTTTTTAAAATATCATTTATTTTATTTTTTTAAGATTTTTATTTATTTGAGAGAGATGGAGCACGAGTGGGGAAAAGGGACAGAAAGAGAGGGAAAAGTAGACGCCCTACTGAGCAAAAAGCCCAGTGCGGGGCTTCATCCCAGGATCCTGGGATCATGACCTGAGCAAAAGGCAGACACTTAACTGACTGTGCCATCCAGGTGCCCTATTTTTTAAAAATTAAAAAAAAAAAAAAAGCCAGTGGATCAGGATCTCAGGATTTCCCTATCTTCCCACTTGTAAAGAGAGTCAGGCAATGAAGATTTTAAATGAAATCTAAGTCCAAAACCTTGGTAACTAATTCAAGTGTTTTTAGTTTTGTTTTCATAGGACATTTTTTCTTTATTAAAAAGAAAAAGAAAAAGAAAAGTTGCCCAAAGGCTTGAAACATCTTAAAAATTACTAGATCGTAAGTTGCTTTACAACATCTGTGGCTGTCTCCAACACCCTGCCTCACTTGAATAATCCACCAGATCAACCTTATCAGTGAGCTCCTATTCTGTTACCTTCCTGACTCTAAATCAAGCCTAAACCCCTTGAGGGCAGGGATGAGCCTGACAGAGCTTTCTCAGCCTGCCTGGTGCTTTCCACAAAACTGAGCTATGGACATTTTTCCTGATGCACTCTGATGAATTGATTTCCCTCCCTCCACATGAACCCTCAGGCCAGAGAAGAACATATTTCCTAATTGTCTGCCGGGCATGGATCTTTGTACAGATTATCAGATATACACATTACCAGCTTTGATCACACAGCTTCATAATGAGGCAGGCATAATCCCCATTTTAAAGATAAGAAAACTGAGGGGCGGAGGCCCAGAGTCGTCTTTGTGCTGCAGGTACAGTCTGCAACCTGTGTCTGCTTCATTCTAAAAAGCACTTTTCTCCCACTACCTCATACCCACCAGAAGCCAACATTTTCTCAAGGATTTTGTTTGAAAAGATGTGTTCCAGTTAAGCGACCTTTGAAAATGCAAACGTAGAAAGAATGAGTCAAGTACCGTCACTGTGATTAGAGTTTGTGACTGCACAAAGCCAGCAGACTCCTCATAGGCAGAGGGGCTGAGCTGATTGCTTTGTACACAAGTGAAAATGTCTCCCTTTAAAATGCTGAAAGGCAAATCAAACCCTTTTGGGATGATTCCAATTCAGAGACTCTTTAAAGCGAATTTCTTTCCACCAGCCAGGGCATGTCAAAGAGACAAGTGGAGAAGAAGTGACAAGTGCCAACCTGGCTGGTCAATTCAGCTTTGTCCCTCCAGAGTGTATGAACTGGGGTCACGGCAGGTCAAAAGGGAGTGTTCCAAGCCTGTGACCTTCCCCTTTGAATCAACAGCCACCACCCTCCTGAGCCTCACCTTGTAGCCCTCCAGAAGAAGCTGCCTTTAAAGTAGGATTACTCCAGAAAACAAGCCAAGAATCCTAAGTCCTACTCCCAATAGTGCTGTGTGGTGTTGAGTAAATCACTTGCCCTCTCTGGACCTCTTTGTCATTATAATAAAACCTACCCATGGCGGGGTCGGGAGGAAACATGCTGTCTAAAGCCCCTTCCAGTTCTGTTGGCTTCAGATTCCATTGAATTCTTCCCAGCCTCAAGTTCTGGTCGTGACCTTGATGGATTCCTCCGAATAGAGGTCTTTCTTGGCAGGTTGTTCCTCCTGGATACCCAGACATCGAAACCAGGAACCCATTCTAAGTGCTTTGCATCTATTAACTCATTTAATCTCCACAACAATTTTATAGAGTAGGTACTATGGGGAAACTGAGGTATGGAGCAGTCAAGCATCTTGTCTAAGGTTCACACAAGGATGGCCCAAAGATTCTAGTACACTAGAGCCTAGAATCTAAACACAGGTCTGTATGGCTTCAGAGATTTACCCCTTACCACTAGATGAGTGGTCCCCAAGCTTATCTGCCCCTGAGCATCATGTAGGGAATATTGGAAAATTTCCAAAATGATAGCTGTACCCCAGACCAATTAATTCACCATGTCTGGGGGTGGCATATAGGCATCAGTGTTTTGGAAAACTCCCCAGGTAATCCCAAAGTACAGACAAGTTGGGGAGGTTGTAGCATCTGACAGTCTCTCTCAATCCCTGTGTGTGGGAGATGAGATCATGCAGCATCTGAGAAGGAAGAGTTTGGTCACTGGCTGTGTCACTTGCTAGGCATGTGAGCCTTCACAAGGCATCGGATTTTCCCAAGCCTGTCTCCCACCCTGACCCAGCCCCACCACTGTTTGCTCTATTGTTAGTTCAGGAATCACTTAATATTTCCGAGGCTCACTTTTCTCATCTTTAAAATGGCTTTCTAAATACCTATCCAACAGGGTTCTTACAAGGGCAAAGGAAACAAAAGTGCTTGAGAGGATAATAACTGCTCAAAACAAAGTACAATGTATCTGATTATGAGGCTTAATCTCAGCCGTGGCAGATACACACACACACACACACACACACACAGTTCACACCACAAACACACCCAGCTCAAGGAGCACAGACGCACACATTCACGCACAGCAATGGCATGAATGTATGTCTAATTCAATTTCGATCTCAAAAAATCAGTCTTCTCTGACAGCTTATTTGTTTATTTGCATTTTACAAAGATAACATCAGCATCCACCCCAAACCCCCATCCTCTTTGTTGCTTGCTAGCTGTTTTTCTAAGTTCAGAGAAGAGAAGGTGACATTAGCTGAAGGTGCTTTCCCGGCTGGACTGTCGGTGGCGGTGGTGGTGGTGAGCGCTTTTTCATAAATTTGAAAAATAAAAGTGTTTTCATTTTCTGGTTGCTGTAATAACCTTGTGATGCTAGAAAATGAGAGTCTATTTTCTAACTGAAATTGTTTTCCTCAATCGCAGGCTCTCTCTTCACACTTGTTGGCTATTATTGTAGGGTTGCTAATGAATGTTGACCTTCTGCTGGAGCTCCCAATAATGCATTCTTTTAAATACAACAGTGATGTCTTAAGTTACACAGAGGTTTCAAAGAAGAGGATAACATATGTCTTACTTGGGTGGCACCATTCATTAGAATTATCTTTTTACCAAAAGAGTTAATGGAATATTCCTCATTCAGGTTTCATATCTTATCAATACCACCTGCCAGAAAATTGTCATTCACTATTATAGTGGCCCCTTGCTCCCTCTCTATTGGTTACTTCATGCTGAGGAGTTATTCTTTTCAAAACCCCTTGACTATATCCCTGACTCCAAAACCTCGGTTCTGGGAAGTGATCATCTCTGTCTCTTAAGCTTCTTCTGTCTTGACTATTTCAGTGACAGTCCAATCCATCCTCCCACTGCTGCCAGAAGCATCCTTTCAAACAATATCCAATATCATCCTCCTGATTTAATACCTCTTCTGGCTCTCCATGTACACAGGAAGAAGCACTGTGCGTAGATTCCTTAGGGACCCAACTCTCCTTCAAGTCCCCACCAGGCTCCTTGAACTCCAGGCAATGAAACTTCGCAGCATTCTCTGATAATGCCATGCTCCTTCGCATTCTGATGGCTTTGTTGCTATGGTTTACTTGCTTACATTGAGAAAAGAGGGGTGTAAATTAATCTGGAGTAGCTATGACGTGTGTGGTCTTCATAGACCATAGTACTTAACCTGTATCAGCCCTTGCCTACCATCCTTACTCCAATGTGTCCTTCAGAATAAAATGCAAGTAGCCTTGCTCTGTGAAGTTTTCCCAGGTGTCTTAAGCAGTAGTCCTCTCTCTACCCTGCCCACCATGCATCGAGTATTGTATTATAATACTGTGTCAGGTTTCTGAACTTCAAAGCCTGATGGGGGATTCTTTTGCAGATAATCTATTGAATGACAGCTCTCAGATAAAACCTTTAAAGGAAGGGGTTCAAAAGGTAGTTCTTTATTAGGAAGATGTGGTTTCAGCTGAAGTCCAGCCTTGGGCTGATTCCTTGGGGAATTCTGGGGCATGAGTTGTCCCACTGTGAAGTCAGGGGCTAGGTTTTTATGCCTATATCATCTATTCATTAGCATGGCCATGATCATTTCCTGGAGAAGCACGACAGTGGGAGCCATTAGCAGCCAGTACTCATGGCAGCTGAGTATGGCCACACCAGTCTGATAGAATTCATACCTATAGTCTATTAAGAACTATGCTGCAAGGGGTTTTTGTTTGTTTGTTTGTTTGTTGTTGTTGTTGTTGTTTTTACATGGATCCCTTTTATTACCCTGTAACACCTTTGAAAGTAGATCAGCTGAATGTGAATGTTTCTTCTTTATATAATCCTGAGAGTCAACCCAATTTTTTTTTTAAATTCAGTAAGAATACTGTATTATTTTGAATGAATATCCCATCTCTGGACTACCTACACTTATCAGAGAAAGGTTCTTGTTCTAAGAATTTAAGAAGCTTCTCAACATGGTCCTAGATTCTCAGGGACCTATTGTCTATGTGGGGAGATGGGGCATATACATGCTGAGGATAGTCATGGCAAGTCTGTCTGAGGCTGTTCAAACAATGACGTACAATATTGAGTTCTACCTGTGGGCTAGGCACAGTACCAAGTGTTTATCACATCAGGTACACCCAAAAATTAGTATATTTTTTACCATAATGGTTGATGAATGATTAACAATGATCTTACCCACTCCCCTGACTTATAAAGGAGAATATCCCCATCTGTGAGGTGACATCAAGGGCTCTTCTCTGTTATATAAAATTTGGGGATTAGACAAGAAGAGAATGTACGGGGGCGCCTGAGTGGCTCAGTGGGTTAAAGCCTCTGCCTTCAGCTCAGGTCGTGATCCCAGGGACCTGGGATCGAGCCCCACATCAGGCTTTCTGCTCAGCAGGGAGCCTGCTTCCCTTCCTCTCTCTCTGCCTGCCTCTCTGTCTACTGTGATCTCTGTCTGTCAAATAAATAAATAAAATCTTAAAAAAAAAAAAAAAACGAAGAAGAAAAGAATGTACAGAAAATGCCAGAAATGATCATGTGACAAAGAGCCAAGAGAATGGGTGGAGAAGAGGAACAGGTGTGATGTATGGGTGATGTTTGGAATTGCAACCAGAAGAGTGAAAATGTTGAGATTTAATGGTTGGGGATTGAAAATGTTATATTGATGGGAGAAGTGTAATTTTTAGGTATCTGTTGTGTATTGGTTATGTATTGATCCTGCTTTGACTTTTCCTTAAGAGGATAAACAAGATGTGAAGAACTTCCATCTACTTTTAGTTGCTGAAATTTGCTGAATGTAACACTGTGCTGAGACAACATCACAAGAGGCCCTGGGATTTGAGTTCTCCACACAACGTCTCATTTAATGATAAAGTGATGGAGGCCTGGAGAGGTTAAATAACATGCCAAAGTCATCTGGCTGACAACTACTGATTTCAAGATTTGACTCCAAGTTCATCCCAGTCTGGTCCCTGGGCCCTCCAGCATCCCTGATAAAGAACAAAGGTGATGTCAACGCCATGAGCACCTGCTTTGGGGGGAAACTCAAATGGACTTTAGGCCCTCACTATCTTGAGGACTTGGTATCAGGTGGTCCAGAAGAGAGAGACATCTCTGTGGCATGAAAGGAAGAGCCTTGTGAGCAGAACTAGAGCTTGCTCTGGGCCTGAGTCTGAACCCAAAATATCCATCCAGGCGGGCTGATTGCAGAGACTGTCTGGGAACCTACTGCAGAGAGGCCATCCATGACACACGTTAAAAGCAAGAGAAAGACATTGCCCTGCGATTTTTAGTAAAAGCCCCTTGTTTTATAGACTCAAACCTAGATTGACTGACTTCTCTACCAAAAGAATTAATTCACTTCAAGAACGACTGAGATGTAGTCTTTCTTATTTGCCTTGTATGACACCAAATAACTGGTAAGACACGATGGTTCGACTCTCCTCTCTTTGGTTTTGAAGTTGTACTGATAGAGCCATCAAACTGTCACTCACAGACTCCGAAAGAAGCAGTGTTTTCCTTCCCTAAACTCCCCTGTTGTTAGCGATTCTACTCGCCTGTTTCAGCAGCTTAGAATCATGTCAAGAGCTAGATCCCACTCAGAAGGAAAAAAGAAAGAAAAAGAAAAAAAAAAAGAAATTTCCTTACTCTTCAGCTGGGGCATGATGGAATGGCACAACCACCTAATGTGGAGTCAGATGCCGACAGTCGCCAGTTGTGTGACACTGAGAAGAGCATCTCATTCCTTGCAGCCTTGGTTTCCTCCTCGGTAATGTGGGGATGATTAATCCCTGCCCCACTTTATAAGATGGTTAACAAGATGAAATTAAATAATGGGTAAGAGCGGTGCTTCCTATACTATGAACTGTTGTGCACATGGAAGTGGTGATTATTAATTACAGTTTGGATTAGAGCATAAAGTGGTTTCCCAAAGCTTAAATAATAAGCACCTAAAGAATCAAGAGGAGAAATATTTATAGAAAAGATGTTTGCTTTCCCTTACATGTATTATCAATTGCTCTCAACTGGTGTTTTAATTAATAAGGTGTGTGATTTTTTAATTTAAACAAGATTAAGTCTCTGGAAGAAATAATAGCAGACGAACATGAATTATGTAATATAAAAAAAAATTCCCAACAATGGTCGAGATGAAGTGGTTATCTAGAAACAGAAAGATTCTTGTTCAATTCTTAGAGGGGACTGTACTGATTAGCTCTATTGTTGAAGTGCATTTTTTTCCACTTTAGATAATATTCACTTATTTTCATATTCCTTTTAGGACTTTATTATGTCTTCCCACACTCCAATGCATTTCTCTTAAACATTTTCCTACCATGTGCTGTGGTATAATCAGAAAGCAGATCAGGGAAACTGAAGTCCTTGGCTTGTCCCAAGAAGGAGTCAGAAGAGTTCCTTGAGAACAGCACATAAGCTGGAAATGACTCACCAGGCCAAGCAGGTCAGAAAACTGAGACTCACTCTTTATTCCTCACTCACTGTTTACCTTCAATCACAGAAGGAATTCTAACTTCCTTATATTTCCACATTTCCAACCCCCTTCCCCTTTCTGACTTTCCAAGTCTAATGCAAACGCTTGCATCCCTGTGGAGAAATTTCAGTGGTCTCCAAAAGGATGTGCAGCCTCCAGCTTGACTCTCCTAGACCCTGCTACATACAACAGTTGGAGATCTTTCAAAAAGCACATGGAAACACTACCATTTTCAACAAGGAGTAACAGGGATCATATTTCTACACTTACCTGAAAAAACTGGGGAAA
Source organism: Enhydra lutris kenyoni (assembly GCF_002288905.1). Classification (NCBI taxonomy): domain Eukaryota; kingdom Metazoa; phylum Chordata; class Mammalia; order Carnivora; family Mustelidae; genus Enhydra; species Enhydra lutris. The sequence goes on from NW_019154104.1 coordinate 27,829,626, forward strand.
AAAGAAGAACAAAGCAGTTAAAATACATGAGACAAGTTTTAAGCACATTGACATGGGGCAAAAAAGCAGGCATCCCTGAAGTAGGGTCAGTAAGTGAAGTGAACCCCACAATTTCCCCAGATTACCATTTAGACTTTCAGAAAATGGGGACATGGAGGCAGAGGCTGGGAGTCTCTCTCAGTTGTAGCAATGAAGCTGAGTGCCCAGGGAGCCATGACTGCCAGAGTTTGCAAGGCACGGAAATAGGAAGAAGAGAACTGCAGAGAGAAAAATTCCGAGAAGGTTGTCCCACTAGTCTTGAGAAGAGAGCTGATCATTGTACCCAAGGCTGGAGAAATGGCCACTGGAAAGGATTGGAGGGAACAGTCCTTGGAAGTTACCAGATACAGCTTTTCTTCCCACCAGCCAGAATGGAAAACTCATAATTCAGAGTGTCAGAATATTCAGAGCAGGGGTGCCTGGGTGGCTCAGTTATTAAGCTTCTGCCTTTGGCTCAGGTCATGTTCCCAGGGCCCTGTGATCAAGTCCCGCATCAGGCTCCTTGCTCAACTAGGAGTCTGCTTCTCCCTCTTCCTCTGCCTGCTCCTCTGCCTACTGTGCTCTCTATCTCTCTGTCAAATAAATAAGTAAAATCTTTTAAAAAAAAAAAGAATATTCAGTACAGTTTTACTTCAGTGGAGTAGTTAGCTCTGGACTGAATATGGCTCTGCCCACCTAATAACATTTTTTTTAAGATTTATTTATTTATTTATTTGACAGAAATAGAGAAAGAGAGAGATCACAAGTAGCCAGAGAGGCAGGCAGAGAGAGAGAGATGGAGAAGCAGGCTCCCCTGCTAAGCAGGGAGCCCGATGCAGGGCTCGAACCGAGGACCCTGAGATCATGACCTGAGCTGAAGGCAAAGGCTTAACCCACTGAGCCACCCAGGTGCCCCCCATCTAATAACATTTTAAGAAGGTGCAAAGACCCATAATTTTTTTCAAGTCACATAACCAGATCCTAGAATAAAGTCCAAAAAGAGTTATTCAGATACAAAAATTTTCAATGCCTAATACAGCTAAATCACAATGACTGGCACACAATAAAAAATTACCAGGCATGCAAAAAAAAAAAAAAAAAGGAGGAAAAATATAAGTGATAATGAGGAGAAAAATTAATCAAAATTGACCTGGAAATTATGTATACATACATTATACATACATAACAGAATTGGTAGAAAAGGATATTAAAATTGGTAGAAAAGGATATTAAAAACAATATATTTCTTACTTTCAAAAAATTAAGTAGAGACATAGAAATATAAAAGACCAAATCAGGATTTGGGAGATGAAAGCCAGTATCTTTGTGCCCTTTGACTCATGGCACACATTTCTGTTATTAGATGAGCATGTCCTCGATCTCCAGGACAGCACGTGCCTACCCTACAGATAACAATACCTACCGTATTGCACACCTAGAACTATGCTAAGAGGGTAGATCTTATTGTAGGTATCCTTATCACAAACAATAATAAATAAGTAATAGGACGAGAGGAGGTTCTTGGAGGTGATGGATAGGTTTATGGCAGTGGTGGTGGCTTCACAGATGCTTACTTATCTCCAGAATTGTCTAGATTACATAGTTAGGTATAGGTTTTCCCATGTCAATCATACCTCCATTAAATGCTTTAAGTTTTACAAAGATGATATGGAAACCACACTGTCTAAACTAGCAAATTCAGTGAATGGGATTAGCCAACAATTAGATATCGCAGAAGGAAATATTACTGAATTTGTAATCAAAGTAATTGATAGTTCCCAAAATAAAACACAGAGAAACAAGATAGGGGGTGAGGAAGGTAAGGCAGCAAGCAGCAATGAGCTGCAGGATGGTTTCATCAGCCCGACATGTGTGCAGGGAGTGGGAAGAAAGGGAGAGGCACAGGATTAGTACGTTATAGTTGCATAAGCAGTAACTCTGAAACTCAGCTTAAAATAACATTCATTATCTCATGGAGTTTCCAAGGGTCAAGAATCCAGGCACATCTTAATGAAGTTTCAGGCCCAGGGTCTCTCATGAGATTGTGTTAGAGCCCAAGGCATCTGAAGCCTCCACTGAGGCAGGATTTGCTGAAAGCTCACTCATGCAGTTGTTGGCAGCCTCAGTTCCTCTCCACACAGGCCTCCCCTTTGGGGTACTTGGGTGTCCTCACTTCTCCCAGATCAGAGAAAGGGAGAGTAAAACAGAATTCACACGGTACTTTATCAGTTAATCTTGGAAATGATGTAACATTGTGTCTGCCATATTGTAGCTGTCCCTGGCAGAGCATGGGGAGAGACCGTGGCAAGAAGGTGAATATCGGGAGATGGTGACTGTTGGGGGTTCTCAGAGATTGCTTACTATTAGGGTCCAGAAAAATATTTGAAAAAACATTGGTCAAATAATTTCAAAATTTGATAAAACTATAAATTCACAGATCCAAAAGACTCAACAAACCCCAAGCACAAGGAATATGACAAAAACCACACCAAGGTCCATCATAAACACATTGCTTAAAATCAGTTATAAAAAAAAAGAAATCTTAAAAACAGCCAGAGAAAATCTTCTACACTCCAAGGCAGCTGAAATGTACAAGACGGATGATACTAAGTATTGAAGAAAATGTGGAGCAACTGGACCTCCCAGACACTGCCAGTGCACTATGCAATGGTGCAAATGTTTTGGAAAATAGTTGGGCAATCTCTTTAAAGGTGAGATACATCCCTATCATAGGACTCAGATTCCTATTTACTCAAGAGAAGGAAAAGCATATGTAGATGGAGACTTGAACGGTGTCTTTAGCAACTTTATTTATTATGGTTAAAACCTGGAAACAACTCCAATGTCCATCAGTCAGTGAGCAGATAAACAGCATGTCCATGGAAATGTATTCCTGCTCAGAAATGCAAAGAGATGAACTACTGATCCCGTAGATGAACTACTCAACACCATGGAGGAATCTTGAAATAAATATGGTGAGTGGAAGACAAATACAGAAGAGTAAACTGGTCTGGTGATGGAAAGTACATGTGTTCTCAACTGCAGGTGGAGCCCCGGGGGATGAGAGGGAGAGACCGTTTTGGGGAATTATGGTGCAGATATGTTGATTGTGGTGATGGCTTCATGGAGTGTGCCCAAATTAAATGGACAGTTTGCATATACATTAGACTTCAATAAAGTTGTCAAAAACAAAGACCACACCCAGTATAGACCTACCCCTACTGAGCTTGTCTGTTCAGTGGTTCCTATAGAACATAATTTGGAGAGCTCCCCCAGAACACATCTGCAATAAAATAATGTCTGTGTCCCACCCCAAAATTTTCATATGCTGACAGCCTAATCCCCAGTATGATGGTATTTGTTGGTGGGCCCTTTGGGAGGTGATCAGGTCATGAGGGTAGAGATCTCATGAATGGGACTAGTGCCCTTATGCAAGAGACCCCAGAGAGCTTCCTGGCCCTCTTTGCACCATGTGAGGATAGAGAAAAGTAAGCAGCCTGTAACCTGGAAGAGGGCCTCACAGAACCCAACCAAGCTGATCCCTTGATTCCTGATGGCCCAGCCTCCCTCCAGAACTGTGAGAAATCCATTCTTATCACTTCCAAGCCACCCAGTCTGTGGCCTTCTGTTGCAGCAGCCCTAATGGACCAAGATAATGTCCTACCCTAGAGAACCTCAGATTCACTGAAGACAAGATCACATCTGGAGTCAGACAGAGAACCTGACAGGACGAAGTGTTTAAGTGCTACACTTCTTCTACACTTCTACACTTCTACACTTCTTCTCAATAGGATCATGGATCAAGGCATCCTAAAGGTGGTAAGTCTTCATTTACAAGGGCAGGGCAAGGTCTGTGGCGTGGAAACAGAGAAAGAAGGGGCACTGTCTTCTCAAGTCGGGTTAAAACAAACAATGATTTTTAATCTTCCAAATAGCTGTCAGGTTAGAAAAATGCTGTTTATACTCAAAATATCTATTTTTAGCCCCTTGTGGTGATGAAGATTATGTTTATGTGATTAACAGCAGAACTTGCATGTAATATTCCCAGCCCATGCTCCTGCTTTCATTTGGGGACAAATGGCAATTTCCTGGGTCTGGTTACTCAAGGAGGTCACAATTCTCATTCCCTTACCTCTTCTCGTGCCATTGGACAGAGACACATATGTGAAATATTCAGGGGCCAATGTCTGCCTCTCCCCCACTCCTCCATACCATGTGTCTCTTTTTCTCAGAGTTTAAATAATGAGCAGAATGTGAGGTAACATGTCTGCGAGTCTCCTTTGAAATCTTGTCTGTAGTCCACAGTCCAGTGCAGTGGACAGCTCAGCCATCGATACTGAGGAAGACAGAATCTTGGGCAGCAGGTGCCAAGCAGCTGCTCCTGGATCAGGGGAGACAAACGACAGGCCATAAAGGCCAAGGTTAGAGATGACTTTCATCTTCAAGAAGTTCATGGCTCATTGGGGGGCGCCTGGGTGGCTCAGTGGGTTAAAGCCTCTGTCTTCGGCTCAGGTCATGATCTCAGGATCCTGGAATCGAGCCCCGCATCGGGCTCTCTGCTCAGCAGGAAGCCTGCCTCCTCCTCTCTCTGCCTGCCTCTCTGCCTGCTTGTGATCTCTCTCTGTCAGATAAATAAATAAAATCTTTAAAAAAAAAAAAAAAGAAGTTCATGGCTCATTGAGTCATCTACATCAAGCTTTCCTCCAAGACTGAAATTTCTTCAGAAGAGAAAAATGAAAAAGGAAAGGAAGGGAAGGAGGGAAAGAGAAATAGAGAGAGGAAGGAAGGAAGGAAGAAGGAGGGAAGGGGGAGGGAAGAAAGAAAAAAAGAGAGAAAGAAGAGAGTGTGAGAGAGAGGGAGGGATGGAGAAGGAGGGAATGAGGGAGGAAAGAAAGAAAAAAGAAAGGAAGGAAGGAAGAAGGAGAGAGAAGGAGGGAAGAAAGAAAGGAAGGAGGGAGGGAGGGAGGGAAGGTAGGGAGGAAGGAAGGAAAGAAAGAAAAAAGGAAGGAAGGAAGAAGAAAGGGAGAGAGAGAGAGAAAGGAGGGAAGGAACGAAGGAAGGGAGAAAAGAAGGAAAGAAGAAAGAGAGAGAAGGAGGGAGAGAGGAAGGAATAAAGAAAGAAAGAAAACTTATCAGTTGGGATTTAAAATAAATACCTACCAGGCAAGTGGAAAACAATACCCAGGCACTTAGATTCAAATCAAGCATGAGATACACGATTTTTATTTTCTATAAGGATGTGGAAAGGATAATTTTCAACATGTTTCCTTACAGAAATCTTCAAAGATGTCTAAAAGTGGAGAGAAAAGGATAAAATCTTCATTCATCCATCACTTACTTTCAACCCATTTTGTTCTTTAATCAGAGAGAATCAGGCAGTATCTACAGGCATGCATAGTGGGCATCAGAGATCAGAGGTAGAACAGCGTTGACAAAGCAACCCTGGGTTTCCGAGTCTAAGCCCTCTTCCCCTTCTGCAGGGTGCATGAGCGGGAGCCAGCTCCTTAACTTCTGGCCAGACTTCACTCCAGCAAAACGTGGATGTGGATATCCACACGCCGGGATCACTGACAAATCAAGGGAAGCCCAGAGCTGGTCCCGTAGCAGCTGCTACGTAAATGCTGCAGTTTTGCTCTGGTTTCTGTATTCAAACACATCAGGCAGTCATGCCCAGAAGACAGGCAAGAAACTATCACTCAGGCCAAGTCTGGACAAAGGCCTGACTCTGACACATGTGGGATTTTCCCAATGTTTTCTGGGAAACAAGCAATCAATGGCAAAACACCTCAAGTCTATGCACGTTACAGATAAAGCAGATGCATTTTCAATCGCAGGGAATGAGGACAGCTGCAAAGAATTTTTTTTTTTTTTTTTAATGCTGACTAATGTTATAGGGACTCGTTAACCATTTACTGTCCCTGGAGTGTCTAGTGGTGTTTCAATGAGGAAATCCTAAAACACACCGGAGGTAATTGGAATCTCCAGGGGATACTTGGCAATGCCAAAAGACATTTTTGATTGGAGATATTTTTTAGTTGTCATGATGGGGCTGGGGCGTTACCGGCATCTGATGGGTAGGGGTCAGGGAACATTTTAGAATGCATAAAACAGCATCACCACCCCCAACAAAATATTACAGAAGTCCGTGTGCTATTACTACCAAGGCTGAGAACCTCTGAGTTAGCTCAAAACAGATCAAGCTTTGAGGTTGGACAGAATTATATCGAATCCCTGCTGTGTGCTTTACCAGCTCTATACCTTCCTGTGAATGTCTCCGCTATGGTTTGGGGAGGAGGACACCCTGATTGCAGGTCTATCTGCTTAATTGAAGATATTCCGAAGGCGAAGTGTTGACCTCTGAGGCTGACCCACAGAGGTGCCCAATGAGTGGACCCTGTTAACCATTGCTCATTGGTTGCTGCAGTGTTTGACATTTGGAATAATAATCCTGGATTTCCTTTTGTTATAAAATCCTTGGTGAGCAAAGTGGAGAGCTAGATCCTGGGAGGAAACCAAAAATGGTCTCAGGTGGAACATGCCATCCTATCCCGGAAGCTGGGTGTGCAGAAAAAGAGACTGTCTAGGGAAAGTTTGCTCACAAGCACCCTGGGTGGGGGTTGGTTATAAGTCGGTGGGACTCTTTTGGATGGGAAATGGAAAAAGTCGATTTTTGTTAACCATGGCACTATTGATATTTGGGGCCAGATAACTCTTCATTGATGTTGGACCCTACGAGGATGTTCAACAGCAGCCCTGGCCCCTTGAGGCCAGTAGTCCCCCACCACCACACCCTCAATGCCCCATGCCTCCAGACATTGCTGAATGTTTCCCTGGGAGAGATGGGAACTGATTTGGGCCCCTGATGGTGGCAGTGAACCTTCACCCTCCGTCTTCAGGCCATCCCTAAAACAGACGTCATTCATTAGGCACAGCCCTGTGCCGCTGAGAGCAGACCCAGACATCTTACCATGCATGTGTGCATCAGACAGCCACAACGAATCTGTTGCTTCGAATCCTCTTCCCCATCCTAACCTGCACTCCCCTGTCTATGCCTCCATTTGCTATTCTGCAGTGTTTTAAACGCCACCTGCCTCTCAGTAAAGTCTCCTGTGTGTTGCTGTTGTTTTCCCCCCCACCGGATTCACAATTATCTCGGACATCCATGCTTGGCATCCCATTGGTTCACCTACAACAATCTTCCCGTATGCTAGATACCATTAAGATGCTTTCTCAGAGATCCCTGAATTTCCCTCCTGTTCATTAAAATGCACGTTTCTCCAAGATGGAAGTGCTAGCCATTATTTTTCAATATTAATGTTATTGTTTTTCTGAAGCTTCTGTTGTCCCGTAACTCAAGGACCCCTTGTCGAATCCCATATGTAGCATGTTTATTAGATGTAATATTTTATCACTCGGACTCAGTGCCTGACACTATCATTTCCTTCTTATTTCAATAAAAATGATCTCCTTCCTTGCGGTTCTGACAGGAGCTAATGGTTTTCTTTATCACAGGAGAAAGTAAGAATGAGGCAGCGCTAAAAGACAAAATGAACTGTATATATTTGTGCCTTAATTCAATTTATAGCATAAACTCCAATCTTAATCAAGTAACTTCATAACTTCAGATATCAGAACAACAACAACAAAAGCCACTGGTAGAGTTAAGGGCCTCCAATTTTTCTGGATTTGCAGATTATATGTTTTAAAAACGATGTCCAAACACAACCTTATGGAAACAGAAGGCACCTGTCACAAATGCTCCCGTAATTTTGGTATTCCTTCTTCCTTCCTTCCTTCCTTCCTTCCTTCCTTTCCTTCTTTCTTTCTTTCTTTCCTTCTTTTTGTGTGTATATTGCCAAGTGGGGGGCATTTCTATCAACGTTGTTTAATTAAGTGCTAATAGAATCCAGTACAACTATCACCGACAGAAGCACAATATTACCTGTTTGATGAGAATCCTTTGCTGCATGTAAATTCCAGGTGGAATTTCCAGAATCCAGGTGGATTCTGCCCAGCTTTGTAGTTTTATTAGGAATGAAAAAAAAAAAAACATATTCAGTGTACAATTAGATCATGAACATTCCAGCAGGGAGCTGAGAGTTTTATAGCAAATGCTAAACAATTGTGCAAATAAAGGCATTCAAAAAGCACCACCCAGATATCATATAGAGAAGAAGATATGGGACAATGTTGAAACTCTTGTAAGTATGGGGACGTGGATTCGTCCTGCCTGAAAAGGCAACTGGATGACAGAGGATCACCCCACCCCCCGTGTAAGTGGCTGTCGGCATTTGTGGGGAGGATCAACGTTTTTGCCGGGTTCAGATCACACGCTCTGAAAATAATCCATCAGGGTTCAGGATCCTGAGTCTGCCACTGCCCAGATGTGTAACCAGGGCAGACATGCCTTAACCCAGGCAAGTGTCAGATCCTATACACGAGAATGTAGCCGCTCAGCACACTGTCAGGATAAAATGTCACGTCTGAACAGTGTTTAGCTTGTGCCTGGTACAGAGTAAGAACCAGTACATGGCAACTCCACTCTTACTCTTTTATCTTGTTGCTATCTTTGGTCAACATTGTTACATTGTTACATTTAGCCCTGGGGGTTCTGACTTGGAGTGGACTGGAAGACTCCATTCAAATGTCAAATTCACCAACACTTATAAGGTGCCTACTGGGGCAGGGCCCTGTGGAAGGTGCTGTAGGGAATTCAGAGATGAGTTTGACATGATCCCTGACTCCCAGGGGCTCATTAGCACAGAGGGGACGTGTCTGCCAACACCAGCAGTTACATATTGATGGCTCATCTGTACAGTGACACTTGGTAATGGCTACAGTTCCACATGCTGTGGTTTAGGTAGAAGTGCTACTTCCTAGAGTGTGAGCTCCTTTAGGGCAAGGCAGAGGCCATTTCTGAATCATTTCTGCATCCAGCCTGGATCACTCACTCCTATGTTCCTTCAGCAAAGTGTTTATCGAGGACCTGCCAAGTCGCAGGTGCTGGTAGGAATGCCAGGTGGTGACTGAGGCATAGTTATGATCCCTGATCTTATGGACTCTGCATTCTGCTCAGAGCAACAGATAATGAATAACCAGACTCTCCCATCATAGCTAGCAGGATATCTGGCACAAAACCCTGAAATCTAGTTGGCCCTCAAGACGTACTTACTGAGTGAATAAGTGAAAGTAAACGGACACATGTACACAAAGTCATCTCAAGCAGACCATGACATGCAATATAGAAATGGGATGCTCTGAGAGCTTGTAGCAAGAGGACATGAACTGATGTCGGGGAAATGGAAGCTTCTAGAGGAAATGATGAGGCATGGGATATTCTATTGTGTTGATACACAAGACGCTTGGTGAAAACTTCCCTTCAGCTAAGCTGTGGTTCTTCTAGTCTTTCTGGTTCATAATTTTCCCTTCTTGCATTACAAACTCTGTGTTTTGTTTGGGATCTCTGTCATCTGGGTGTATAAGCAGAAATATGAAGCAGGGTAGGGATTGAGAATATAGATACTAACCTTCTTTGGAGACCCATACAGTTTGCTCCAGAAGGAGCTCTTGAGAGACCTATCCAGTGGGAATTCTGCCAGTGAGGTCACACTTGGAAATACTAACACATTCCATGCCTCTGCTCATTTATCCATGGGTTGCATAAGTAATAATTGTATTTCCCTTATGAGTCAAGTTCTGCTAGATCCTGGGCTACATGGTTAGGAATACCAGATGGTCTCCGTTGATTGCTTCCCTTGGCCAGTATCATTCTGCAACCTGAAGACAGCCTTCTTGAAGACAGTCTGCTCAGTAGGGCCGATGCTAAGTGGATGGAAACATAGTCTGTGCTTGTAGAGGGGTCCTGTCCAATGATGGAGACAGAGGCATTAGCATCTGAGTGTAATACACCAAGATGGCTACAGTTTTTGCCACAATCTCTGGTTTGCCTCTCATCAGAAGTGGTCAAGTTGGCTAGTGAGAAACAGACGTGGGTGGGTCTTTTTCCGTCATTATTTTTTAAAAAAGCAAGAGGAAGAAACAAGGATATTTATATACGGAGATATGCAAGAGCTGACTGGTAGGTCCACAGAGCTGGTGGGCTGAGCATCGTGTGATGTCCCTGCAGGAAACCCAGCACAGCCTGGCTCATCCCACAGGATGGGATTCACTGTAGCAAGTGTCGGCTGAGTTCCAGTAAAGTTATCAAACTCGGTTCCAGGCTGATGATACACAAAGGAAATAAATTTAGCATTACCTCAGGAAGCTTCTGAGCTGATCCATCCACTGACCACAGGTAAACTTACTCCCTGGTGCTTTCTACCTCCCAGTTTTCTTTTGTTATCTACAGTATCTCATAGCAAGATCCCAGGGACCAAAATAGTAATTATTATATCAAACAGACATCATTTGTTGATACCTACAAGGTGCCTTGTCTATAATCTTGCTTACAATCCTTAATCTGCATCTTCCTGGTTGAGTGAACTTGGGCAACTTACTATCTCCCCCACCCCTTATGGAGGAAATAGTAGTTCCTAACAGGTAGAATTGTGAAGACATGCAAGATAATGTAAGTGAAATTCTTAGCACGATGCCTGGTGCAGGTTGCCACAAGTGCCTACAAATGAGGATAGGGCCCTATTAATGATTTATCTTTTGCACTGAAAAAACTAAAACTATCAGAGACTGCTTTACTAGCACCACACCATCAACAGAGAAGTTTCTGGAAAATTCCAGAAGGGCATGGGGAAAATTGAAATGGAGGAGAGTGGAGACATATAGAAAGCTTGTTATTAGAACATATAAGAACCCAGTGGCTGCTCTGCATTTGGAAACTCCAATTCCATTTGTCTCCATGGGGGGTCTAAGCATCAGTATTTCTTTTTAAAAGGCTTTACAGAAAGGGCTAAAACATCAGGTCTGCCTTTCAAGAAACAATTGTTGAAAGCCTGTACTGTTTATCTGTACTGTCTATTCTAGAATAAAATAAAAGAGGGAAAAAACATAAGGGAGAGTGGTCGGGTGAAACAGGCATTAAAAAAGGAAAGAAGGAAAGAATAAAGTTTATGAAAAACCTTTAGAGCTAATTCAATGCAATCATTTTCTTGTTTAAAATTCAGATATGTAGGGGCGCCTGGGTGGCTCAGTGGGTTAAAGGCTCTGCCTTCGGCTCAGGTCCTGGTCCCAGGGTCCTGGGATCGAGCCCCGCATCGGGCTCTCTGCTCCTCAGGGAGCCTGCTTCCCCTCTCTCTCTGCCTGCCTCTCTGCCTACTTGTGATCTCTGTCTGTCAAATGAATAAATAAAATCTTTAAAAAATTAAAAAAAAAATAAAATTCAGATATGTATAAACTGCCACTTTATAACATTTCATCCCAGTGACCTTGGCATTCTTCAGTCTTTGTCAAACAGTTCATAACAACTTTCATTGTATATTAATAAGACCAAAATATGTATTCTATGCAACAGGTTCTCCGGATATTTTTATATAATTTTCCAACCATTTATTTTTCCCTAAAATGTAGTATGAGGAGAAAAAACTATCGATCGCTCTGATTATTTTTCCATTTTCTTGTGGCCTAACCATATCGATAAAACTGACTGAAACATCCTCAAAAAATTATCATCCCAGAGCCTTGATCATATTCCTAGGTGCATGTGACTCTCGGATTTATTTATTTATGGGCTCTTTGAATTATACGGAAAGATGAATTGAATACTCAGTGTCCAATTTTTCTCTATTTTCAAATTTATGTTCAATGCAAAGTATAAACTGATTTATGTTCAAAACAATGTATAAACTGAAGACCTCATTTCCCCCAGAGTGTTCATGTATAAATTCATTAAAATAACTCCCTTCCCCCCACCCCAGTGATACTATTTATTACACACACAAAAAAAGGAGCTCTCTTCTGCATTTTTCCCATCTTCATCGACTCAGTGCTTCATCATTTACCAAATGTCTGTGAGTTGAACAAGAAGTGATTTGAAACCCATCTTTTTTTTTCTCCTTCTTCTTTTTGCCTGGCCCAATCCACATAAGCACCAACGGAGAGAGGAAGAAACAGAGACATAAACATGCAAGGGGCAAGAGGAGGAAGGGAAGAAGAAAAACAACGGAGATGGGAGAGAGAAGGAGAGGGAGAGAGAGAGACCAAATGGGAGAGAGAGAGCCAGCAGGCATGTGCCAAGAAGGAAGACTCAGAGCGGTCGTGATGGATATGAAGCGAAGGTGTCAGGATGGTATTATGTAAATTACCAAGACAGCCAAGCCATGCACTGATGATTATAGAGGATGTGAGCAATGTTGTGGTCCCCAGACACTGGTGTGCCTTGTTATTTTTCTTCCCTCCAACTACGCTTGGGGTGGATTCTTCCTGAGCCCAGTCCTTGGGAAAAGAAAGAAAGAAAGAAAGAAAGAAAGAAAGAAAGAAAGAAATCTCTAAGAAATAACTTCCCCTTCACCAGCACAGACCTCTCTGTTCCTCTAGTCAAGAAAGGTGGGGGGGAAGGGAAAAGAAAGACAAAGTGGAGGGAAGGATGTGACATATCTCTCCTAAGATCCCTCCCCTACCTTGGTGCCAACCGGACGTCTTCAAACTGCCTTTTGTTTAGATCAGTGAAGAATTTGGCTTTACAAGCATCTTGATTGTGCCTCAGTTTCAAGGACAGCACCTAAAGGGGACATCTGGAAGCAAAGAGAGTGGCTCTGAATTAGAAGATAAGAGTTACCATTTTATATATATAATATGGCCCATGGGAATGTGTATTTTTAATATGCTAATATTAGGCCATCTGCATTCTGACTGGGGGAGGAAAGATGGATTCCATCTACAGGACTCCGTTGATTGCAGGTGAGAGTTTACAAGCTCACAGCTGAAAATGTCCTATACAACTTTGCAATTTGTAGCTTCTCTCCAAATTAAAAATATATGCAGAATGAAAAAGTATGCCCCAACTAATGCTCAGTATTACTTGGTCCTCATTCATTCATTTATATTCATGTGTGTAAAATATTTATTGACTACTCATTGCATACCAGGTCCTCCCTCCACAAATTGTTGGGACCACAAATATTAATACCAGATAGTTCTGGCCACTGAGGAATCATCAGCCTCATGGGGAAGACAAACATGGAAAGAGATCATTACAGAACAGCATAATACTAGCTTTAGTGGAGACCATGGTTATTGGAAAGAGTGACTATCCTCCCTCGGAGGGCACATTTGTCTGCTTTGTCTCTCCTCCTGGCCTGTCAGTCCTTGGAGTGAGCTGATCACGCTTGGTCTTTTTAGTTCGACCCCAGGTATTACACCCATGGCAGAGTCATGGAATGCTAGCTTGTTTTATGATTATTTCAAAAAGTAATGTTAGGCTGTGGGATTTAAAAGCAAAATGTTTAAGTATCAGATTAGTCCGATTATTCTTCCTTTTCCTCAACCCATCCGCACTGAACCACTGTCTTCCAGATTCTGAGGTGGGAACAGCACTGTGAACAAAGCAGACGCCATCCTAGCCATCAGGAAGTTCATTGCCCAGTGGAAGAAAGAGACATTCGTTAAATAATCACACAAATTCGGGACGCCTGGGTGGCTCAGTTGGTTAAGCAGCTGCCTTTGGCTCAGGTCATGATCCCAGTGTCCTGGGATCGAGTCCCACATAGGGCTCCTTGTTCTGCAAGGATCCTGCTTCTCCCTCTGCCTCTGCCTGCCATTCTGTCTGCCTGTGCTCACTCTCTCTCCCTCTCTCTCTCTGATAAATAAATAAAATCTTTAAAAAAAATAATCACACGAATTCACAAGCATGCACTGTGATGAGAGCTGGAAGGAAAAATAGGGTTTGCTAAGAAAGTCTCCTGAGACTTCATCTAGTTTGACTTTCAAGGAAGATTTGAAGAAATAATGGTCCAGCTGAGATCTCAGCATGAGTAGGAGTTAACTTGTAGAAGACACAGGTAGAAGAGCAGGTGTGTCAGGCATCTGGGGCAAAGAGAGGACCATGGGCCAAACCCTGAGGTGAGTAGGAACACACTCAACTCTAGGGATTGAAAGAAGGCTGGCTGGCTGGAGCAGAAGGAGAGCAACGGAGAGAGGAGTGGAGCAAGTTGAGGCTGGACTGGCAGAGGTGGCCCAGTCATAGAAGGACTTGCATCTCACTAAAGGGACGCTACTAAGAGGTTTTAAGAGTTCTATGTATGGATCACAGATTAGAGGGGGAGATTCCTGGGGGAGAAAACTCAATGTACAAGACCAGTATCACCACTGTTGACCTCATGACCATAGGGATGGCTGGTTCTAATATACCATTAGCAAGACAGAGAAAAGCAGATGGAGGCAGAATCGGTTTTAGTGTGTGGAACTGACAGAAGCTAACAAGTGAGTCAATGGGGGAGGACCAGCTAGGGAGAAAGCCATTCCAAGAATGAATGATGCTTTGATTCTGATATGCCCCATTGGATAAATGGGATAAACCTAGGCCAAAGCCCGGCCCAAGCACGCCGGCCCTCCCTCCCGGGACAGGTGCCCCATTTCTTTGGTACCCACACTGCACCTACCACACTATTGCTGGGCAAGTAGATGTGAGCCAGCACAGTCCCCCCGAGGAAGGGATTCATGGTCTAGAGCAACCAAGTCAGGCCCATCTTGGTAGTGCCAAGTAAAATGGAAGGTAAACCCAAAGTCTCTGAGGACCAGAACCAGAGACTGAGGGGCATGCCAGGCTCTCAGCTGGCCAGGACTGGGAGTAAAGCAAGACAAGAGAAGATAGTAACGGCATCAACAGATGAGACCCCCTTGTGCTCACCTTGCTCTCCAGCTTGGTGCCTAGGTCAAGGTTAAGGGTGTGGTACCCAGTTCTTGGGGTCCAGCACCCAGCCAGAATTCTGAACTCCTAAATATGGCATCCTTTCTCTAAAACCATTTTCAATTTTTAAAATGCTTATAGTACATGTTACCTTTTAATCTTGAAATGTCCTAGGTGGGTGTTTCTATGTATCTGTCAGTGTGTTCACAATAAAATTAAAATATAACACAAATGAGAAGAAAGATAGGAGAAAGAAATCTATTTGTTAGGGCCCAAACATCCACTGTGGCTGTTCAGTATATAAAATATTAACCTTATTGCCGGCTTTTATTTTAATAAGAATCTCTTGGACTAAATAATGGGAACCAAGTACAGTAATATACTTTCCAACAATGCTATGGGCAGCCCCCTGGGACTATCAGGGGGGACTTGGTAAGTGACACTTGTACAGGTTTAAATTTGAAATTGCATTTAATTTGTATGTCCTATTACTTAGTTGAAAACATGTACCTCTAAGGCAAATGCAGACGGAAATGGGCATCGAGCTAAAAATATTTGAGAGGCAATAATTTGCCTTAATGGCATCCACACCTAGATGGGGAAAGTAATGAAGCATCTCAGGGGAGGGATTTCTTTGGCTTAATTTGTTTTCACGCTGTTACCAAGTTGTCAACCTGAGGACTGTACTGAGAGCCGGTTCCTGAACTTTTCTTTTGTTTCCACTCTTCTTGAGGAGACTCCAACCCATGCACTTTCTTCCATTTACTTATACAGCATGCAGCGTTTAGGGTGTGCTAGGCATTGTTCTAGAAGTAGAGGGACACGGCATGAACCAGAGAGGCCCCGTGATCAGTGGCCAAGCTGGGTCAAGGGTCTCACCCACAGGGCATTACGTCATTTCCTTTCCCTGTGACCCTGGGGGGGACTGGTGTGAAGACCCTGTCCCAGAGACGGTGGCTGGTGGTCATGTTAACCAGAGGCAGTTAGAAATGGGAAAGACACACGGGGAGAGATAAGAATTCACCTTTAAAAACTGGCAAGGGTCAGGCCAGGGAAAGTGGGTTCTCCAGTTATGTGCAAGGGAAAACCTCAAGGGCCCTAAGGGAAGGACATGGGAGTGAAGACAGAGGGGTGGGCTTGGTGCACACAGTTCCATGCCTCCTCCAGGGCTGGCAACCCTCAGCCCTGTTTCAGTGCTTGCTGTCCACAGGGGATGAGGGGCACACACCCAAAATCAAGGTCCACCCTGGCTTGGACAATTCCTGTGCACATCAAATACTCAGCTGAGCACTTTAAAAACCGGCCATTAACCCTACACTGAAATGGAAGCCCAGCCTAAATGTCCCGGAGTTTACCTATGTTTCACCGCTTGGGACAGCCACACTGAGATGTCGATACAGATCTGTGGGCCTTCGTAATATCCTACAGAAGAACTAAACTGGAAAATTCTGTTTTTCCCAGAACCAACCCTGAATTTCACCAACTAGTTTATTCATGCTCTTTCACTTCCTGTCTACCAGCCCAAACTCCTTCTCACTAGTCTCCCTGAGAGCTGGGGCTTCAGGCATGTGGTCCTTCCTGCTGTGGGGGCAGGAACAGGAGGTCCTAGGGCAAGGAAAGTGATATAAGCACCCAATAGCTGGGGTTCTTTCTCAGGAGCCCCTGGCACCTAGAGGTCCCATCCTCCAGCCTCCCATGAAATATCCCTTTCCTTTCTTTTTTTTTTTTTAAGATTTATTTATTTATTTGACAGACAGAGATCACAAGTAGGCAGAGAGGCAGGCGGGGGGGCGGGGGGAGCAGGCTCTCTGCTGAGCAGAGAGCCTGAGGCGGGGCTCGATCCCAGCACCCTGGGATTATGACCTGAGCCGAAAGCAGAGGCTTTAACCCACTGAGCCACCCAGGAGCCCCTATTCCTTTCTTTTTGCTTAAGCTACTCAGTGTGGCTTCAGTTGTTGGTAGCCCAGAACAGTTTAGACCACAGACAAGGAACATCTTCATCCTACTACAGCCATAGCCCATGCCCTATGGAAGACACTTCAACACCCACTTTTTCACTGGCCGAGAAGAGAGATGCCACTCTACACGTGTTGTGAGAGTGGGCACCATACCTGATTCCCCACATGTTCCTCAGATGGTCAGAACCGAGCTTGACATGAGATAGACACTGTTAATTTGAAAGATATATAAATGCTTATTGTCAATTCAACTAATATCTCCTCCTGAGGAAAGTAAAACATTTCCTCAGATCTACCCGGAAGAAAGGATATAGAAAAGAGGTTCTCTCGTGGAAGGCAAGACAGCATCCCAGAGTACCAGAGGATGGACTTTAATGAGAATGACTCAGCTCCTAATACAACTTCTACCACCTATATGATGGAAGAAGCTGTGTGAGCCAAGAAATTCACTGTAACTGTGTGAGGCTGGCTTTCTCCATTTGTAAAACAAGGTTCATATTATTATCCACCCCCATAGTGTTCTGGTGGAATTTAAAAGAGATAGTGCATGTCCAGCACTCAGCACAATGTCCAGCTTATGGTAAGTAGGTAGGGAATAATAGCTATTATCAAGAGCAGTGGTAGTATATAATATCCAAACAGATACTCCAAGTTTTATTAAGATAAAAGAGAAGCTAGGATTCCAAGGTTACTCCGGAGCAAGAACATTGTGTGGGAGGTTTGAAAGGGCCAGTCCTGGAAGTGGCACTCTTCGTTTTGACTCCCATTCCATTGGCCAAAATTCAATTATATGGTCATCCCTGACCACAAGTGAGACTAGGGAATGCGGTAGAGTTATCTGGAAAAAAGAGAAAAAAAGGGGTTTGGTGAACATCAAGAAAGTCTCATCCACTTAGAATCAGCCCAGTATCTATAAAAATCAGGACTTGAGCCCAAACCCGGATTCTACACTAGGGGCTCTTGCACTATCCTATGAAGGTGCTAAGGGAGATGCAGGGGGTTTCCACACGGGTGGGATTATCTGGTCAAGCTTCGACCACCAATGATGTATTCTGGTTCTCCCAAGTGGGAGGGTTTAGCAACATCATCACATGTCAGAGAATGGCAGGAGAAACTTTTACTAGGAACAAATACGAGTCTTGAGATCTTAAGCAAATAACTTAATTTCCCATTTGTATTTTCCTCATCTATAAAGCATAATTGCCATCAGAGAAAGGGATTCTAATGGTCTGGAGTTGACCTGATAGATAATAAGCACTTAAGAAATGAAATCATTGTTTTTGTAGTTCTATTTCTACACCAGGAGAAGGAAAACACTTTCTCTCCCGCTTTCCCCCATTGGTAGGGTCAGGGACTCAAGTACATTGGAACACTGAGGTCCTGGGTCGGGCCTGTCCCCAACTCTGCCTGCAGCCAGGCACAGAATCAAGGTACATCTAGCCCCACCCCTTGCCCCTGGATCTGGGAATTCAAGTTATCTCCTTGTGCTCAAATGCACTTCATCAGCTCTAAATCAGAACTCATACACCACAGTCCTGACTCAACAAGTGTATTTATACCAGTTGCCTGTGGCGGCCTTCTGCGCGTCCCTCAGATTTCAGCTGCTCCTGGTTGTGCATGCCGATTTTGAAGCAGGACTAAAATAGCCATTCCTGTTCCCCAGAACGAATCCATTTGCACCAAAGGTATAATGAGAACTGCAGATTTTGTGAGAGCTTTCATACCCAACAATACACTTCAAAAATCCCATCAAACATGTCCACTTGACAAAATCCCCTCTTCTCCGCTACATCGTCAAAAGGATTCATATCCCTACCCTTCCCTCATTAGTCAGCTTTGATATTTCCTGTCTCCTTCTGCTGGTACCTTCTCCTTGAGAATCCCAATTGGCCCACCTGCCGTTATGAAAAAAAATTCAGCCTTTTCTCTGCCTCTGTCTTGATACTGCTATATCCATACCTTCCTGAGAGTCGGTAGGCAACGAGGGGCCCACCAGTCTCCATGATCTACCCTCTCTAGAAGACACAGAGTGGTTAATAAAATTGCTCCACGTTGCATGCATGGAGGTGAGCCAGGATTCAGAGAGATTTGGTATATGAACCAAGATCATAATTCTCCCAAGTGTAAATCTCAAACTAAATGCCTTTTTTTAAAATCTCTTCTTCAACTAAATCATATGGTCTTTGCTTTGGAAATCAGAACTATAGGGTCTGTCTGTTCTGTCTAGTTCCATGTTATGGAGTTGGGTTGGTTGGACGCGGCATGCCCTCCTGGGTCTCATCACAGGGAGAGTTTGGTTTCCTAAGTCCATTGAGTTCTACAGCTTTTAACTTACAACTATCACTCAATTCATTCACTGACAGCTTTTTTTTTTTTTTTGAAAACCAATCAATCAAAAAGAACATGTCTTAATGAGAGCACTTTAAAACATTTAAATGCACACCTTTGGGTTCTGAAAGCCCACAGTGTGCATTTTTAGCTCCAAGTGTTCCAATCTGGATGGCTGGAATTTATTCCTCAGAGAAGTTTGCCCACATGGGAGACTTTCATCTATGTGTTCTCTGAAAAAGAAAGCAAGTGATTGACTTGACTGAAATGGATGGACATATTATGGAAATGGAAGGATACATGTATTTATGTTGCCATTTTACTTAAATTGATAAATGTTGGAATATAATAGGTATAGAAAAACCAAAATTAAATCAACAAAAATGCCTGTGTGTAGAAGGTTATTGGTGTGTTAAAATCCAAAGTTGCATTGAGAATTCCCCAGTGATATAGTTGCCCTTATCCGAATATTATGGGGGAAAAGAAAATCTCAAAGTGAGATTTAAGAACTCCAAACTTTCATCTCTCCTTAGCTCATTGAAACCCTCAACTGTTTAATTTAATTCTTGGAATGTTTATAAATTGAACACAGTGGCGGGCAGATAAAAATTTGCAGGATGCTTTGAAAAATGATTGTAAACTGAAATCAGTGATTCTAACATCTGGTCTTCAGATCCAGCAGGGGTGGGGGGGTGGTCCTTGAAACCCTTTCAGTGGGTCTGTGATGTCGGCCAGGACTGTTTGAAATAATACCAAGATGTTCTTTGTGGCTCTTTTTTTTTTTTTCTATATTGACATTTGCATTGATGATGCAAAACAACAGTGGGTAACAGTCCTGGCACTTCAGCCTTAGTCAAGACAGTGGTACTAAACAGCATTGGTAGTCATTATTTTGCTTCCAGGTTTATTTAAGAATATCCTTCAAGAAACCGTAACAGTTATTCATTATTCCTGACCTGGAAGTACAGGAATTTATTACTTTTCTACTGCTTCTATACAAATTGCCACCCTGGCTTCAAAGCCACACAAATTTATTTATCTTATAGTTGTGTAGATCAGAAATCTAACATGGGTCCCTCCATGTGATTTTAATCAAGGTTTCAGCAAGGATGTTTCCTTGCCTGGCAGGTGCACGGAAGAGTCTGATTCTTGGTTTTCCCCAACTTTAGAGGCTGCCAGCATTCCTTCGCCCATAGCCTCCTTCCTCCACGTTCAAAGTCAGCTGCACTCTCTCTCTCTCTCTCTCTCTGTCTTTCTTTCATGGCCATGTCTCCCTCTCTGCCTATAGCCAGGAGAAGCTCTCCACTTAGAAGACTGATGTGCTTAGATGGGGTCTACTCAAAATATCCAGGATAATCTCCCCATCTCAAGATCCTTAATCACATCTGCCAAATCCCTTTTGTCACGTAAAGCTCGTGAAAACATTCACAGCTTATGGGGATTAGAATGTGGACATTCTGAGGGGCCATGATTCTATCTAGCACAAAGCCTTAAATAATATTCTGATTGATGACACAAGTATGCAGAAATCACTTCTGCTACATACTGAAATATGATGGCCATCTCAAGGAAAGGCACTTGTGTGACTGACCTGTGAGCTAAACCAGTGTTTTCCTCATGGAATACCATTTTTACTTGAACCAACAACTTACAAACCATGTTTATTCAGATCTTGGGGTCTGATGGACATACCTTTTTGGAAATGAACAAAATGAGCTTGAAGTTTTACTTCAACAAATTTGTTGCCAATAATAAAATTAGAGCTTTCAATTTAAAATTAGAACTTTGTGTGTACTGTCATTTGCAAATATCTTCTCCCATTCCGTGGGTTGCCTCTTTGTTTTGTTGACTATTTCCTTTGCTGTGCAGAAGCTTTTGATTTTGATGAAGTCCCAAAAGTTCATTTTCGCTTTTGTTTCCTTTGCCTTTGGAGACATATCTTGAAAGAAGTTGCTGTGGCTGATATCGAAGAGGTTACTGCCTATATTCTCCTCTAGGATTCTGATGGATTCCTGTCTCACATTGAGGTCTTTTATCCATTTTGAGTTTATCTTTGTGTACGGTGTAAGAGAATGGTCGAGTTTCATTCTTCTACATATAGCTGTCCAGTTTTCCCAGCACCATTTATTGAAGAGACTGTCCTTTTTCCACTGTATATTTTTTCCTGTTTTGTCGAAGATTATTTGACCATAGAGTTGAGGGTCCATATCTGGGCTCTCTACTCTGTTCCACTGGTCTATGTGTCTGTTTTTATGCCAGTACCATGCCGTCTTGGTGATCACAGCTTCGTAGTAAAGCTTGAAATCTGGTAACGTGATGTCACCAGTTTTATTTTTGTTTTTCAACATTTTCTTAGTGATCCGGGGTCTCTTCTGATTCCATACAAATTTTTGGATTATTTGCTCCAGCTCTTTGAAAAATACTGGTGGAATTTTGATCAGAATGGCATTAAAAGTATAGATTGCTCTAGGCAGTATAGACATTGTAACAATGTTTATTCTTCCGATCCAAGAGCATGGAATGGTCTTCCATCTTTTTGTGTCTTCTTCAATTTCTTTCATGTGTGTTCTGTAGTTCCTCGAGTACAGCTCCTTTACCTCTTTGTTAGGTTTATTCCCAGGTATCTTATGGTTCTTGGTGCTACAGTACAGACAAAAGATTGATATCCAGGATCTATAAAGAACTCCTCAAACTCAACACACACAAAACAGACAATCATATCAAAAAATGGGCAGAAGATATGAACAGACACTTCTCCAATGAAGACATACAAATGGCTATCAGACACATGAAAAAATGTTCATCATCACTAGCCATTAGGGAGATTCAAATTAAAACCACCTTGAGATACCACCTTACACCGGTTAGAATGGCCAAAATTAGTAAGACAGGAAACAACATGTGTTGGAGGGGATGTGGAGAAAGGGGATCCCACTTACACTGTTGGTGGGAATGCAAGTTGGTGCAGCCTCTTTGGAGAACAGTGTGGAGATTCCTCAAGAAATTGAAAATAGAGCTTCCCTATGACCCTGCAATTGCACTACTGGGTATTTACCCCAAAGATACAGATGGAGTGAAAAGAAGGGCCATCTGTACCCCAATGTTTATAGCAGCAATGGCCATGGTCGTCAAACTGTGGAAAGAACCAAGATGCCCTTCAACAGACAAATGGATAAGGAAGATGTGGTCCATATACACTATGGAGTATTATGCCTCCATCAGAAAGGATGAATACCCAACTTTTGTAGCAACATGGATGGGACTGGAAGAGATTATGCTGAGTGAAATAAGTCAAGCAGAGAGAGTCAATTATCATATGGTTTCACTATTTGTGGAGCATAACAAATAGCATGGAGGACAAGGGGAGTTAGAGAGGAGAAGGGAGTTGGGGGAAATTGGAAGGGGAGGTGAACCATGAGAGACTATGGACTCTGAAAAACAATCTGAGGGGTTTGAAGGGGCGGGGGGTGGGAGATTGGGGGAACCAGGTGGTGGGTATTAGAGAGGGCACAGATTGCATGGAGCACTGGGTGTGGTGCAAGAACAATGAATACTGTTATGCTGAAAATTTAAAAAATAAATAAATAAATAAAAATTAGAGATTTGTGGGTACCTGGGGGGTTCACTTCATTAAGGATCTGACTCTTTTTTTTTTTTCAGTGTTCCAAGATTCATTGTTTATGCACCACAGCCAGTGCTCTATGCAATACATGCTTTCCTTAATATCCATCACCAAGCTCACCCATCCCCCCACTTCCCTCCCTTCCAAAAACCCTCAGTTTGTTTCTCAGAGTCCACAGTCTCTCATGCTTCATCTGACTCTTAATTTCAGCTCAGGTCATGCTCTTAGGGTCTTGAGATGAAGTCCTATGTTGGGCTCCATGCTCCAAGCTCAGTGGGGAATCTACTTCAGATTCTCTTCCCCTCCCTCTGCTCCTCCCCCCACTATCTCTCTCTAATCAAATTAAATTAGAACTTTGGACAACTTGTAGGTGCCTTCATGAACCTGATCCTTTTCCAATATAAAAGAATTTTCTGATGAGCTCAGTGGTAATATTAATGAAGATTTTTTTGGGTGATACATAAATGAATGTTCAGTATCTGGACGATGTGCATAATTCAGTGAACCAGTATTTTCCAAATGACAGATATTTGATGTTTCAAAATCATTTATGAAATCTATCACTGACTACATTTGAAGTTCAAGACAGACCAATAGATTTTAATATAACAGGGCATGAAAAGCTCATTGTTATAATTGGTTAACTCTTTAAGAAACCACTTGTTGAGTTTTGGACTAATATCAAAGAAAAATATCCCAAATTATCTGAAAAACTATTAAAATACTCTTCTCTTTTCCCATGACACAACTATGTGAAGATAGATTTTCTTCATGTACTTTAATCAAAAAAACCTATCACAAGACATTGAATGTAGAATCAGACATGAAAATCCAGTTGTCTTCTATTAAGCCAGACATCTAGAAGATTTACAAAAATATAAAACAATGTCACTCTTCTTGGTGATTTTTTGGGAGAAACCTCATTTTTTTCATTACAAACACCACATTTCCTTTATCAAATAATGGCTTTTTTATTGTTATTTGAAAATGAATTAATAAATAGTTATCCTAAGCATTTGTTTTAATTTCTAATATGGTAAATACTGATAGCTATAATCCACATGAGCAAAGCTATTCAAGTCCTTAATTATTTTTAAGAGTGTAAAGTGAGATTCCAAAGTTTAAAAACTACTGTATTCAATAATATCAGGGATAAAATTATTAAATAGAAATATCCCAAGAGTTGCTTCAACCAAGGAGATGAGGACTCTCTGTTTCAGCTTACTGGGGAATCCATTTACATGCAGAATTCACCTCGAGAAGTGATACTACATACCACAAAAAATGGGAATGTGTTGCTTTCACTGGTCAGTGTAGCGGCAACTCTGATCTGGCCATTGATCTTCCAAGTTTTTCTTCTCCAGATCATGTGCCAAGACACAGCCACATCAAGAGCAAACTGACTGGGATACATACATCTTGGGCTCCACAGTAAATGAAACTCCTTCTTGGTCTTCTCAACCTTGTAAGACAGAGGGAGGAGCCCTAGAAATGTATTTAGTATCGGGTTCTTAACTCATATGGGGTAGATGGCACATAAACATCAAGGGTTTCATGGCATTGACCCATGTTGAGGGCCAAGTATCTGATAAGTTGCATCAGTGGTGGTTGAGTGTCCATGGATAATCCTCATTGAGCCTGCAAAATCATGTGCCATGCACATGTTTTCTGGGACATATTCATAGCAGTTTTCATCAGTTTTTCAAGGAGGCCCTCCAAAGGAAGTTTAAGAACCGCTGGATTCTTGCCTCATTCACCACGTGCTTCTAGCTCATTTTTGCTCCCACAGCACTTTGCTTGTTGGTCTGACACCACTGTTAACACACTCTGAAGAATGAACTGTGTTCTAATTAGTGAGTAAGCCTGACCCTCGAGCCTGTGAGCTCTAGTGAGGTCAGACCCTGTGTCCTACTCATTATTAATCTCCTGTATTTACAAATATAATAGGTGCTCAATGAATTCTGTCAAATTAAATTAAATTATCTCATTTACATTTAATCATATGTACATTCAAAATGATAAATTTTTAAATAAGTCCTACACAAATGATATACACTCATACAGAAATGTATACGTACATACAAATCACTTTTATGTATGTAAAGCAACTGGCCCACATTTATTCATTATCTATTAATTGAGCCCATGTGTCAAGCCCTAGAGACAAGTAGCTAAAAAAGATATCCTTTCTGCCCTTGATGAGCACACCATATAACTGAGGCTGTAAGTGTAGGGATTCAGAGGAATAATACATGTAACCCAGGGATTTGGGGAAGCCAGGAGGACTTTTAGGAAGCCAGGAGTAGAAGGTCACCCAGCCTGTAGATGAAAGAGATCACTGGAAGCTTCTAAAAAGGAAAAACCCTTTAAAAAAAAAATAAAAGAAAACTCACAAGGGGAGGAGATATATAGAAAGAAGACCAGTGGAGAAAGACTTTCAGAGAACAGAAGGTTCGCATGCATTTATAAAGAAACAACGGCATGAGAAATTATGGTACACATTTACACACACACACACACACACACACACACACACACACAATCAAGCCAGAAGCCCCTAGCTTCAGAAGCACCATTGATTTATGTAAAATTTTGGACAAGTCCTTTCTACTAGTGGGTCCTCTATTTTCCCATCTAGATGATTGGTGGATAAGACTAGATCAGTGGTTCTCACACCTTGCTCAACATTAGACTCACCTGGAGCACTGTTCAAAATAGTTTTGCTCTAGCCCTGTGTTCAGAGATTGTGGTTTATTAATCTGGATGGTGTCCAGACATCGGATCTTTTAAAAGGCTCTACAAGTGATTCTGTAGAGAACCACTGAACTAGTCAGGATGTGATTACCCTTCTGGCTTCATTCATACATTTCTCCACTCATTTTCTCACTTATTCCTCTACACCCTAATCACAAAATCTTATGGAATACCAGGCATTCTACGCTATTTTTGAGATAGCAAACAGAATAAGTCCTTGCCTGTGTTTGTGGAATTTACAATTCAGCAGACACTCAGATCAATATGTCTCTCACTTCTCTTTGTCCCATTGCTCGATTTTTCCCACACCCTCACTACCACCACCTCAAGATCAACTTACTCTAAATTCCTAAGTACAGTTATCCAATCACATGTACACCCATAGCTCCAAGTGGAGTTCTGACCAGATTATTTTCTTATTAATTTGGCCCCAATAGAAACATTAATATCTTATTTCAGTGTATATGTCAAACATTCCCTTTGAGGACTAATTTATTTGGTCTAAATCTATTTATTTATTTATTTATTTATTTATTTATTTATTTATATTTTTCCTAAATGTTGTCAACCTGAAACAACCAAACGGTGCAGCCTCCTGGTTTTGTGGTCATCAAGGCTGGTCACTTGGTCTCCCTAAAACGTGGTTTTCTCATCAATAAAATGGGTGTTGGAATCTTGGTACCACTTCTAACTCTGGTAGGCAGAGCCAAGTGAAATTTTGCATCTGGAAGAGCAGGGTGCACTCTAATGCATTATGAAAGCATCAGGTACCATGAAATATTAAGAGGAGCTATTGGTCAAGCCCCATTATGTACTGCATCACACACTTTACATGATTTTTTGGATGAAAATCTTAGCGACAAGCTCTTGAGGTTGGTACCAAGATCCGCATGTAAAAATGAGGACACCAGAATCGCTAGAGGCTGATTAACTTGCTCAAGGTCAGGGGTGTGGTCAGGAGCACAAGGACTTCCCTGTAGGTGTTCTTGTTTGGGTGGCTTTATAGCACACCATTCCGCTTCCCTAGGAACTACGATTGTTCAACTAGAGTTGCTAATTTCTCCAGGACATACCAAAGTCTCGGGACTTTGGGACACCCAAAGGGCACTCCATAATCAAAGAAGGCATTGCTCAAAAGCATACACTTTGCACCTGGTGCCCCAGTTCTGATCGGAAGTGAAGGATATCAGGAGTTGGAGACACAGGCAACCTGATGGTTGTGCCCTATGAGATTCCAGGCTTCCAGAGTGTCCCTCCACTGATGGCGTCCTGGTCCCTGACTCTTATGGAGAGCAGCCAATGTGTGTCCTGCTAAGTGATGGCTGATCTCGTATTTTGTGTAGAACAGCCTTGCAGCAGAGGGTGCAGGAAGTCCAGGAAGGGCTGGGCTGTCAGGAGATGGGGTGTAAATGTGAACCAGGGGATGAACTGCCTGTCCAGCCCACCCAAAATTAAGCAAATGACCACTGTTACCCCAAGGTGGATAGTTAGTACTTCACTGCATGTTCCAGTGAAGAAAAGTTGGCATTGCTCCTTTCCTTACTATATGCTGCTCCTCCATCCTGTTCAAAGATCAGCTGTGTAGTATTTTTAAGGTCATGTGAGCAAGTATGTTTTAAGCTCCTACTCTGTTTGATACACCATTCCTAAACATTCTTTGCAATATTATCTCATTTAAACTTCAAAAAAAGCTTATAAAGTATACATGATACTATGCATAAGAACACTGAGCTTTGGGGAGGTAACATAAAATTTCCAAGGTTCTGACACTAGGAAGTGTCAGATTCCTGTCTGGAATTCAGATACATCAGAAGCAAATACCCATAGGCTCTTTCTATCATTCTTATTTCAGTAACTTTGCCATCACTCAAAACAAGCTTGAAATGTCTTTGGAATTCCTTTAGAGTCAATTTCCAAGCAAGCCATTACCTTATGAGCATACCTCACCTTTGATTAATAGCTGTATAACTAAGCTCCCATGTTCCAACAATGGCAACCTTATTGAAATAATATCTGCCTTCCCTTGGAGAATAGTTTAAAAGGCACAGATCCACTTAGATAAATGCAATCTAAGCCGACTCTGTCCTATAGAATTTTCTATGATGATGGAAATGTTCAATGTGTGTGTTGTCCAGTATAGTAGCCATGAGTCACAGGTGACTATAATAAGAACTTAAAATGTGGCTAGCATAAAGGACTCTTAACTCTAGGAAACAAAATGAGGGTTGCTGAGGGGGGGATGGTGCAATTGGGGGATGGGCATTAAGGAGGGCTACTTGTTGGGATGAGAACTGGATGTTGTTAGCAATTGATGAATCACTAAATTCTACCTCTGAAACGAATTATACCGTATATGCCAATTAAATTGAATGTAAATAAAATTTTTTTAAATGTGGCTAGAAAACCAAAGAACTGATTTTTAAATTTTATCTCATTTTAATGAATTTGAAATTTAAATCGCCGCTTGCAACTAGCAGCTACCCTATTGGCTAGTGCCACTGTAGGATACGTGTTAATAAAGCAGCAAAGACATTGAACGCAACCAATCCTGCCATCCTGAAGGAACAGCCTGTGTGTGCCATGAGAATGAGAAGTTTACTACTGGGCTTACTGGTCCATGCTCACATAGTCTGTGCAGGCCAATAATACTCCATTAGAATTGTTAGAAAGAACTATAGAGCTATGGCTGGAAAAAGCCAGTCACAGTTTGGAAAAGTGACACCCAAAGAGACAGAGCTTTGCATTGGGCCATAGTGACTTGGAGTCTGAGTTTCTCTTGGGGCCCAGGCTCCTTCCTCATCTTTGCTTCCCCTGTCTTAACACACTGCCAGCTCTCCCTCCAGAAGCTGAGTCAATAGGCCCATTGTCACTTCAAAAGGGTGACCTGAGATTCAACACTGGACCAGCCAACCTGTGGTCTTTGAGCTGAGCATCCAGCAACCAAAAGGAGACACGGTGTTTCCCAGACAGAAAGGTACTGGAGATCCTACAGAAGAGAGTTAAGTGAGGGTCAAGCCTGGGACAGCAATAACCTTTCCTCATAACCCGCCTGCACCCTTCCATGTTAACATACTGTGAACGGAACAGAAGTGACAAAACCAATCCATCACCCCAGAGCCAACACAAAGAGGAATAGAGAGGTTAACAGAAATTGATGACATCCCCGCTGGAATTTTACACTGATTCGGCCAGCCCTACGATTGAAATAGACAAAGATTTATAGTCCGAGCGAGGACGCTGGCTCCTCTTGATTGCCTTGATTTTTTTTATGCGCTCCTGCATATTTATTCCCAAGCTCATCACCGGCTTGTAGCATTAGAATGCTGATTTGATTTTACATTCCAAGAGGAGCAGGCATTATGCAGCCATTTGCATGATGTGAGAGAAATCACCAGAACTGTTTCTGATATCAGCGGCCAAAATGATCGCTAATGTTCACCTGCAAAAGCAGGATTGTGTAATATTTTTTTTAAAAATTCAGATTTCCTTTTGCTTCTCTCCATATAAAAATAAAAAAGAGGAATTATTCCATATCCTGTGGATGAGAAATTGTATTTTGTCATGCCTCCGAGGGCTACAGCGGCACTGAGCTTTTATGAATTTGTTTGATATCAGGGCTATGCGTTTCGAGTTCCAACACAAATCCACCCCCCCATGACATTATTACTGAAAGCTTTTATCAGTTCATTGTGACAGAAAATTGATTATTATCCTTGACATTTGATGGATAGCTTTCATAAAAGGATCTTTTTTCCCCCCTTTTTTGGATTTCATGTGGCCTACAAAGTGCCCCCCCCCCCTCCACAACAACAACAAAAAACTTTCTTAAGACACGAGAAGAATTTCTCCATTCTCTTGTAAATCTTCCTCTGGGCAAACGCAGTGGGGGACCAAGAGCCTAAGAAAAAAAGTTGAGGGGAAAGTCACATCTGAACCTGCTGTTCTGTCTACCCTGTATCTGGCAAGGAGAGTTAAGGAGGACCCAAGAGACAGGCCCCTGGGACTCTCAGATAAGATTTTAAGGCTGATCCATTCCACAGTTTTATATTTTATCACCAGAAGAATTCTACCCGTGACCATAAATTTAAAAAAGCATATAGAAGAGAGCTGTTTAAAACTCTAGTCTGCATTCAGAGAATGATTAGGTAACGTTATCTGGCTGTATCAGGTCAACAAAAAGTCTACTAACCGGAGGATAAGAACCATGACCCACTGCGTTTGTGCAGTGTTCCCGCTCTCTGTTTATCTGTCATACCTTTGTGAGAAAGACTGTCTCTTCCCTTCTCTCCAGGAAAGCACCTGAAGTCTGGAGAATGGAAAGATCTTGACAGAGGTGCCCCAGCTCAGGCATGGAGTAGACAGACATCGAACCCCCTCGTTCTGAGCTGACATCCCCTGCTCATCCTCTACCTCCTATCTCCTTCCCATAGACTACTCTGAGAGAAGCATGGCAGGCATCAGGAATAGATTTTCAGCTCAATCACTCACTCAAACAGGAGCACACAAGCACATACATGCAAATAAAGGTCACACCCAAAAAGAAAAAATCAAGTCACGGTGAATCTCAAACTCCGGACTCTTGCTTCACTCTGTCATTTTTCCTGACTTAGTGATCTTTTTCTGCTCTATTCCTGCCTCCCTACAGGCACCCAGGAACCTTCATGCTTTGTTCAAATTTGAGCAATGTCATATTAGCTTTTATTGGAGAATTTGGGGCGGGGCTGCCCAACAGTCTTCATAGTCAGGAACCAGCATTTGAGGAGCAAAGTTTCTAATCTATGTAGCACCCTCACTAATGCATCTCGGGCTAGCAGATGTCCCTTTTCACCTGTGCACTTTGAGAGGAGAAATCCCAGCACCTTTTCGAAGACGGGGGCCTGCAGGATACTCAGCAGCTAGCTCAAAGTTGAACAGTGGCAGGAGCAGCAAAAAGCCAAACCCACCTCCTCCAGGATTCCTTCTGCAACCTCCAGTTCCTTTCTGTACAAGCACATTTGCAATTCACACTCCTTTGGAGAGACTTTAAGTTTTGTTAGGCATTTAAATATCTCCCCCACCCCCCACCCGGATCCCACCACCTCTTTGCAAAGCATTGGCATTTCTAATAAAGCAGGAAATCTTTATTACGTAAAAGATCAACTTCTTCATCTGGGACTGTTATGACGTATACACAGGAACTTACCTACTTAGGAAAAAAACACTTGGGTCACCAGG
The DNA here is from genome assembly GCF_002288905.1 of Enhydra lutris kenyoni. Taxonomy (NCBI): domain Eukaryota; kingdom Metazoa; phylum Chordata; class Mammalia; order Carnivora; family Mustelidae; genus Enhydra; species Enhydra lutris. The sequence goes on from NW_019154104.1 coordinate 27,860,317, forward strand.
GAACTAGAAAGTCACCAATTTCCCTTATTTTCCCCATGACCTCACTTTATGCCTGTCGGAAAATGCACTTGTTCCTACAGTCCCTCAGGGATGTTATAATGAGAGCTGATCGTGTATTAGAATTAATAGAAACAGTAGGTGTCTAAGGGAAGAGGAGACTTAAAATAGTTCATTAAGTGTAGGAGGAAGAAAACTTTATTTGATGAATCAAATGGTCTTCATTAAAAGTGAACTTTTCCTGGGAACTAGAGGTGTCACTTAAAAATACATTTTTTTTCTTATTAAGAAAGATAAATTAATATCTGATCATTATAGAAATTTTAGAACTGAGAGAAGTGCACTCAATAAAAAAAAACACACACACACACACACTTGTAACTTATGCCCCCCAAAATAACCACAATAAATGTGATTCCTGGCAGGATTTTTTTTCCCTTTTTCCTAAGTGTTTATGTATGCCCCTGTGAATTATATGGTAGGTATTGGGTTTTTTCATACTTTTAAAAGAATTTGACTCAGCTTTGCATCCAGAGTTTAGACATTTAATATTTTGAAAACTTGGTTTTTAATGGCTATTTGTTGTCTAATGTCTCAGCCATAACATGCAACATATTTCTCCTATATTTAAGTTACCTCACTATTAATTAACAATTAAGCTACTTCTATTTTTCATGGTGTTAATTAATGCTGTGGTATACTTTGATGCCTGAGCTGCATGAATCCCCACATGAGGTAGGCTTTATTATTCCATTTTTCAGAGCGAGAAATAAAAGTCAAATATGTGATTTTTCCCAAAGCCACAGAGTAAGTGGTAAAAGGAGGGCCAGAACTCAAACATGGAGATTTCCACTTCAGGGTCACAAACATGTTCCACAACCTAAAAGTTCAGGAATGCTACTTGGAAGAATTTCTTACAACAGTGTCAAATCATGAGCCTTGGAAACAGACATTCCCACCTGAACCAGAAGAGAAACACTTAACGTCTAGTTCCTTGTTTATCTCTTACCAGCTCTGTGTTCTCAAACAAAGGACTTCGCTGGGGTCCCCGTTCATTACCTGTAAAACAGGTATTTTCACTCTCAGTGGTGTTGTTTTGTGGATTAAATAAAAGCATCACATATTTAAAAATATATTGAAAATGTGAAAGTGCAGAGTAGGCTTTCGATAAAGGTCGGTTTTGCTATTGCTACTAATTATTGTTTAAGATCGTCAGTAGCCAGTGGAGTAATATTTCCTCCTGTCTAATGTCTAATAAGTAAAACTTGAAGTCTATCGAGCAATTTTTTTTTCTCTTTAATCAAACGCTTGAAGATTTGAAAGAAATGGTAGCAAGACAGTCTCCCAAAACTGAGCTCTTGGCAAACCTTGGGCCGTGAGCCTGGGGCAGTTGCAGAAAAGGAATGATCTGGAGTGCAGAGATGGAGAGACTGAGGTGAGCTTGCTCTAGGTCACTGGTGGAGAAAACGCCGCAATAGGATCCCAGTTGAGGAAGAAGCTTCTTCTGAAATGGCACTACAGTATATGGAAATAAGTAGCGAAATGTTCAACAGCCCCAAATCACCCCTTAATGATACGTCCTCCATCACAGGCAAGTTTTAGAATTCTGATTCCTCTGTGGTAGCCCCCCCAAAAAATCCATACTTGTATCTAAGTTTATGTAGATATGTATTTATGTAGATATATGGATATATGGAGAGAGAGCCTCAGATTTAGTGCTTTACTCTCCAATATGGCAGCCACTAGCCACAACCCCTGCCGGCCACTGAAATGTGCTGGGTCCAGACTGAGATGTACTGCGCCCATAAAATCCACACCAGATTTCCGAGGCTTATTAAGAAAGAGAGAATGTAAAATATTTCACGAATGCTTTTTATTTTGATTGCAAGTCAAAATGGTAATTATTTTGTGTTCAATACATGATTAAAGCTAATGTCACCTGTTCCTTTTACTTTTCTAAAGTGCTACCAGACAACCGCTCACTGCGTATGTATCTCGCATGTATCTACTGGGCAGTGCTGCTCCACAGAGAGTGTGTCATGTCTAAAGAGTCTAGAATGACTTGTTCCTGCATTTCTATTACACTGGATTCATTGGATCCAGACTATCTGTGGGAGGAGAAGGGAACATTGTTCTGAAGTAGCCCCCAGGGGAGCCCCTCTCCCTGCAACCCACCCACATCTGGGCAGAAAATTCTCTGGTCATTCCTATAGACTGAGTGGAAAATTATGTATTTTTTTTTTTTCCAAAAGTGACTTTCAGAGAGGAAGGAATTGCTCTACATATGGATTTTTGGGTACCTGGAAAAATCTCTCAATTATTTAGTGCAGAGCAAAAACAAAAAACAAAAAAACTTAGTTTCAGCCAATTTTTAGGTACTTTGCCCATGTTTTACCTCACTTGATTATCCTAATGGGGTTCTTTCTTTGTTCTTTCTTTACTTCTTGCTTCTTCAGAGTGTGGTCAGTTAACTTTCAAAGTCACTGTGAATTTTCTGAAACAGAAGAGGTGTTTTTAAGTACAGTTATGCAGGATATGGAAGTTTCTCCTTTTGAAAATCATTTTCATAGCATAAGTAGAAATCAGGAATTCTCAAGTTTCTTAAATGATTGCTTCCATTATCCAAAAAGTTGTTGTGTCTTAAAATCAGAGGGAGTAGAGAGGAATTCTTAAGATTTTCAAAATACTCATTTTCTTTAAGAATTCTCAAGGAGATAATTCTTGAGCTGCACTGCTAAGGTAAGTTCTACTGATGTGATACCTTTTAAAAAATTCTTGATTTTATAAAATTCAAAACAAACAAATTAAAACCAAAAAAAATGTAAATTGATAAAGTAATTGGTAAGCTTCAAGTAGTCTGTTTAATTTATTTATTTTTAAGATTTATTTAATTCACAATATTAATGTAAGTACTGTGTTTTTCAGGTATTTTAGCTAGACACGTGTAAATCAATTAATGAAATAAACGTAAGTACATATTTGACTATTGCATCTTAATTCTGAAAATTTTATATTTCAAGTTTACTGAAACTTTTTATTTGGATCTCCTCATTGGGAAAAAGGGGGTATCAGGAGTTAACATTTTATCAGATGTTTGTCTGTATATATAGATATACAAATATGGATACATATGTATATACATGTACATATATACATATGCATATATAAGATATAGGTATGTGTATGTATTACACATGTGTATGTATGTGTACACATATTTATACATATATACACACATACGCACACATATACACATACACAGAGAAAGACAGAGATTTTAAGGAATTGGCTGATGAGATTACGGGGGATGGCAAATCTAAATTTTGCAGGATAGGTCAGTAGGTTGGAGACAGAAGGAAGAGCTGTTGCTGTAGTCTTGACTTTGAAGACTAGAGATGCCCCCCCATTTCTTCTTTTAGGGGGATTTCAATGTCTTTTCCTCTTAAGACCTGCCTCATGTACATGATGGAAAGCTATCTATTTTACTCAAAGTCTACCCATGTAAATGTTCATCTCACCTAAAAACATTCTCACAGAATCATCCAAAATAATTTTTGACCAAATATCTGGGCACTCTGCCCCAGCCAACTTGATACATAAAATTATCCATCATAGGAATGATTCTTTTGGGATACCCTTGAGACGCTATGTTGTGGGATCTGGGTGTGAGAGGGGGGAACGGGTGGAAGACAAAAGCATAAGGCTACTCTTCAACATTGTCCTAACAGAACTGGGGTAAGAACAGCACTATTTTGAATTATCAAAGCAGTGTGGTGTTCATGCCTGTGAATCCCACTGCCATGAGCTGTCTGCCACTGCATTAATGATACATTCACAGAGAGGAAAGAGAGCAGGAAGAGCAAAAGACTCTTCCTTGAGGTTCCAAGTAGACTTTTTGCCTCTAAAGAAAAGCAATGGTCTTGAATGTATGTATTTTTTTTTCTAGGTAAAAAGGGATTTCATAAATTAACAACAACAACAACAAAAAAATAGTGCTTGTTTCTGTATCAAGGACAATGGTCAAAATTCTGAGTCTAGACATTTACTAGATGGTAGACAGTGGCGTGGGATATGGCTTTGGGTCATCTGCTGCGTGACTAGGTCAGGAAATAAAACTTTGACAAGGTTGAGGGGAATTGGGGTAAGTTGGATGAAAGGAGACCGCTGGGAGAACGTCACTCACAGAGCTGAGCCTCCCACCCCCAAGCCTTTGTCTGAGATGAGGGAAACTCCCCTAGAGATACCACAGACTTGGAGAAGGCATCTGAAACATGAGGGTTATGTGTCACCCCCCCTTCTGCCTGGTCCAACGCAGCGTGTAGAAAAAAACAACGGTGGAAATTCAACAGTTGTATGAATAGTTTCGGTTAACTTAGTCATTGACCAGTACATGATGGCTATAGGTTGTTCATTCTTCTGTTCGCTCATTCGTTGTTTTGTTTTGTTTTTGTTTTTCCCAGTGCATATTTACCATTTACATAACAGCACCAGGCCCTGAGCAAGGCGTCAGCACACTGGATGTCATAGCCCTTGTCCTTAAAGATTTCACACTGTAAAGGAATCCAAAAATACATATGTGACATCAATAGCAGCCCGCACGCCCCTCTTTCTTGCGAACACAGGGCTGGACTCCATGTGGTGAAGGGAGGACAGCCGGACAGAAGTGGGAAAGTAGAACAGAGTTTCCTCTCAGCTTCGCCTGTTCAGACTGATTTCATTTGCTTTTCCCAGGAATACTGAGGAAACATCCTCCCTACACCCCATCTCTGCCTGTGAATCTGGCCGTGCTTCACATACATGAATTGCCGGGTCCTGTGGCCACCAGACCTTGAAATCGGTTACACGACGTATTATCAAATGCTTGTGCAAATTCATCGGAGGCGCCGGCTATCTATCCTCTCTCATCCACGGTCCTGCGGGAATGAAAGGGAAACAAAAGATTCATTTCACAAAAATCATCACATTTGCATATTTTTATCATGAGCTCAACGAATGATTTTAATTAAACCGTTTTTAAAGAGGGTAGAGAGGAAGAAAGGCAAGATGGTAAATATTTAACACCTAATCAAGGGGAGAGAAGCGTGAAGCTGAAACCCTCATTAAGCCGTGTGGATGGAGGGTGGCTTTGGAAGCAGCCGGGTTCGAGCCCCCGCCCGTCCTTATCAGGGGTCAACACTGGGCAGGCTGCCTCACTTCCCACGGCCTTATTCTCCCCATCTGGGAAAATGGGGAGGACGCCAGCCTTGTGGAATTATTGTGGGGAGAAATAATGATATTAGCAATAATAATGGACAAGAGTTCTGGGAGGGAAACTACGTCCAGGCACCTCCCTCAGATTGTGGCGCTGAATCCTGACGTTGACCTCTAAGGAAGCACCTTTTAGGTCCTCAATTTACAGAAACGTCTGCACTGAAGTTGAGGGAGATTAAGTACCTTGGCCATCCATGTTCTCCCAGCCAGGAACTGGCCAGGTAGACATTCAGACCTTGGCAGCTGCCTCCAGAGCACACACTCTTAGTTCTTATTCCGTCTTGCCTAAACTCGAGCGCTTGGCGCATAGAAGCACACACTCTCCTGATTTCTGAAGTTCAAGTCAAAGAAAAACATGTGGGAATACGTTTCTAGTTATTTCTACTGTGACTTCTACTACGGTCTAATTGTAGAGCATTTTACAAAGCATGCTTGCAAATATTTCCCACCAGAAACATCAAATCACCGGAGTTCAGAGAAGTCAGAGAGTTTGGCCAAAGGCTCCTTCCTTCTACACAAAGGCAAGCTCTGTGATACCGAGTCTCCGTTGTCCAGGGGCCTGCTTCAGGAACTCGTCTGTAAAGACCAAGGAGAATATGAAGGGCAAAAAGAAAGAACTCAGTCTCCAGCCCTCGGGCATTCCCCAGTCGTGGACATCTTCAGGAGGGAAAGCTTCAGTCTGCCTCATTCCAGGAGTCACTGGGTACAGGAAAGGAAGCCACAATGCAGGGGGAGGGGGAGGTAAATCAGACAGCACGGCCCTTTCCAGCACTGTTCTAAGCGTTCTGCGGAGATAATTGTATGGCTGCTTCTGCAATCAGTTCTGAGAAAATTGCTCCTCCCAAATTAGCTTCCCCTTATGCAATAATTTTTAGTTGATGGCATTGAATTGCTGCAAAGAAACTACATATATATATATATATATATATATATGTATATATATATATATAATCTTCAAATAATCAAATGCTGGACACATAGCCTGAGTGTACATTGTCAGAAGATGACACCTCGATACATGTCTCAACTATGTCTGACTTATGGTCTTTACGAATAACGAAGTTTCTCCTTCTCTCTCTTCTTTTTTCCTCCTTCTCCCTCCCTCCCTCCCTTCCTCTTCTTATTCTCTTCATTCCTCTTCCTCCACATGCTCCTGGGCAACTCCAGGAGCTTACTTAATCACAATACCATCTCAACGTCTCCCTTACTGAATCAGAGGAAAATCTGATCCTCCAGACAGACGTCTACGAGAGCCACCGTCATGAAACCTTTCATTTCAGTAACTCCTTGGCATTCACAGGGACAGGACTATCACGCAGACCTTTCTCGAGAAAACTCACCAGTGTTCTCAAGTAGTAAGGGAGGCCTCCCTGGGCCTCCTTCCTTGAGGGATTTCTCGTCGGTCAGATTGACCCCTGATAAAGGAGACAGGAATGAGCGAAGTGGAATTGCTCTCAAAATCTTCCACAAAGTCCCCATGACCAGGGCCACAAGAGGTCTCATGGGAAACATGCTGTTAATTCCCAAGGATAGAAAAGGGCTTCCTAGATCCCACCAGAGTCTGGATGAAGATGTGACTCACTCACCCATGGCCAGACATCTAAGGGCCTCAGATGCAGGGATGGCCTGACCTTCAGAATCCGAGAACCCCTACAGTGCCACAGGGCTTCATGCTGTAAAACACAGCTTCACCTTAGAGTCAAACCCCTGGCGTCCCTATCAGGGGTCAATCTGACTGACGAGAAGTCCCACTTCAACAGCTTTGTGGGATATGGATTGGTAAAAGGGCAATGTGTTGTTTACAAAAATTTCCCTTACTCTTGTATTTCCTTTGGAGCTCATTTGAATACACCACATACACGTCCTGCTTGAAGGAGGCAGAGGATGAAAGCTAATGTCTCTCTTACTTAGCAATCTGGTAGATAATTAACAAGCTACCCCAATGTAAAGCACATAAGGTTTTAAACTATGAAAGTATGGGCCATCTTGGATGAGATCCCCCAGGCAGAGGTGGAGGGCTTTCCAAGGGTGTGGAATTGCTGAGTGAAATAGTTGTATTTGCATTATGCTCAACAATCAACAATTCTGCCTATACCGATGTATTCCCCATATGCGAGGTGTATCTCTCTCTAAGTGTCTGTTTCAGTTTCACACAGGGAATAAAGGGAATATTTTTCTGGAGATATTAAGCAGTCCTATAAAATTTAAAAAAATTCTATCATTTTGAATGAGATGTATTAGATATACAGATAGTTGTCCTAAGTTTCATAATACCTATTTTGCTAGACCTTCAGCCTATAAAAGTATATGTGTTTATGAGTGTCACTTCGATGGTAGACCTTTACAAATACCCTATGGATATCCCACGGGTGTTCTCTGAGAAACTTCTCCTTGACCAGAGGCCTAATTTGTGACCAGATACCAACATCTGTACCAGATGAAATATGTCATCATCTCTTGTCCAACCTATTGGCTGTTGCCTAGCAACAGGTCAATTATACCGAGTATTTGCTGAAGTAGATTAGTAACATTGTTGCCATAACAACTACCCTTGTTAGTTAATTAAATTGATTTGACTCCGAACTGGCATTGAGGAGCTATGTATGTTGTATGAAGGAGTGATTGTCCTGACGGAACACCTGACTTCCACTACAGGGTCAGTATCATCTTCAAAAATGGGCTCTATCTTTACGTACTTCTCATTCAGGCTATGAGGTCACTAAATCATCTCTTTCAATGATCCAGGAAATTAGGCACTCTGTCTATTTCAATTCATTATCTTATTAATCCACTAAACAAATATTTATTGAGCTAAAAGAATATCTTAAAGTGAATTAATAATGGTAATAGAACAAAGAAGTTTCTTCAGGATGATGGAGTAGTTCTCTACCCTGATTGTGAAGGCAGGTACACACATCTGTAGGGGGGACAAAATCTCAAAGAACAAAACACCAAGAATAAAAAAATGAGTGCATGCAAAAATTTGTTAAAAAAAAAAAAAAGGAATAAGCTCTGTAGTTTCCCTACTATTGTACTACTGTCAATTTCTTGGTTCTGATCATTGAACCAAACTTAGTTAAGTAAGTTACCACCAGGGGATGAATGAATGGTATGCAGAAAGTCTCTGTTCTCTCCTCCTTGGTTGTTTGCTGGAGATGACAGGGAGAAAAGGGATTGGGGAGGAGTGGTTGGAGGAAGACCAGTGTTAGGGGAACACAGGACGTGGGCTGTAGAAGTGCGCAGGACCAGTGTTTTAAGTACTTTAAGTCAAATGCTCTCTGCAGGCTTTGTCCCAAAGGCCAGCAGTTCTCCAATCTTCTCTGTACAAGAACAGCCAAGGACTTCTAAATGCAGACTACTGGGGCTGGACTCCAGAGACTGGGATGGAGTAGGACTGCCACCAGTCTGCCAGGTGTCCTTTTTTCCTATTGAGACACGGTTGGCAGGTAACATTGTTTAAGTTTAAGGTGTACAGAGCATTGTCTCGATACATCTACACATTGCAACTGATCACCACCACAGCTTTAGCTAACACCCCTACCTGTAACGTCACATAATTATTATTTCTTTGGTATGGTGGAACACTTACGTTCTACTTTCTTAGCAATTTTGAAGTATATTTACACACAGAAAAATGAAGCTGGACTATTATCCTATGCCACTAAAAAAAAAAAAATCGACTCAAAATTGTTTAAAGACTTAAACGTAACCCGTGATGCCAAGCATCTGTGTAGCATGCATGAGAAGACACAGCTACAGGAAAAAGAACTCGGGGAAGGGCGGGAGCAGGGAGGTCTCACAATCACAACTGCATCTTAACAAAGGAACAAAGCGCACGTCTATGTTCTTCCTAATCATCATACATTGCTAGTGTTGATGACTTGTAAAAATAAAAGAAAAGGTAAACAAGAGAATATTCATCCAAAGTCCCACCATTGGAAGTCTGACTCTTCACTTGTTTGTATGTGTGTAAGGACTCTACAACCAGGCCCAGCCTCTCCTTACACACAGCAGGCACCGTGTCATACTTTCAGGGGCCGGGGGAGCACACACCTGTAGAAGATAAGGTGTGCTTACATGAGGAGCTCTAGAAAAATCAGCATGGTGATATCCAGAAACTCAGAGCAAAGTATGTTCAGCTTATTATTTTTACTTCATCCCCAACTGTGAAGTAACCCAAGTGTCCAACAATTAGGAATTGGTTGAATAAAGTATGTGATGACCATACTATAATCACTTAAAATTATGTTGCACACACACAGGACTGTATTAGGACTTCTGTGGGCCCTAGGCACCTTTGTCTTCATGGGCCCCTTCCCCCATGAAAATAGCATGTACACACACACACACACATATATGTATATAATATATTTATAGATCTATTTTACATATGTAATATATTATATGTTATTGCATATGTAATACATTGTGTTATAAAAATATATAAAATATCAAGAATATAAACATACATGAAGTATAAATGTGTGATGGGTATCATTATGATGAGCCCTGGGTGTTGTATGTAAGCGATGAATCACTAAATTACTACTCCTGAAACCAATATTACACTATATTTTAACTAAATAGAATTTAAATAAAAATTTGAAAAAAATAGAATAAAAACATATATGAAATATACTTTTATATTCTTATACATTAAATGTTTAATATAATAAAATATATAATACATTTTATATAGATATATAGTTATATGTAATATATTAATATATACAATATATAAACTATAATATAATAAAATATAATTATAAATTTTTATAATAATAAAATAAAATATTAAATACAATAAATTAAATGTAATGAAGTATAATAAACTTTATATAAAACATGTTTATATATGTAAATAATGTATATTTCAGATATAAAATACACAGTTGTGTATTTATCTATTATATAGTATGCTCTATGTAGAAATATACAGAGGTACCTGGGTGGCTCAGTCAGTTAAGCAACTGACTCTTGACTTCCAATTTCTGCTCTCTCACAAAAGATGGAGCCCCATGTGGGGCTTCCAGTTGGGTGTGGATTTTAAGCTTAAGATTTTCCCTCTCCTCCTCCCTCTGTCCATTTCCCCTACCCTTCATGCTCTCTCTTCCTTAAATAAATAAAATCTTTAATACATATATAGTATATGTAAATAACATATAAAGTATTATTTATAAAGAATTATTAATATGTATCATTTATTATTCAAATTTATAATTTATGATTTTGTAGTAATTTTAAATAATATATATCTTACAATAAATACTATCTTAATGTATAATATACATTCATATATAGTATTATAATTATATGTAATTATATGCATATATGTATATGTATGTGTGTGTGTGTGTATATATATATATAGTTTTATGGAGGAAGGGACTTCCCTCTGGCACAACCACTCAACTCTGTCATTGCAGTGGGAAAACAGCTGTAGACAATCCTAAAGGGATCAGCATGGCTGTGTTCCAATAAAACTTTGTTTATGGATGCTAAACTTCGCATTTCATATAATTTTCCTATACAACAAAATATCCTTTTTTAAAAATTTGTCTTCACCCACGAGAAAACGTAGAGGCCACTCTCGGTGTCCGACCCACGCACCTCCAGGTGGTGGGTTGGGGTTGGCCCTGGAGCCGCAGGTTGCTAACCCCTGCTGCAGAGAAGGAAGGTTTCAAGGGGCCAGGCCTGGAGGTGGCCCCAGGATCCTGCTCTCCTTCCACTAGCTGGAACGGGTCACGGGGTCCCCTGCCTGCAGGGAGGGCAGGAAAAGAGTGAGGGTAGGTGCGTGCTGAGAACAGAGTGGGAGTGGGTGTCCGCCAACACGTAGTGCTCTCCGTACCCACGCTAGGCGCACACCCCCAGGTAGGAACCTTCTGACCAGCGCACAACAGCGTGCACTTCACCTGCAGACCGGACGATGAAGCTCCAGGGCACCCTCGCCCGAGGTTTACCTGGGGGCGGCAGGTGAGAATGAATCCCTGGCTCCCCGGTTTTCTTGCTGTCCCTTTGACTTGGTGCCCTCCCGCCTCAACCTTCGGGCTGTGTGCGCTTGGAAAGGAGTCATACGCCTTCATTTATCTCACTGACCGCCCATCAGGCCACCACTCAGCAAAATACACTAGCAAGTCTCAAAATAAGATTGCTTTATAACTTGAATTTAATTAAAGGGGGACAGGTAAAGCGCCCCTTTCCGTGGGCATGTAATCTCTCATTTCTCCTCTGCACCTGTCGGAGATCACATTCACCTGCCTGTGGCGCTGAGAACGGCATCCTGATAAAAGTGGAAGGTCTTGGCCCAGCTACCCGACGACCTGTACCCACAACCAATCTTGTAAATTAGCTGTGGCTGTTTCCCGTGATTGTCTAGAACCTTGTTTTCAGAAAGTCCTAATTACATTTTCTTGATAAAATATTAAATAAATTGCTTGGAATAATGTGCAGTTTCTCAGCCTGTGATTGATTTAAAACCCAAATATAGCGCACTGTCTGAATCTGCTTGCGAGCGGAGAGCTGCAGCCATTATAAACAATGCCAGCAAAGACAGTAAACCTGATGACTAACTCGGAATAAAAGAAAACTAGAAGCCAGGACCAAGCCCGATACTGAAATATAAAGAACTCTAAATTACAAGGTACCGCGGCATGGGCTGCTAAGTACTCTATAATTCAAGATGCTATCCCTAGCATGCTAATTCTGCCCACTCTAACGCTACCTAATCCTCTGTCCAGGAGAAAAAGCAGCTATGCTTCCATCAATTTATTATTGGTTGTTTTCTATTTTGAAAAAAATTTAACAGATGTTCAGTCTATTAAATGTCTCAGGTATGAGTCGCATTTTTAGACTATCGTGTTAATCTTGGGGCACCTGGGTGGCTCAGTTGGTTAAGTGTCTGACTTCAGTTCAGCTCATGTTCTCAGGGTTCTGGGATCGAGGGCCCGTGATGGGCTCCCCACTCAGCAGGGAGTCTGCTTCTCTCTCTCCGTCTGTCCCTCCCCCTGCATATTTTCTCTCTCTCTCTCTCTCAAATAAATAAATAAAATCTTTTTAAAAATAATAAATAAGATATCTTGCTAATCTTAACTATGTATGTGGAAGGCAGTCAGTGCTATGTGAACTAGTCCGAGAGCAGATCTTATGTTGGAGACACAGGCTGGGAATGGCTCAAGTGAAGGAGGTACAGAAAGCCAAGGACATAGAGTTGGAGGTGCAAGGGTCAGTGATGTCTCAAATATCCACCCCGAACTCCTTCTTCTTGGCTATCCATCAGCATGGTCGATGCTCCCGATGGCGTCAGCAGAGGTCTCCTGGATGTGTTTCTTCTCCTCCACCCCTACCCGTCACATGCAGAATGTGTAGACTTCCCTTTCTACCTCTTCCCTATCTGCTGAACAAGGCTACTTTTATTTGTGTCCTCCCCACCCTGGTCTGAGTGGCCATCTTCTTGCTACATGTGTTCTTGCTACCATCCAATCAGACAATGCTTTAGAACCAGAGATCACTTTAGAATGCAGACCTGATCAAACCAAGCCATGTCTTGGCTTTAATGACTCAGCGTCTTCCTGTTGTTCTCAGGATAAAGTTCAGTGGCCAGTTATCCCAGTTTGCCCAGTATAGTCTCAGTTTATGCCTGTTGTCCCAGCATAGACATTAACAACACCCACTTTTACTACCTCAGGTGCCCCTGTACAAATGAGAAATGTTAGGACCATCCTAGTTTGTGTCCAATATCCTCACTGCGGCACCTCCCTCCAGCCTCCCTGCTTGCTCTCTGCCTTACAGAGCTCTGCCCTGGAGACTCTCTGGTCCCCTGGAAATGCTTGGAAAATTGTATGCTCCTTCCTGACACAGGTTTTGCTTCCTCATCTGAAGTGTGATGTGCCTCCCCACCCACCGTTTCCAGATGCTTGCCTGACTCACAAGCAGTCCCCGTGGTAAAACATCCTCAGTGCCCTGGTTAGCTTCTCCTGTTCCATGTTTAACTCCTTGTACTTATTCTTAGCACTCACCACACTTGACTAGCTATACTAGTTTTTTTTTGAAGTATTCAGCAGCTATCACTCTCTTCCCTGGAGGATAAATTTGGTGAATGCAGAAACACAGAAAACCGCACAGATGTTGCTAGTTGATGTCACCAGGTCTGGCACATACTAGATGCCCATAAATACTTACGAAATGGATGGATGGATGGATGGATGGATGGATGGATGCAGACATAAAAGAATAGATGGTGTTAATAGGAGGTGAAACAACTATCTGGCATCTATAAATGGGTATAATTTCATGAAGACACAACTTGGCCCCATCAGAAAGGGAATACAAAGGTGTATGTGCACAAAGGGGTTCATCTGAGAAAAAGAAATGTTAAGGAGAGACTGGGAAGAGGAGGTGAGTGGCTGAGGGAGAGGGATGGAAGATTCGAGAGGAAAAGCAAAATCAAGAGTGTATCACACAAAATTTGTTCCCTTGCCTCTGCACGAAGGTGATGCAGTTTAACCAGGTTTCAAAATAACTTTGGAATCAGGCACACAGCTGAGGACATGTGAAGGGTTCCAGCTGGCAGGGGACACCAAAACAATGAGCAACAACAGCTCATAGGGAACCCCCCACTCCTTCCACCCTGTCCCCAAAGCAGCCCCCTCCAAAGTCTATAATTTTAACCCAAATGAGACTAACAAGGTAATTTGGAAGCCAATAGAAAAGTGTCCACTGCCATGTTAAACAAACTGAACTTTCGATTATAAATGCCAAATATCATTCTAAATACCGTTTGAAAGGCTCCCACTCTTTAGAAGTTGGAAACATGTAAGTAGGGTTTAGGACAGCACCACAGAACTCTTTGTAGTGATGAAATGATGAGATGTTCTGTATTTTCACCATCCAATATGGTAGCCATGAGACACGTGTGGCCATTGAGCACTTGAAATGTGGCCAGTGTGACTGAGGAACTAAGTATTGAAATCTACTTCATTTAAATTAATTTAAATAGTGGCTGCTATATTGAACAGGACAGGTTAGGAGGCAAAAGTTAGAAAGAGAAGGTTTTGGAGGAAAGACAAACAATCTGAAGGCCAGCTGAAGGAAGAAAAGGAGACACGGAGAGGCTGTGCTTCCAGACTAATTGAGCAGAGCTCAGGGGGAGGGGCAGGGATCATGGGGGTAGAGAGAGTGGAGCAGGAAGATAAGGAAAGAGGATTTTTACTTTATCATCATCCATTTATCCCATCATCAGGGATAAGTCAGCCCTGACAACTGAAACCGGTTCAGTAGTAAAACCTGGGCTCCAGAATTTCCTTTAGTGAGTGGGATGGCTCTTTGGCAGGTCATCAGGTCAGAGAAAGGTGAGCCCCCGTGGCCACGGGCCAGTGTAAATCGGAGGGTCGGCCGTCGGGCTGAAAGGCTAAGACTTTGTCAGAGAAGCCAAGTATTATTTTACTGGTTTGTGGAAGAATGTTTTAACCCAGTTGGAAATTGTTTTAGTCCCATTATGTAACCTCATGGGCTAGGGCAGGGAGGTTTTCCAAGTTTATGATGCCAAGTTTAACTCAGTTTCAGGAAAGCTGACAGATTAAGCAGGCTTCTTTTTTTTGCCCTTATTTCTTTTTGAACTTCCAAGCCATCTATCTTTACACCTCTGTGTTATCATCAATAAAATAGGTATAATAATGGCATTGACCTTGTAGTATTGTTACGACAACTAACTATGAATGTTTATTTCATACCTAATGCAGAGTAACTGTTCACAAAGGTCTGTGTGTGTGTGTTTTATATTTTCATTATAATGTCCTCTCATGAGCTTTGTCTTTTGCCATTACTCTACAAAGACATTAGCCACCCTCATAAAGCACAGATATAAAGACAGTGATTCAAGATTATGAACAAGAAGTACCTTTTTAATCTTGGTCTGAGTGTAGTTGTTACAAAATAGGTCATTATTTCTTCTGCTGTGTGACAGTAGAATTTGCTAAAACTAACAGAAAGAATATGTAATAAATTGTTGATACCTAAAATAATTATTGCATTACTAATTATTAATAACTATAACAGTAATCATCATAAAATAAAATAATAAATGGTCAGAGTAGATAAGATTCCATCTTTGTATCCCCTGCAGGCTGAGGGAAAAAACACAAAGATCATTCCATGTCTGATGCCTGCTGTGAATCAGACTCTGTCGCTTATAGATAGCATCCCACTCCATCATCCCCCAGACTTCTCGGAATTTCTTAGAGCACAGAAGGTCATGCAGAGTGTAGTAGGGAGGAGAACGCAGAGGAAGGCAAGGCAGGCCATGCAAGGCCAGTAAGTGATGCTAAGGAGTTAGGACTCTGTGAGAAGATAAGCCTTGTACTTACAAAATGGTAAGTGAGAAGATGGCTTGTTTGAACAGAGGACATGGAGGGAAGATTCTGGAACTCAAGCATTATGGAAGTCTATGTCTTTTGTCTTTTAGAAGTTGCAATCTCTTGTATGTTCATTTATGATCTCATGTCATCTGCATTCCACCATTTAGGCTGGGAAAAGAATGCAGGTGGGGAGAAGGGCTGGAAGCCTGCTGGAACAGCCTACCCAAGAGAAGCTGAGGGCAGAAGGATTGGATCAGCAAGGGTGTTGAGGAAGGCTGGACACATGAAGATGGCACTTTGGAGAAAGACATGGCAATGCATCATCATGATTTCTACATTTATTCATTATGCATTAAAATGAATAAAAAATAAGATTTCTTATTAATACATATTTTTACTCCAAAAGATCACTCTAGGTTTAACAGTACTGACTCTTTCCTTCCCACTTATCAAATTTTTCTAATAGTTCAAGCCAATCTTCTTTTAGACTGGCACCATGGGTGATAGCAAGTTAGCCTTCTCTGAATTATGAAGATTTTATAGATCAGCCCGCCTGTGTGAGTTATTTGCTATCTCAGTAATTTAAAATCTTTCTTTTCCTTTGCTGGGACTTGGAGATTTAATCCTGAGCTTCAGGAATACTCATACGATGTGACTCTTGGCTTGTCCTTTCTCATTCCCACCCTCAAGGTGTCTTCTTCCCATCCAGTCATCCTTCATGGTAGCCTTCACTAAGCTTTCCCAGCTCACTTGAATTCCATTTTCTGTGAGATAATAGCACACATAAGAAAGTTCTACAAAATTTGTTTCTCAATTAGCATCCTACCTGGACTCAACCATTCCTTGAAGACTGCCTTGGTCTATAATGTTTACAGAAACTAAAAGACTACACAGAAAGCTATAAACTGTCTTCCTAGAAAGAATGTATATTTTCACTCACCTACAAAATTATGTAAAAATTTAGGAAATTTCAAGACCTTCAAAACACAACTATGGATCCTTCACCAAGTCAAGACACCACATTTTCCAACTTCCAGTCGAATACTTTTTCTTTGGAATAGATTGTACCATGATTGTTGGGGTTAAATCCCCAATTGAACTCTAAGCTCCCTGCAAACTATGAAAATGGCTTTTGGTAACTGGCTTCTATCCCCAACTTTTTCCCTTCTTACTGGTAGGATTTAAGGTGGTACTAGACCGGAGTTGGTATCAGATACATCAAATATCAGCTGGGTAATCCTGAGAGCATCACTGAACTATTTTCAGGGCCAATTCCTACACCTGCCAATATGAGCAGTTGTGTGTAATATACAAGGTGGCTTTGAAATTGTTTATTGAAAACATCCAGGCATGCATGTAGCATATGGTAGAAACTCCTTAAATGTTAGTTTCACTAACGTCAAGAATCTTTTCAAATAAAGTAAGGCCTTGAAAGTGCTTCCAGTGTCTGTGAGACCCATCATGGAACACAGAAATAAACAGAAGTGAAACGAATATAAGTTACCGGTAGCACCATCCCTAGGATTTGCATCTCACTTAAAACTGTTAGCATTGAGTTTTAAAATAAGGTCTATGCCGAATAACAGGGGAAAAAGTTGAGTGAATCTGTATATCAGACATCAGTGTAACCTTCTGCAATAGTCCACATCTTGAGCTAACTTGTCCCCAGAAGCTTTTACAAATAAGTGAGGAATCTTTTGTTGGAAAACTTTACCTGAACTGACTGGACATAAAAAAGAAGTTATTGGCCAATAACCCAGGTAACCTGTTTAATTACAAACCAAATGAGGTTTTACCTGGACCTTAGAGAATCATGTGACCAACAATCCAACTTCTTGATTCTCTTTCTCCCTGCCTTTCTTCTCATCCCTTCCATTTGTAAGCTCTCCTTCCCCATTCTGCTTTTCTGTAGGTTATGTCTTTATAGTCCCACTGTGGCTGACAGCAAATCCCAGGGCTCTGTTTTCTTCCACATTTCCAGTGACAACAAAAGAATCTGCTTCCCACAAAGAGCAAATGGAATCAAGTCTCACTGACATCGTTTGGCCTGAGCAGGGTCATGTGACCCAGTACCTGTAAATTAATTGCTGTGCCACAGGACAGGACATGCTGGTTTTCTTGAGCCCAGGTACCCCACCTCTGGAACCGAGGGTGGACTGTACGTGGGCCAAACCATGTGACTATGAAAAATGTGGCAATCTTAGGCTGGGGGAAGGAAAGACTGTCTAACGACTTAGACAACTTAGTAGGTTGAATGGTGGGCTCAGAACCTCAAAGTGTGACCTTATGTGAAATAAGGGCCTTTGCAGTTATAATTAAGGTAAGAACCTTGAGGTGAGAACATTTTGGATTAAGGTGGGCCCTGAATCCCATGACAAGTTGACCTTATAAGAGATAGAAAAGGAGAAGACACAGGTACAGAGATGAAAGGGCCACATAAAGTCAAAGCCAGAGATTATAGAGATGCCGCAACAAACCGAGTCCACCTGGAGCCACTGGAAATAGGAAAAGGCAAGAATGGTTTCACCTATGGCCTTTGGAGGGAGCGTGACTCTGCCAACATCTCCATCTCAGATGCCTAGCCCCCAGAATTGTGAGAAAATAAATTTCTTTTTTTTTATTGTTTTGTTTATTTATTTGAGGTGGGGGGCAAAGGGAGAGATTCTCAAGCAGACCGTGCTGAGCACAGACCCTGAGATCACGAGATGAGATGAAATCAAGAGTCAGACGCTTAACCAAATGAACCACCCAGGTACCCCATGAGAGAATAAATTTCTGGTGGTGGGAGACCACCCAATTTGTAAGAATTTATTGTAGCAATCCTAGGAAGTTAATTTGGGGTGGGGAGACAAGAGAGGCTTCAAAGCATTCAGGAAGAATCTACTAACAAGACCCATTAATAGAGGCAAACTACTGAGAACCGGTGAAGAAACAATTCACTCACCAAAGAGGCAGTGAGTTCCCATATTGTGTCAATCACATAGTAGGTACTTGCAAGGAAATAATGAACAGAACAAAATTCCTGTCCTCAAAGGGCCTGTCATCCAATGGTCAGGCAAACATTCAAAGAACGGAGAGCCCCCACACAAGGGGACAGTGCCACAGGAGGGCTAAGCACAGGCCCCCAAAACAGCAGGCAGAAGGCTCTCCTGACCACGTCCTGTAAGGGGTGTGACAGTGGGACTGAGGGAAGGACAGGAGCCAAAGGTGCAGGAAGGCAAGTCTAGGTCTGTACCTAGTAAGCTGAGAAAGAGTTAAATCAGCAAATAAGGGGAGGGGGGAGGAAAGGGTTTGTTTCACATCCTACATTCTCTAGATACCTTCTAAGTTCCCAAGGAGAAACTCAGCAAAGCTTTTGGACTCTCCAGGGAAGCATTCATCCCTCAGTTCTCCACTCCATCATCAGACACATTCAGGGCTCCTCCTGAGGGCACCCTCTGTCCCTGGAGCTTCTCCCACTTGGAGGTAAACATTCTCCTGGTACACCTCTCTTTTTCCCAGTATTTTCTGCACACCACCAAGCAGAGTCTCCTTTTCTGACAACCAGATCCGTTAAGGCTGGTTGCCTCCATTTGCCTTGGACACATCTTCTGCATGTAGATTGATGAGTTTAATCAACGAATCAGGAGAAAGCCTTGGGCATCAATCACTGTCAGGGTGCCTTCTTTCTAATTTCTGATTTGCTGCTTCCAGTTATGAAGGTAATAACACTGTTTCTCTTAAAGGTGAAGCTGAAATGGCCAAAGTTTTGAATTTGCATTTGGTAGGAAAGTTCTAATAACCTATTTCCATTTAATCCATCAGAGAAAGACAGAAAGAGAGAGCAAGAAGTAGAGGGAGAGGAGGCAGGGAGAGAGGGTGGCCTCCTCTCATGGGTCAAGATTCTCCGTCACTGTTGTGCTCCTGATCACATTCCTTAATATCCATGCAGGCATAGACAGAGATCCATCCAGGCAGAGACAGAAGATCACATTAACAGTTCATTTAGAATCTGAAGGAGCATGTGTCCTATTCCTTTCTTTCCACACTGACATCCTCTTATCTGTCGTTCAGCTTTAGGAAGCATCTTGGCAAGACAGGGCAGATCTGTTGGGATAAAAGCTTATGTTTCCACAAGTCTTTTTCAAAGAGAAGATAGCATGGTGCTACCCAGGGTCTACAGCCCCTGTGCTCCCAGCTGTACTGTTAAGATGGTCTTCACTGGGTCTTGTTGATTTCAGATGCATGGCCTCTAACATCCCCTTTCCACATGGCCACCCTCGCCACACCTGGGGAACAATCTGAAGATGCTACTCCGCAAAAAGGGAAAATGGGTCTGACCTTCCAACAAGAGTTCAAAGCCCCCCTGCTGGTATTTCTTCATTAATTCACTTACTAATCCATGTGGTCAACATGCATTAACTATTTAATATGTAGCAGACATTGTTCTAGGTTCTGAACGCACAGCAACAAATAGAACTCCTCTGTGCTCATAGAAGCCATATTCCCTCCATAATCTCGACCCAATATAATTTTGAATTAATTTATTGAGGCATAATTTACATTGAATATGCAACTGTCTTAAGCATAGCTGGGTTAGGGAAACCACCACCAAAATCATGGGAACATTGTCATTGCCCCAAATCCATGCATCTTTTCAGTCGACCCACATTCAGCCACAACTTGACTCTCTGCCACTCTAGATAGCTTTGCCTTTCTCCAGAAGTCCTGATAAAAGTGAAACACAGGATATACCAACTGTGTCTGGCTTCTTTGACTTACATAATGTGTTTCGATTCTCCCTTGTGCCTTTATGTAGCAGCACTTTGTTGTTCTTCACTACTGAGCAGTATCCCATTGTATGGATAACATCCTGATTTGTTTACACACCCACCTGCTGCAGCCATGGATTATTTCTGGGTTTCAATTACTAGGAATAAATCTGTTATGGGTGTGCTGAACATGGACAGAGGTTTTCACTTTTCTTTTTCTATTTTATTTTATTTTTTCAGTGTTCCAAGATTCATTGTTTTTGCACCCCACCCAGTGTTCCATGCAAGTCGTGCCCTCCATAATACCCACCACCAGGAACTTTTCTTAGACAAGTTCATAAAATACGATTTGCTGATATGTGTAAATTTCAACTTTATAAGAAACTTGTAATGTCTGTCTTTTAAATTTAGGTCACCTTTGTGGATGTGTTGTAACAAATATCTCCTTGTGGTTTTAATTTGTATTTTGCTAGTGGCTACTGTGGAGTTTCTTTTCATTGGATCTCTGTGCATCTTCCTTTGTAAAATATCTGCACAAAACTTGTGCCCATTTTTAAAGCGAGTTGGTCATTTTATCATAATTCAGTTGTGGGTGTTCTTCATCCTGTCTGGATACCAGTCCTTTGTCAAATACTTGTATTATACATATTTTCTCCCAGGGTCTACTTTTTCATTTCCTTAATGATTTATTTCAAAGAACAGATGTTTTTAAGCCATCGTTTTTTTCTCCTACAGTTTGTCAATGACATCTTTGCTTACCTCATTTGCAAAGACTTTTTCTATATTTCTTCTAATAGTTGTAAAGTTTTGTATGGATTTCTACTATCTAAGGCAATCTGATTTTTGTTTCTGGTGTGAGGTAAGCATCAAGGTTTTATTCCTTTCCAAATTCCAAAACTGGTCTAGTACCATCGGTTGAAAAGGTTATCCTTTGTCTGTTCAGCCCATTGTTGGAAATAACTTGATGAAGTATGTGGGGGTTTACTTCTGGTTTCTCTGTTCTGTTCCATTGATCTAGACATCTATCCTCACATTTTGATTTCACTTTCATTTTTTTAAAGATTTTATTTATTTATTTAATAGACAGAGATCACAAGTAGGCAGAGAGGCAGGCAGAGAGAGAGAGGGGGAAAAGCAGGCTCCCCGCTGAGCTGAGACCCTCACCCCCCGCCATGCGGGACTCGATCCCAGAACCCTGGGATCATGACCTGAGCTGAAGGCAGCAGCCCAACCCACTGAGCCACCCAGGGCACCCCTTCATTTTTATTTTTGAAAGTTCTTTCTATGGATATAAAACTTTGGGTTGATTTATTTTTCCTTTTGCCATTTAAATATGTCATTCAATTGTCTTCAGGCTTACATAATTTCTGACAAAAACTCATTATTTTAAAACTTGCCTCTTTATATGTAAAGTGTTTTTATTCTTACACAGCTTTATAAAAATAGAACTCAAAAAAATAAGAACAGTTTTAAATTTATAGAATTATTGCAAAGATAGTACAGAGTTCCTACATACCCTACACTTAGTTTTCCCTACCATTAATATCTTATATCAGTATGCTTAATCTGTCACAATAAATGAATGTACCAATATTGATACATTCTTGTTAACTGAAGTCCATACTTTATTTCTCATGTTTTCCTCATTTCCTTTTCATTTTTGTGTCCCAGGACCTTACCCAAGGTACCATATTACATTTAGTCTTCATGTCTGTTTCAGCTACTCTAGACTGTGACAGTTTCTTGAACTTTCCTTGCTTTGATGACATTAACAGTTTGGAGGAGTACTAGTCATGTATTTGTAAAATGTCTTGACCTAAAGTTTGTCTAACATTTTCCTCATAATAACTATCAGTTATGGAAGCACACAGAGATAAAGGGTCTTCTTTACCACATTATAACAAGAAAGGGCCCATACTCAGAGTGACTTGTTCCAGTTGATGTTGACCTTGCTTACCTGGCTGAGGTAGGGTGTGTCACCAATCACTCTGGCTTCTTCATCACCAGTAAGTGTTACATCTGCTTCCACAGAAACTTGAGACACCCCATGTCTCTTCAGGACAATACTGGGACGAGTGTATGTTGCTGCAGCTCTCTGTGTCTTTGGCATCCTATAGATCTGCCCTCCCACAGGCCCTCACCCTCTCTATGTGCCATAGTCATAGAGAGGAGGCATATTTGATTTCTGCTTGGAGTCCAAATACCATAGCAACTTCTTTGAAAATCAGCTGACCTCCTGTAAAAAGTCAAATTCAGATACTACCCTACTTAGAATGCCTCAGTGTGTTTCCATTTTGTTGAGGATAAAGTGCAGAAGAACTAACCATGGCCAGCAAGGCGCCGCTTGGAGGTATCCCTGACTTTCTTACCTCACTTTTCCTCATTCTCTGTAGCACTTGCATCTCCTGTAGGCCTGGAGTCACCACTGGGACAAAAAAATATAAATGCTTTGCTTAGCTATGAGCCTAGCACGTTACCTGAAACACAGTAGATAATATCGGTTAGTAGGGGCCCTATCTGAAGGTAAAAAA
The DNA here is from genome assembly GCF_002288905.1 of Enhydra lutris kenyoni. Lineage (NCBI taxonomy): Eukaryota > Metazoa > Chordata > Mammalia > Carnivora > Mustelidae > Enhydra > Enhydra lutris. The sequence goes on from NW_019154104.1 coordinate 27,883,198, forward strand.
CAGTAGTTTAAGCCAAATGGAGTTTACTCTTTATTTATCAAGATTTTTTTTAATTTTATTTATTTGAGAGAGAGAGAGAAAGGGAAAGGAAAAAAAAAAAAAAACAGAGTAGGGTGAGGGGCCAAATGAGAGGGAGATGGAGAATCCTAAGCAGACTCCACAGTGAGCACAGAGCCCAAGGTGGGGTTCAATCTTACAACCCTGAGATCATGATCTGAGCCAAAACCAAGAGAAGGATGTTCAACTGACTGAACTACCTAGGCACTCCTATGTATCGGGAAATTTGAAGTTAAGTTATCTGAAGATTGATTGGTCAACTCTGTGAAATCTCCAGGAACCCACTCTGTTCCACCCCCATCTCCACCACGCTTAACATGATGGCTTTTCAATCCTAAACTCGTTACCTCACGGTTGCAAGATGGCTGGCTGCCACAGCTGTACGTGTCATATCCCCACATAAGCACAGACAAAGATAGAAAGGAGGGGCTGCCTAAGGTGAAAAATGGCTCTCCTCATGAGCCCCTCTCCTTTCATTGGGAAAGAATCCTCCTTCCCAAAAGCTGTTCAATGGATTTCTCTTTGTCTCACTATCTATATTGGAAAACTGGCCGCTCGTAGTCACAAGGAAGGCTAGAGGTAAGTGAGGTAGAAGGAGTTAGGGATAAATTCAGGACAACCAATCACCAGGGCCAGACATAGGACATTCAGAAAATATGGGTTGAGTGAGTAAGATATGCATGTGTCTGAAAAAACAAGTGTTGACCACAATCTATTGGGTCACTTCCTGTCTAACTTGGAGGCCAATTCTTTATCCCCCCACTGATGTCTGAAGCTTAAAAAGGTCCAGAATGAAGCTGATGTCTGACCCAGGTCTGCCTGCTGTCAGAGCTGAAGCCGTTTCTAATTTCATGAATACAACATCCCTGTAAGAGACCTCAAAGATCCAAGACTGAGATCTCACCATCCAGCTGAAACTCACCGTATCAGACTCTGCCAGAGGTACCCACCTCTGCCGGAGCAAACTGACCCTTGTGAGACAGAAACTCCAACCTCTGCAACTGCTCAGAGTTTCAGTTCAGAACTGCTCCTTTCATTATTATTAGTCAGTTATAACATATTTCTGGCACCAGCCAAGGACTTATTAAATGCAACTCACTGGGGTTGCTCATGCAATTTATGTTTTTAATTTTGTAAATACTGCCGAGTTGCTATGGTCAAAAGAGGGGTGTGGGTATGTACATAAGCAAATATAGCCTTTGGTTACGTCATGCCATAATTGCAAAGTATGGCTTTGTTCATGAAATGATGGTGCTGACAGCTGCATCGCAATGGCCATTGAATTATATCCGCTCACATAAAGGGAGAGATAAAAGACATCAGTAATGTGTGGCATATGACACACGCACACACACACATGTACACACACTCAGGAGGCACAAATGTGAGCTCCCTGACAAGCTCAGAGCCTCACATTCCAATACAAACACACTCATGACCAGAAATTTGGTTCTTTTATACTGTCTTGAGGAATTCCCTTTATTTCCTTTTTTTTTTTTCCCCTGTTACTGACAAGATTTTGGCTGGTATAATTTCAATTTGAATGCTGTCTTCCAAGCCAATGATATAAGTAGTAAAACAATAAAGATATAAACTGTCTATTGTCACTATAATAGAAAATGACAATGCCTTCAATGTCCTTAGCCTTTATCATCTTGTGGATTTTGGAGAGTGAAATGCTAGGGCTTGGCCCACTGTTGTGAGAGCTGGGGTGAAGGGAATTTGGGTAGGATAGGGGGAAAGAATATGACTGCAGTAGATTCTTCGCAACAGTAGACACACTTCTCCCCTCCTTCAACAATCTGTGGGCTCTGCTATAGAACTTTGCAGTACCCTTGCAACCTTTGGGTGGGATTGTCTGCTCCACTCCTGGACTCAGGCTTCAGGACTTCTTTGGGACTCGTTTTGGGCAATGGGATATTAGAAAATGAGAAGCAAGCCCAGACTTTTCAAAAAAGCTCTTGCCTACTTCTGCTTCCTCTCTTCCTCCTCTGCAGTCACCGTGAGATCATGGCCAGGCCAGCCTGCTAGGGCAGAGCCAGGATGCCCCAGTTGTCCCGGCCAAGGCCAACCTAAACCAGCTGACAGCTGGCTGACCCCAGCCCGCAGCTGAAGGTCCACGCCTGAGTGAGCCCAGCTGAGACCCAGAGCCGCCCAGCTGCCCCATAGAATTGAGAACAATAATAAATGTTATTTCAAGCCACTGAGTTTGGGGGTAAATTTGACCATCAATGACTGAGAAACATAGCTGGTTATAGATCTAGGCTTGATTACCCAAGCTCCTGTTGTCAAAGAAGTGATTTCCCCCTGATACTGTAGTTTTGCAGACGGAGACACTGAGGAGCAGTGAAATTGAGCCTTTTAAAGCTATACAGGCAGGGAAAAGTGCCGTTATTCATTTTAAAGACTGATTTAATAATTCACCTTCAAGAACATATTCTAAGAATAGCACCTTCTTTTCAGCATGAGATGACAGGTACGCAAGCTCTCCCTATGGCATGCGGGACTCAGGAAGAGTTTAATAAAACCGTCTTTGCATGGATGGCAGTGTGACTTTGCCATCATGGCCTCTGCCTATGCACGGCTCCCCATCCAAATCAGATCCTCCACCCAAGCTCAGCTTTCCCACTCCCACTGCCTGTCCTCTAAGGCAGTGATGAGGAGACTCTGACCCCTTCTCCTTTACCCCTAATTTCAAGCCAGCCTTGCTGCCTCTCTCCAACATTCACTGCACCCTTCTTCAGGAGTGTCTGAATAGAGACCCGCATCCCTTCATCTGGGTTCTAACGTGCGCAGGTGGAGAGGTAAGAGGATGACACAACTTTTCCCTCATCCTTCTCAAGAGTGCAGCCCAACATTCCAGCAGTGATGGTTCAGCCCTGACTCAGGTCTCAAGCCCACCCACCTCCTGTTAGTATCCTTTTATACCTTGTGCATCAGGAAAGATCACTTTTAGCTCCTACATGTAATCCAAATGCTAGACCTTAATACATGGTCTTCTTCACCCAAGGTCTCCCTACTTAAAACTGTCCACACCTAACCCATATTGCAATATCTACCTGCAAAACAGAAGTGAATCCAGGATTTCTATATTTGCCCAGCAAGCAATGTTCTCGCTCCCCAGATTCCCCCCAAGGTGTCACTGGGACACCTTGTTGCCCGCATCACTGTTTAGCACTTACACATTTGTTATTGTGATATTTGCACTTGTATTGTACTTGAGGGAACCAAGACTTGGAAACCTTGTCTCTAGCCAGTATCATGACCTGGCATTAGGTAGGGCTGGAAAGTGAATTCTGAACTTCTGACATCCTAAGTCAAGGTCCTTAACCCTGCATCAGATCATTTTGCGGTTTGGAAATGACTTGACACTAGGCTATCTCTAGGAGTTTGGATGAGAGCGGTCCTTATTGGGATGAGGGAATACCTTTCCTGTGATGTATATGGCTAGACACTAAGCCTCTTATAGCCACAGCCGTGCCAGGTCTCACCGGCTTTGCCATTTTTCAATCACTGCCAGCCCTCCCCTACGTGACTCTGAGGCCATTTCTATTCTCTGAAATCTGAATCAAAACAGAACACAATGAAACAATGAATTTATGTTTCTTACTTGAACTCTTTTCTCCCCTGCCCTGCATAGATCAAGTCACGGGTTCCCCAGAAACCAAGACAAGATTCTATTTTGTTTACCTGCACTTACATACTTAGCAAATTTTAGTCCAGCCTTGACGACAGAAACTCGCATCTCCTGTGAGCATGCCAGCCTCTTAAGAGCATGTACCACGGGGCTCCAGGCAATGTATGTTAATATACATTTAGAATGCCTCATATGCATATTAATTAACACATAGGTGGCCATAGTTTTTTAAGAGCAACTGCATCCCATTGTTTTAAAAAGCATTTTTGAGAATTCTGAAGATAAATAACAATGACACATGCTTTCCTTTAATTCCATATGCTGGAAACAAATCCTGCCATATCACGGAATGATGACTGTCCAGATTTCAGATCTGCACCGCATGAGTATAAAGCCTCAGCCCTCTCACACAACGTCCCTTTTATCTTGTGGCCTGCCTTTCCAAGCACCCAGATGCACAGATTTTTATATATTGAATTTAAGTTCAAGTGGATTTTAAGGTTAAAAAACAAGGAGTTCTTGAACCCCAAAACCATGGTAACCTGTCCATATACATTACATGTACTGCTCGCTCTTAATTAAAAAACTATGGGAAGATATTATATTCTCATTTTATTTACAAGACCCAGGTCTCAGAAGTTTACGTGACCTGCGTATAGCCATGTGGATGGCTGATAGAGTAGGCAGGCTTCAAACACAGGACAATACAATTCTAAAGACCATGTTGTTTCTACCCCAGTGAATTGGTTATAATGAATACCTTTGAAAGAAAGATGTCTTAAAGAGGGTGAAGCCTGCATCTGCCAGAATCCTCCAGCAAAACAGAATCAATAGGACACACATACACAAAATCAAAACACACACACACACACACACACACACTTGTTTCAAGAAATAGGTGCATACAATGACGAGTGCAGGCAAGTCTGAAATCTGTGAGTCAGACTGACAGACCGGAAACTTGGGCATTATTCTCCTTTGGGGAGCCTTAGTTTTCACTCATAAGGCCCTTGACAGATTAGATGAGGCCCACCTACATTACCAGGGATAACCTCCTTTACTTAAAATCAACCAGTTGCAGGTATTAACCACGTTTACAAAACATCTCCATAGCAACGCCTAGATTAGTGTTTGTATTAATAACTGAGCGTTCTAGTCCAACCACGTTAACGCATAAAAATAACCAGGGCCCCAGTGCCTGAGCCTAAATTTCTGAACCTCCTAATAAGTTCCTGAAGTTTTATGATAAGCCTAGAAAAACCAAAGTTCTAAATGGTCACCCTCTAGAAAAACCATGCAAATACACAAGTCCTAAACAGCATCATTTGCATGTCTAACTATTTTAACAAGGAATTTTTTTGAGTATCTATTTACCCCTAGCACTGGTCTTCATGGACAAAGGGAGTTTAGGGAGCATAGAATCTAAAAATATTCTCTGCCCACAGATAAATCTGTTTAATTGGAGAGATAAGAAAACCAACTTGAAGGAAAGTTGCTTGTATTTTCTTTTTTTTAGTTGAGTTTTATGGTCATATTCTCAGTGAATGAAATCTGTAATTTGATAGCCTTCAAAAATAAATTGGAGATCTTTTATTATCTGGTACCCAGTCAAATACTGAGGGAGTTCACTAAGTGTTTTAAAAAAAATTTTAAGGATGCCTGGGTGGCTCAGTTGGTTAAGCATCTGCCTTCTACTCAAGTCATGATCCCAGGGTCCTGGGATTAAACCCCTGTCAGGCTTCCTGCTCAGCAGGCAGTCTGCTTCTCCCTCCCCTTTTGCCTCTTCACAACCAACCCCCAACCCTGATGAAGCTCTCTCTCTCTCTCAAATAAATAAGCAAAATCCTTAAAACATGTATTTGACCTGTTGAATATATACATTCATAAGTATCTTGTATGTGTATCTATGTGTGTGTATACACAGACACATTATATATACGTACATATATATACACATATATACATTATATATTCATAGGTATTTGATGCAGCATCTTAATTGTGTTAATTAAATATTGTATTCATTTATCTCTACTTCTATATTGAAAAATATTGGCATTTTCTACCATGATTATATACTTATAAATTTCTCCTTACATCTCAAATAATATTGTTCTATATTTTTGAACCTATACTATTAGCCACATAAAAGTTTATGTCCATTATATCTTCTTGGCATAGTGTACCTTTTACTTATAAGAAGTGTCCTACTCTGGCTAGCTCCATTGGCTGAGCGTCCGCCTTCGGCTCAGGTCATGACCTCAGGATCCTGGGATCAAGCCCCACATTGGGTTTTCTGCTCAGTGGAGAGCTGGCTTCTCCTCCTCTCCTGCTCCCCCTGCTTTTACTTTCTTTCTCTCTCTCTCTCTCTGTCAAATAAATAAATAAATAAATAAATAAATAAATAAATAAAATCTTTTGTCTTAACAGCATTAAGTACTGACAGTAAGTCAAGCTTTCTTTTTGTATTTCCTTTTTTTATTTTAACCCAGTCCTTGGCTCTTCCTTTCTAGAGGTAAATTTAATTTATTCACATTTCTTGTCATTACTGATAGATTTGGACTTATTGCAATTTTCAGTTTCTTTGCACTACATTTAGTTGTTTCTTTTTGGTTTCCATTTCTTGTATTTTATGATTTTTCCTACACATACATTTTTATACTCCTCTACAAAGAATCACTTATGATTGTATGGTGCATACACACACACATACACACATGTATTTGCCTATAGTTTGTGGGCATACTTATGTTCTAGGGGAACAATTCACTCAAAGAATAAGACATAAACCCTGAAGTGTGCTGGTTCCAGTAGGACTGAGTTCCATAAGTGAACTTAAGAACTGATGGGTTCACTGGAATCTTTGGGATATCATTTACATGAATGGCCCAAATTCTTTATCCTTTCTGTATTCATGCCCCTTGCAATGTGACTTTTGAGCTCCTTCCATCAACAGTTGAGGTATCTTTCAGCCACATGACTTATTTTGACTAATGTGATTCAGCATTTGTGATGTAATTAAAAGTCTGAAAAAGTGCTTGTGGATTTATGCTTCTTTTTTGCTCCTCACCCTTTACTGGAAGAACATTCCAATCAAACGTCCAATCCAATATGATGAAGAATGAAACACCTGGAACAGAGTTGTATTGTTTGTCCCAGGTGAAGCTGTCCATAAGAGCCAAGAGCCAGTGACCCCTAGACATTGAGGGGGCTTCACCAAGACTGGAATAACAGTCCAAGACTGAGTCTTAGATAATAACTGGGGAGGCAGGGGGAGCATCAGCTAAGTAAATACTTATTTTATTAAACTAAGAGTGTTTGGAGTGGTTTGCCAACAGAGCATTCCTGTGGCAATTGATTATTGATGTAGCCTCTATGTGAAAACGTAAATTTGTCATGAGCTTGTAAGAAAATCATTGTCTCTAAGAATATCAAAAAGAGTTATTCCAAATACCAAAAAATGAACTGAAGATAATATTATGGTTTCTTGAGACCGATTGTAAAAGTAAAGTGAGACTTCTTTAATGACAAAGGGATGAGAATATTTTTAATCCCCACAATGCCCTAATGGTTAAATTCATAATTCAAAACTTTCCTTATGGGTTGTGTAAAGCAGATACTGTGCTTTATCTCAAAATAGCATGTACAGTGCTTGCTTCAGCAATACATACACCAAAATCAAAATAGCATGTATTCTTGAAATTTCAACTCATAGGATAATGTGGTCTTGGAAAGAAAATTTCTGATCTTAATTGTGGGAGTTACTTGCAAGTCATAAGTTGGGAGTAAATTCAGGATTTCCACATCCTATTAATGACATACTTGATTCAGTAATACTGAAGGAACCTCAGATAATGAAGTATATGTTTATCAATTCAATGAACACTGACTTAGATCCTACAAAAGATTGACAATTCCACTAATGCCAGGTTCTACCTTGATATAAACTGTACCTTCTCCAAGTACCTACTTCACCAGTTGGGCCCAGAGTTATGTGAGTCAGGGAGAGCTGACTGTATCCATCCTCTATTCCTGTCCAAGCCTTCTCTCTGGAGTCATCGTCTGCCTCCCTGAATTTTTAAGTGTTGCTACCTCATTCTCGAAGACCTGCTCTACTATGTCTCAGAACACTGCTGATCTCCTTTCAAAATGTCTTCAGTGGAAGATTCTTGCTAATCACTTTCTCCTCTGGATTTCATCTATTCCTCACACATATTTCTATTGCTCAAATATCTTACCAACTAACTTGTTGCTTTGCCTGTATTTGTCTATCACTAGTCTATTAGCTTCTTAGAAAAAAAAAAATACTATAGAATGTTTGCCTTAAAATAAACAACAAAAGATGGGTCTTTTTTATCAAAAAGTTTTTGGAAAACTGAGCATTTACCTTTGTGAGCTGAGCTATGAGATATAGAATCTCCAAAACCTTCTCCCCTACAACTAAATTTTTCTGTTCCCTTATAATATCATAGATGGAAATCTGAAGAGGCAATATGGGGTCCCTTTCCCTGGCTCCCAACCTAATCCCACCTAACCAGAGCCTCACAAACAGAAGCACCGACAGAAACAAAACAAAATATTGGGAGAGCATGCTCCTTAATTTCTAAGTAACAACAACAAAAAATTTGGGTTAGGACAAATATATGTATATATATATTAGGAGCACTTAGGAGGGTCAGGCAATTAAGCTTTCAGCTCAGGTCATGATCCCAGGGTCCTGGAATCAAGCCCCATGTTGAGCCCCTTGCTGGTGGGGAGCCTGCTTTTCCCTCCCCTCCCAGTTCAGCAATCTCTCTCACTATCTCTCTGTATCTCTCAAAAAATAAATAACATTTTTTTAAAAGTAAATATAGTCAGTGAGAGTAAGTAATTTCAGGATTTTTTAATTTATTAGAAAAATGAAGATAATAATAACAGTGTAGAATGCTGTTTTGGGAGGGAAAAAAAAATGTTGGGAGTTTCCCAGTGACCCAGAGCTAGGAGACAGAACCATGGTGTTTCAGCACCACGGACAGTGGTACATCTGCTGTCTTGTCTATGTACCAATGCATCTACAGCTCTGAGTTAAATTTGCTGCTCTAGTGGAGGATGGCAGACTGGAGAGACGGCGTTCACACCAGGCTTTTTTGACTTCCATATCAAAGGCAGCATACCTCTAAAACGGGAAACCTGAGTCTAGAGCAGACACCAGATTTTGTGTACTGTTGTAGCCAAATGACGAGGAAAACACTATCATTTGCAGAATCACCCTATACACACACACACACATAACATACACACACACACACACACACACACACACACACACACACACACACACACACACA
>NW_019154104.1:27892228-27946041 GCF_002288905.1 Enhydra lutris kenyoni
TTGGGAATATATATATATTTATCTTATAGCTAACCAGTATATATACTGGTTAGCTATAAGGCCTACACTTAGACATTAAAACAAGCAGTGGATTCTAAATATCAACAGAATGAGTGAAGTGTTGAACAATATCTCTATGAAAGAAGTCAACTCGGTGAAAACCTAAGTCATAATTCGACTGTAGAAGACTTCAAAGGAGGAAAAGAGCAGCTGGAGCTGAAGTGGTGGGTGAAGGTTGAACACATGAGAGGACATGAGCTGAGTGCCAATTTCTGAAGGTATGGCATTTGGGGGAGTCCCTATCCATGCACAGAACACATCCTATAGAATGTGGCACCAAGGCAAGAAATGAAAACAGGGTGCTTACCCGTAAGGCAAATGACTTGGCACACCTTTTCCTTCACCTTAATTTGGCCTAAGTCCTTAAATTCTACCCCATGCTCATTCTCACCTCCCTGAAGAACCCTCCCAGAACATGGGCTGGATTGACTCACTTCAACCTGATCAGCTGTCCTACTGCTCCTCATCAATTCATCCATGTAGGTACTCAACGTGTGTTTATTTAGCACCTAATATATGCCAGAATCTCTTTCATTCCCCTAAAAACCTCTCAAACCACTGAACTGTCATGTTCATTGTTTGTTCACTCATCCATTAACTGAATAATTGTTTAGTGAGCACTTGGGTTAAGTGCTATCTCGGTTACAAAAATGAAGGCAATATAAGCTCTGCCATCAAGGAGCTAACAGTTGAGTAGGTGAGATAAGTATGGAAAAACCATCACATGACAGTGTGATAAGTCATCCAACAGAGAAAGAACGCTATGGAAACAGTGAGAGAAGAGCAATTACCACCACTGAGGGTTCTAGAAGGTGCTTCTGCCTCAGCTATATATTGGATATTTCACACATGGTCAAAACTATGCTGGGCATGTTCATTCTTTAATCCTCACAGTGATGCTATGAGGTTGATGAAGAAAAAGGGAAACTGAGACAAAAGGTTTTCTTCCTTCCCAAGTCACAGGGACTGAAAGTGGCAAAGCTGGGTCCAACTCCATTGCGTTTAGAGACAGTCTTTCTCCACTCAGCCTGGCCCCCTTCCAAAAGTCTCCAGAGGGGGCAGCACCTGAGTAGAACATTTGGAGAACAAGTGGGACTTTGTCATGGTGCCACCTGTGAAGTGGCAGAGACGACGAGGAAACCAAGCCAGGTGAGGAGCAGCCCTCGGCGGCCACACTCAGGGGACAACTTGCTGTTTCTGTGATGAGGACCCATGTGCCCCAGGGCTGTTTCCGTGGCAGCATGAACCCCCCTGATGCCCTGACCCATCTTTGCCTGTCTCATTCTTCTTCATAATTGGACTGGCTGCCGCTCGCTGCTTACCTGATTAGTGGGTTCACTAACCCAGCAGAAACAGGATCTAAGAGGATTAAAATGTGAAAAAAAGATAATACAAATGGAAAACAGCAGCTTCTCCAGCCAAGCTTTGGATTAGAAGTTGAGAAAGTGAATCAAAAAATTAAAAAATGTGAAGGACAAGGTTAAAATGGTGATTGGGAAGAGTCCTTTTGTAGCCAAGCGTCCTTGCATGCTATTGTTTCTGTTTTGTATAAGTTCTCCAGGGAAAAGTGCAAATGCCTTTGCCTGGCTTTCAGAGGCCTCCTAAGATCTAGATACAGCCTTGCTTTCTGATCTTATTCCCTACAACCTCCCTTCCCTGTGTAGATCTCCTCATTTATTATCTTTGGGTCTTTTTTCCTACAGGCTTCTTTCCCCAAATTCGTGTCTCTGCTATCATTACCTCCCCTATTTCTTCTCTTTCCTCTCCTTGAAATGCAGCCTCCTTTCAAAGTCTTCCACCATCTCTCTGTGGAAGCTATCTCTCCCCCTTGAAACCTGAGGCACTTTGTCTATCCTGTCAATTGCTTGGCACTTTTCTGCCTCCAAAGAGCATAATTCATGTGTTTTCTCCCTTGGTGAACTATGAACACAGAGGGCTGGGACAACACCCTCCTCCATGAAAATGACCTTATACTGGTATTTACAAAAATCTCTTTGTATGAATGACGGGGTGAATGAGCCAGTGCCTCACACATGACAGTGAAGCTTCTTGATTGCTTGATTATGTTGTTCCCTGGCTTAAAACCCCTCTGGGCACTCTAACCTCTGAGGAGGAAGCTGAGACACAGCACCCCTGAGGGAATAGCCCCACCTCTCTCTCCCCACCTCCTGTGTCCCACCTCCTCCCCAGCCACCCTTCTGGGGGCTCTCCTAGGTCCCATGCGAACATGCCACAAGCACTCCACATGTTTGATTCAGGTCCTGCCAAACTCTGCCCGAATCGCATTCCCAACCTGTTCTTTCCTCCTCTTTTCATGGAAAATTACACTCATTCTTAAGATTCAGTTTATCACATTTTCCCCTAAAGTGCTCCTGGTTACCTCCATGGCTAGCAATCCTTTCTTCTGCCAAGCTCTTTGCCCAAACACTGATTTTAGTAGTTTAAGACAGCATCAGCATTCCTGATGCTTTATTTTCTATGTGTTTGTGTTGTTTGCATTCTACACATCTGTTGCCCACACTAACAATGGGCTCTTCAAGGGCAGAGCAGAGGCTCAGTAATTTTCCACCATGGTGATGGTTAACATTGATTAAGCTCTTACTATACACATATACATGACCTCATGCAATTACTATAGTAAGAATACTAGGGTGGTATCGTGCTTGTGTGCACAAATGCTTACCCAGACCCATCTAGACCCACAGCCTGTGCTCTTTGTGGCTTTCATCAGCACAGACCTGGAGGATGTCCTTGCTGCCCACCACATATTTGCAGAGTTGAAAGAGCAGACATAATAAACTAATTCATCTCTCCTCAACACTTACAATGCACTGAGTGCCCTGCTGAGGGGCTTATAAACACTACCACATGTAATCCCCAAAACATCTCAACAAGAAAACGTTATTAATTCTGTTGTTTTAGAGATGAGGAAACCAGGGCTCAGAGGAAGCTAGTTAATTTGTCCAATGTCATATGCTGTGAAGGACAAAGTCCAGACCCAGACCCCGGTCTTCCAGACTTGAGAACTAAGCTTTTTACCTCTTCATCAACCCAACTGGGTTGCAGTTTGTTTTTGCCAATTTCTTTTTAAAAGTTCTAACTAAATATTTAAGAGATATAAGGCAATTACAACCTAACCTCAAACAAGACCCAAGAAGCTCTGCTGATGCCTACTCAGGCCATCCCCCAGAGAGGAGGAACTCCTGGTCCTCCTAGATGGGATATTCAGGCTGTTCCTGAATGTTCCTGGATGGGATATTCAGGAACAGCCTGAATTGCTGTTGCTAAAAGAAACTTCACCCAATAGAAAAGAGTTTGCTCGCATGCTCCTATCCCTAGGAGGAAGGTTGAGACTATCTCTCTTCTGGGTCTCCTGAGCAAATTCAAAGTACAGATACAGGCCCAGAGATACCATGCAGGCCTACAAACCTTCCCATGGCATTATACTGAATATAAGCTGTTCTCATCAGTTCAGAAATTACACCTGGGGGGAGATCTCATGATCACTTTTCCTAACTTCACTTTAAGTTCTCCAACCTCAGTTTTCCAATCTGTGTAATGGACCTAAAAATATACCCTTACAAGGAATTTTTATGACTCAGACAATGTGTGTGGAAGCATTTTCTGCCACCAAATGCTCTCTAAACCTTGTTCCTCTTAATTTTTTGGTCAGGGTTATTTTCCACTGGAAAAGAACCAGAGCTTCAAATATCTGTCCTTTCAAAGTCACTGCTTTCCCATAAGATATTTTTGGGAAAATTATTTCAGCCAAAAAATCCAACAAGACCAATGACCTTGGTATAATACAGATAGATGGTCAATATGACTGGACCTTAAGAAACTAAAAAAAAAAAAAAAAAATTAAGAGAGAGAGAGATTTAAGAGAGAATTTCAGGGAAAGGTTGGGGCCAGAAGTATAACCTCTCAGGCCAAGGAGGAATTTGGACTGTATTTGACTTGCCCTGGGAAGTCACTGGGAGGAAAGCAGGGGGTGCTGGGACACAATTTGGATGTTAAAAGACATTTTAGGGCCTATGAGGAGAAGGGACTGGAGGGTGTCAAGGAGGATGGCAGAGGGCAGGTTAGAGGCCAATGCACCAACTGGGTAAAGTAAGATGGTGCCAGGAGTATGGATGTAACAGGGACATGGTGGAAAAGTGGTGAGATTCTGGATGTATGTTGGAAGCAGGGACAACTACATTTCCTTTCTCAGCATACCCAGATGAAAGCCTAATTAATTCTCTCTGGAAAACCCAAGATTAAAGGATTACTCCCTTTTGCAGTGGTGGAAAGTGAGGCTGAGGCACCTAGTCCCTGATGAACTCATTTGGGGGCACAAATAACTTCATTATATATTGTTATATCTCAGAGTCATGGTGCGGAAAGGGCTTTGGAGATCCCATATCCACTATCTTCATTTACTCCTTAGATATTTAAGGCCAAGTCCTAGGGGTAAACTTTCCCACATGGCAGGGCAAAGACCAGTCTGAGTCAGAAAAAGACCCCATGTTTTCTAATTGTTGGCCCAGTATTTGGTCTTTGATGTCAGCAAAAGGGGAGGGACAATAATACCTATCAGCATCCCCAGTGTTCTAGATTCTGCACTGACCAAGTTATGTACGCTCTTCCCTCATTCCATACGTGGAGCATCTACAACATACCTGCTCAGTGCCATGGCGAGAAGCACTGGCCTGGCTCCTGCCCTCAGTGAGCTTTCAGAGGAATGTCTGCTGCTTAGTCAATGTGGTCATGCAGGATGGTTATTATGATCTTTGTTGTAACAGATGAGAAAGGACCACAGACACAGAACAATTCAGAAGCTGACCTGTTCTCCATGGTATGTGGTGTTCAATTCTGGGCCCCAAGCCAGGAACTGCTGTTAAGATCAAAGGGAAGTTTGTGCAAAGTACCTGGTCAGCTTCCCAAAGCTCTGTCGATTAAGTAGAATAACAGGATTTTGAAAAATTCTATCCTGCCCCCAGCTTTGTGGTCTTGTGCAACTACTTTAGGCATAAGTTCTTCTGTGTTCAGACAGGGAGAAATGAGAAGGACCTTGGATTTGCACTTAAGACCATTTAGGATGTCAAAGCACAGAAAGGCCAAAGGGTGAATGGGTTGGGAGGAGGAAAGAGGCAAAGGGAGAAATGAAGGGGGCAGGATGTGGGAGTACAAGAAAAAGAGAGAGCCTCATCAGTTAGAGAATGTACTCAAAGCGAAAAAGGAAGAAAGGTAATTTGAGAACCCCAGCCTCCATCTGCTCAGACTCGGGAGGATAAAGGCAGAGGGGTATTAGTGACCTGAGGGGCCACGGCAGGGCTTCCTCACCCCCACAAGTGCACACAGGATAAAAATACCATTTATTAGTCCCATGCACGGTAATTATATTCAATACTGACCCTGATTCCTTTTGTCCACAGAAAATCATGAAAGGTGCTCTGTTTGAATTTGAGGGCCTTAAGTGACCCATTAGCAGCTCCTACTTCTGTCTTAGACTGGCAGTCGAGATAGAACAAAGGAGAGCCACAGGCATGAGCGTTCAGGTTTTGCAAGAGATGTGTCTGAAATCACAGAATTCAGTGTGGAAAGAAGGTGTGGATAGAGCAGAGTCCTGGACAGGAACCCAGACCCTGATTCAGTCCTTCAATAGCTAAGTGACCTTGAGCAAGATTGTAAATGCCCCAAACTTCTGTTTTCTCTCTGATGTTTCTAACGCAACACCCACCTCATTAGGTACTCAAGAGCTTTAAATGAGATGTTGTATGGGAAAGCTGCTAAAAAAAAATATTCCTGGCACTGAAAAACCATCCATGACTCCCCAGATCCCTTAATTGAAACCCCTGGATATTTAGACTTTAGGACTCTTCAGGTTTGGGGAAGGTAAAGTAGTGTAGATACCTCCATCATGTGACAGTCTCTGTTAGGGTTGGAAGAGAACCTTACCATGCTTGTCTCCTCCTAGTACTTACTACCCACCAACACAGAACTACTTGTTTGCTTATGCATCTGGTGGGAATGTGAGACCATAGGCGCTAGGATTTTTGCCTTGTGCCCATTACTGTTTCCCCTGTATCTAGACAGAGATTGGAACACAGAATGTGTTCCAGAAATATAGACCCAAAGATGAATAATACATACCGCCTCGAGCCCATTGTAAATTGAAAATACCATAAATCGAAAAGGCATTTAATATACCTAGCCTACCAAATTGCCCTACCTTGGCTGGGTGCACCTTAAACTTGCTCAGAACATTGATGTTAGCCTACATCTGGGCACAATTACCTAACACAAAGCCTATTTTATAATGAAGTGTTGACTTTCTAGTGTAATTTATTGAATACTGCACGGAAAGTGACAGTGTAGGTGGTTGACCCTCGTTATCATGTGGCTGAGCAGGAGCTGGGGCTGGCTGCTGCCGTCCAGTGTCATGAAAGAGATTGTACTGCATGTCGCTAGCCCAGGAAAAGATCAGAATTCAAAATTCAGAGTACGGTTTCTACGCTGTGTATCACTTCTGTACCATTGTAAAGTCCAAAAATCTGAAGTTGGACTATCGCAAGTTGGGGGCCTTTGGTATAGCGTTCTTAGAATGACAAAATTATCAAGACGAAAAACCCTGAGTGACTACCAGGGGTTAGAGACTGGACAGATGGAGGCATGAGGGAGATGGATGTGGGGAACCTTGTGATGATAGTGACTCTTGTGATGGATATAGAAATCTGCACCTGTTATAGAGATGCCTGAATGGCTCCACGATTAAGCGTCTGTTTTCAGCTCAGGTCATGATCCCAGGGTCCTGGCATGGAGTCCCGTATCGGGCTCTCTGCTCAGCTAGAAGCCTACTTCTCACTTGCCTGCTGTACCTGGTGCTTCCCCTGTTTGTGTTCTTTCTCGCTCTCTCTCTAACAAATAAAATCTTTTAAAAAAATGTGCACCTGTTATAAAACTGTATAGAATAAAATACACACAAAACTGCCTACCAAATGGAAAGATTTGAATAAGATGTCAATGTCAATATTCTGGTTGTGATATTACATGATAGTATATGATGGCTTGCAAAATATTGTCATGGTGAGGGTGAATCTGGTTAAAGTCTACACCAGACCCTTCTGTATTATTTTTCACAACTGTTTATGAGTCTGAAACTCTCCCAATAAACTTTTTAATGACAAAGAAACAAATTAGAAGGATGAAGGAATACTGAACATTTTCACCCTCGGTGAAATTTATTACAGTCCTGTGAATGTCAGCAGTCCCAAGACATGTCCTCCAGTGCATCTCTACTGGGAGAAAACCAAAGATGGAGGTCTGTCTCTGAGTGCAAATCACCACAGCCAGGATCTCAGCCACATTCAAAGGGTAAGGTCACAGTCTCCCCCTTTCTCTCCACCCCATTCATCCCAAGTGCTCACAACCTTGAATTTGAAGAGTTTTAACTTGGGGGAAAAAAAAAAAGATGGCAATTTTGCCTCAATGTTTTCTAATTTTGCTGTAACTGCTACCAGCTGTGGGTTAATGCAGAACATATTCCACGAGGCATCCTGAGGCCTTTTCATGTTTTCGAGCTGCCCGAGAGTTGACATGGTTAAAGATGAGTTGGGGAGAACAGTGAAAGCCGAGCTGATTTTATGTGCCGGTTTTCAGAGCTGTTTGCTGTTTCTCATTCCAGCGTCTTCAACCACTGGAGGTGAGCGGGTTTCTGGCTCTGAGTCCGAGGCACGAGGAGGGACTTGGCAGGACCCCATTTACTGCTACCTCTGCAGTCAGCTGTAGGCGATAGCCAGATTTGAGCTGTGGGAAACTTCCATCAGGCGCGCTCATTAACCTTGGTCAATCTTCCTGCATTAAGTTGGAAATGTGATAAACACACCAGGCCCACAGAGAGTGAGAAGGAAAGGGAGAGAGACAGGGAAAGGACCTTATTGTCCAAGAATCTCCAAATGGGCATGGTCTGCCTTGGAGCCATTTGCTCCAGTCACAGCAGGAAGCCGTGGTGGGCCACTTCTTCAGAGGTTGCCTCCAGCCGCTTCTCACAGGGCACTCACATTTTAAGGATAGGCATCCCCCACCCCGCAGGTCCTCTATTAACCTCCAGTTAACATGTCAGAGCAGTCCAGCCTCGTACAAGCCAAATAGGTCTCTCCTGCCATTTCACCCACAGAGGTCCCGGCTGCCTGGCCTCTCCCAGGCCTCAGGAAGCCACATATGCCTTCAGCACCCATGCCTGCCCATAGTGGGCCAAGAGGAGAGGGCAGGCTGGTCCACCCCACTGCTCCCCTGGGCTTGGATCACACCACACACCCATACCATACCTACTGGGGCCCAGGGCAAGGTGCGAGTCAGGGGCTGGGAAGCAGGGTTGGGTAATAGTGACACCAAGGCTTGGACAAAGCAGGATGCTGCCCCACCCTCCCGGGATCTCTCCATCCCACCCTCCCTCTCTCCCAGTCCTGCAGACCTCCTTCCACTCACTGCACCTCCACCCAGCTCGTGCTCCCTCTGCCTATCCCCTCACTTGCCCTCCTTCTCATTCAGTGCCCCTCTGCCTCTGGGTGGCCTCTCTATTTTTTCTCTCTCTCTCTGAGCTCTGGTCCGCCTCTATTTACAGGGCAGGCCAGCCTCTTTCACTGCTCCTTCACTGCATCCCCACCCCCCACACACTCCTCTCCGCAAGGCCTTTCATCCACAGGAACCCAACCTTTGCACAGTGCCGGCTTTGTCCTGGGGCCAGAAACCAAAGAACCTGGGGGTCCTGAGCTAAAAAGAGATGGACTCGAGTGTTGCTCTGGGCCCAGCCCTACCCTCTTCCCCTGGCCCCACATTGTTCTGGTGCACCAAGTCCAGGCCCCTCCCTCCCCCAGTAGCCTCACCCAAATCCATCAGCACTCACAGCCTGAGGGAGAACAAGAACCAATAAACAAAACGGAGAGATAGCGATCCTTTCTTTGTTCTAACTATTACTATTTTAAGTTCCTGCTACAGTATCAAATTCCTGCTACCGTATTTCTGAGTGGAAGTTGGCCGGACAATTCTCCCAAAGAACCTGTGTCTTTGGAGCATGCATAAAATGGACCCTAGATAACGTCCTGTCCAATGACACATTTCCTAATGAGCCAGACTCTGTGCTGAGAAGGGAAATCATTGACCTTAGCCCCAACTGTACAAGGTTAGTGATATTTATAATATCAGTTAGAATAAAATAAAATAAATGCTCTATTTGGGCCAAAGATTGTAGTGGATAAAGTTAAAAATGGCAACTGTTAGAGAAGTATGGGATAGAACCTGATGGGAGTTTTACGTACTGCCCTCCTTGGTCCATTCTGCTGACAGCTGGAGAAATGTGGCGATCCAGGCCATCAAGCCCTAATCGAGACACCAGCAAACTGGAACATGCCCAGAGGAATGAGGCTGGGGAAAGGGATTCTTTAATCTCTGCCTTAGGAGAATCATCTATTGAACAAGGGCTATTCAAGCAGCTTAGAGAGGCCTAACAACAAATTATCTTAAGACCTAAGAAATTTCCAGGAGGAAGTAAGAACAGGCTTATTCTTGATAAGTCAATGAAGTCAGTTCATCAACTCATTCTACAAATAGTTACTGGAAACTTTCTCCACGTTAAGCATGATGTTCTGCACTGGGGATTCAGTTGAAGACAGAACACAAAGTCTTTGTTCTCATTCAGCTTTTAGCCTGCAGAGGAAGATCCCATGAGGAAACGCCAGCTCCTAGGAGCCCAGGGAGCCATGGGACCTCATGGCAAAGAACAGAGATCAGAGGAAGACAGGTTTCACTCAACCCAAGGAAGGGAGATTTGAGAGTCCGAGGTGACGGAAGATTCAGGGAGCTACCATGGGAAGTCTTGAGCTTTCCATGGTGGAGGTCTGTGTGCAATAGCTCCATCTGTCACGTCAGAAGCCATTAAGGGGCTGCAAGCCCTCGGCACTGAGATTAGACTTGACACGCTTAAAATCTATTCCAATTCTGGTAAATTTCTGAAAATCAGTGAGTAAAATTACCAATGGTCATTGTATATGTTCAAATAAAATACCTGTCTTTAATAGGGTTCCTCACCTGGGCAGCACGGATGAGTGGAGCAAGGTCATATCCACCCTCAGACAAATCTGTATGTGCTACACACTGGTCACTACTGGCTCTGTGAGTCTCAACAGATGCTTCAGCTTCTCTATCGTCACTCGTGGAAGGCAACTATACCAATTTTGGGATAATTAAACAAGATATGAATACATGGAAAGTCCCTTGGATGGTCTACAGCACAAAATGCACACTTGGTAATAGATGGCTATTAGTATTTTTCATTAGTATTAACATGACCCCAATCAGTGTGTCACAAAAATATAGGGTTACAAATTGTTAAATTGATGTCACTATAGATTGAAAAATAATGTAACAGAAAAAATTAGCTACACACAGTATAAAAACTGTGTTTAAAAAAAAAAAAACCTCAGAATAAAACCAACGTGGTGAAATGTCCAAGAATTGTATGTAGAAAACCAGAGAGTTGTCTAGATTGTTGAGAGAGAGAGAGGAGAGAGAAGCATAAATGGAAAGAC
Organism: Enhydra lutris kenyoni; assembly: GCF_002288905.1. NCBI lineage: Eukaryota > Metazoa > Chordata > Mammalia > Carnivora > Mustelidae > Enhydra > Enhydra lutris. The sequence goes on from NW_019154104.1 coordinate 27,902,857, forward strand.
ACAGTGTCCCAATGAGAAAATTTAGTGCTGTAAGATGTCAAGACTCTCCAATTTAATCTACAAAAGGAAGACAAACTTAATTAAAATCCCAATGGAATCTTTTGTGAAACTTGATAAGATAGCATGAAAATCCATCAGAAAAGAAAGTATACAGAAATAGTCAAAGAAAAAAATTAATTAAGAATAATGGTAGAGGTTACCTGCCTTACCAAAGAAATAAACATGGCTATAAAACTGAAGTAATTAAAAGTACTATATTAGGGATGCCTGCTGGCTCAGTGAGGGAAGGTTCTGCCTTTGGCTCAGGTCGTGATCCCAGGGTCCTAGGATTGAGCCCTGAGTTGGGCTCCCTGCTCAGCGGGGCATCTGCTTCTCCCTCTCCCTTTATCCCTCTGCCCACTCATGCCCTCTGTCTGTCTGTCTCTCTCTCAAGTAAATAAATAAATAAAACCTTTAAAGAAGAGAGAGAGAGAACATTTCAAATCAATGGAAGAAGGAAGTCTTCTCCAAATAATGAAAAGACATCTGGTTATCTATTTGGAGGGGGAAAAAATAATTAAATGCCTTCTTCATAATATATCCCAAAGTAAATAGGAGAAGGATTAGCTCATTCACTTTAGAAATATTTATTCAGCATCTATGTGCCAAGACCTCACTAGGTACTTGGGTACAGAGTAGTGAATGGACCCATAAACAGACACATGCCCCGAATTAATGGCTCTTTCATTTGGGAGCTAGACAACAGAGAAGGTAATAAAGATGTCAGGACAACTGCGAGAAGTGCTAGGAAAGGAGCAAACATGTTTCTGAGACAACGAATGGGGGAAGGGAGGCGCTTAATTGCATGTATCGCCCAGAGTCTTTGAGCTGAAACACAGGGTGGAAAAGGCGTGTGAAAAATCAAATGCAGGAAAGGGCTCAGTGTGTTCTAGAAAGTGAAGGGAGGCAGCTGGCCTGAATATGGAGCCTACAGGTAGGAATGTCAGGAGATGATGCTGGAGGGTGAGCAGTGTCAGAAATCTAAACGTCAGAGGCACTCGGGTGGCTCAGTCGGTTAAGCATCTGCCTTCGACTCGGGTCCTGATCCCGGGGTCCTGTGATCAAGCCCTGCATCGGGCTCCCTGCTCAGCGAGGAGTCTGCTTCTCCCTCTGCCTCTCCCTCTGCCTGCTACTCTGCCTCTTATGCTCCCTATCTATCAAATAAATAAAGTCTTAAAAAAAAGAAAGAAATCTAAACATCAAAAAAATATATAGAGAAAAACCTAGCTAACTGCTCCACTGAGAGGCGGGGAGGGTCTTTCTAGGAAGGATGTAAAACCTAAAAGCCACAGGGGATATTTTCTCCAGTAAAAAAACTACTACTATTACCACAACTACACTACTACTATGACAATACTACTATCTATACTCATGCCTATGCTATTATCACTGTTACTACACAACTGCTATGGCAATACTGCTACTATACTCTCACTCTACTACTGCTGTTATACTCATTCCTATGCTATTATCACTACTACTACACGACTGCTATGGCAATACTACTACTGTACTCTCACTCTACTACTGCTGTTATACTCTTCTTATGCTATTATCACTGCTACTTTACTACTACTATGACAATACCGCTATTATTCTGTCACTATACTATTGGTGCTATACTCCCACTATACTATTATTGCTACTACAACTACGAGTAGTACAGTTCTGGATGACAGAATTAATCGTAAACTAATCTGAAAAATGGGGAACATCTTTGCCACATGTGATAATAATGATCATATTATCAACAAATGCTGAGCATATGACGGGTGCTTTACAAAAGTTGAGGGCATGTAACTCCAAGAGGTAAGCACTCTCATTGTCCCCATTGCACAGATGAGGAAATGGAACATCAGGCCAGGGAAGTAACTTGCCCAAGGTCATGCACATGGGCAACCCAGTCTGTCTGGCTCCAGCCTCTGTTCCAATCTCTGCCATGCTCCGTGGTCTTGCCAGCATCACCTATTTGGGTGCCTAACTCAAAACACACGTGGCTCAAGTCCAGCAAGACTGATGGGAAGCCCAGCATGACTGTCCCCTCCATGCTACTTTTGTCGAACTTGAACCTAGTTCTGGGATATGGAGCAGAGCTCTGGGCCTCCGTGCAGATGGATGCTGCAGCCCAGTCCCTGTCTTCTCTGCATAGTCCAGCCCCATTGCAAGTGACCTCTGGCTTATGCCCTCCTGCTGTGCCAAGCAAGGGCTTAGGCTTCCCTGGCACCAAGGCTGTGTCCCTCTCCCTGGTCTTCCTGTACCAGAGAGGCTGCTTTCTCTCCAGCTCACCATAGAAGTGTCTGTAACCCTGTCCTAGGGGATTTTTCCTTTTCCTTCTCAAGTTGAGCTTTTCTCCTCTTCAGTTCTCAAAACATCAAACCTTTGATCCCCTGCCCCATCAGACAAATCCAGCTTAATTTCCTCAGTGGGCCCAGGCATAGAAATCAAAGACCTGTTTAGGGAGGGCGCCTGCCACCTGGCATGGTTTCCTCCCTGGGCCTCCCAGCCATAGGATTAGGAGGGGTCTGGAGGCCAAGAGCAAAGTCTGGCACTCTGCCTGGTGGAAGGAGGGGGTGGGGTAGGCACAAGATTTGGGGAAATACCTGTCATTTCCTTACAGAGCACCTATAGGTGAGAAAAATAAAAGAGTTATTGTCTCAATAGATGGTTTTGCCACATCATGATCTCAGTAAATTGTAGGAAGTCTTTATACACATACACAGAGTTAATAAAAGACAAGTAAGAGAAAGGGAGAAAACCTTCACAAGTTCTAAGTTAACCCAAGAAAAACAAACAGAAACAGCCAGTAAGTCCATAAAAAATGTACAGGGTTACTATTAATCAGGAGAATGAAAAATTTTAAATCAAGATAAAATTGCTCTGATTGATAAACCATTTTTAAGAATGCAATTGGAGGGGTGCCTGGGTGGCTCAGTCAGTTAAGTGTCTGACACTTGATTTCAGCTCAGGTCATGATCTCAGGGTCCTGGGATGGAGCCCCAGGTTAGGCTCTGCACTCAGTGGGGAGTCTGCTTCTCTGCCTCTCTCCCTCCTTCTACCCCTCTCCCAGCCCATGCCTGAGCTCTCTCTCTTTCTCTCAAATGAATAAATATTTTTTTTCAAAAATCAATTGGCAAAAGTGGTGAAAAGTAGGTGTTTTTCAACAAAAATTGATTAGAGTAAAAACTGATACCATTGTAAGAGACCCATTTCAGTTTTCTATAGTAATTAAAAAGATGCATACTTTTGACCCAGCAGGTATATTTTTAGATATATCTATATATAGATATGTATGTCTACCTCTATAGATATCCATACATTTGAACAAGTACATATAAAAATAATAATATGCAACTTGTCACACAAGCATATAACATAAAATATGTTATTTGGATGATAGCATTATCAATGTTTGTCAAATAGAAAAACTTAAGTAGTTGGAGAATAGTTAATTCAATCTAAAATAAAGAATTCTTTGCTGCCATTTAAAAGTGTGTTTCATGGCCACTGGCATAGAAAGAAAAACTATGTTATTGAGTGTAAAGAACAATGTAAATGAAAATATATACAAGTGAGGAGCCCAATTTAACATTGTATATAAAAATACATTATATAGATACACATTATCTACATCTCTCTATATACCTATATATATTGCTGAACATACAAAGTATACATTATATATTACATTAAAATGTGGCTATATACCAATTCAATTTAAACACATAAACATATATGTTATATTTATGTGTTCGGACTAAATATAGGTCCGTTTGGATATTGAACTGCTTCCCGGATTGATACCTGTAGAAGGTTATCAAAGTAGGGGAGTGAGAGGAAGTATAGTAGGGAAAAGTAGAAAAAGTAATGTAAGACAGTTATTCTACGTTTCTCCCTTTTTTCATTCTTATGATCATTATATCTTTTTCACTTTAAAAATGTTCAGAAAAGTCTATGCAGTTCACCTTGTTGGAAAGATGCCCACATGCTTTTTCCCTCTCTGTGTCAACTCATCACACATCCATGCTGACGCTCCAGCATCACTCAGCGGCCCCTTGAAGACTTCCAAGCGTGGAAGTCATGTCCTCGTGAGGCAGCCTTTTGTCTTACCCGCTGCCCTGCAAGCAAGTTCTTGCCTCTCAGCAGACTCTTGGTGTCCGGAAGCATGACTCAGAGGCAGTGAAGCAGGAGCCGACTCTGGACAGCCTGCCCATGCCAACTTGCTACAGTGAAGAAACAGCTCTCTCAGACTGGGAAATTCCCACCAGAAGCTGGTGGTTTTTGCTCCTGGAACTCTGCTCAGGAATTTCTAACCTACTTTGTGTCTTGCCTTTGGGCAGGTGCCGGTCATCCTGTCTGCGAAGCCCCAGAGCTCCCTGCTCATCGGGTCCATTCATACACCAGGCAGTCAGCCTCCTGAGTGATGATGGTGAAGCATGTCGTCATGAGTAGGGCTACTTAGCATTCTGCAGACAGCAGCTCTCCCTGCCCCATGTGGCTCCTGGAATGATGTTTCCCGAACAGACAGCTCATCCCGACGCTCCTGTCCCTATTTCCCTGGTGCCTTCAGGACAAAATTCCACTCCCTCAGCTTGCCATTCATCGTGATGCCTCTGCTCTCATCCCCATTCTTGTCTTCTGCCCCTGCTGCAAAGGCAGCCCAGTGTCCAGGTAGGCAGGCCCCTGCCCCAGAGTCTTCCTGTCTGCTGTCTTTCTGTCTGCAGCATCTGATGCCCGCAGCCTCCCCAGCCCACCTCATCCTGCTTGTTCTTTAACACTTAGTTTAAATTATATCTCATGTGGAAGCCTTCTCAAGCCCCAGCCTCCCCAGAGGGTTGGAGGCCTACTCTGTGGCCCCCTGCACCCCGTCATGCCACCAGGCCATGTAGTTGAGACTACAAGACTGAGCATTGTGAGGATGAAGCCCCATGTTCTTCTTCCCCTGTCCAGCCTGGCAATCATGCCTGGCATATGTTTCTGGAATATACAAATGAATGAATGAATGAATGAACGAACGAACTAGGTCTTAAGAAATACCCATGAAGGTCAGAAACAAGCTATTGGAATCCTGGAGCACCTTTATAATACCAGACATCCCAAAGTTACACACCACAGAGCAGAGAAAGCTATAAATAGAAAGATGTCACCAGGAAATATACCAAATTACTCCGTCCCCCGCCCCTATAACCTTTATTCCTTCTCATGTTTACTTCATGGGGCCCCACTTTAACTAAGTTTCCAGCACCAACCTTATTCGAGACACTTGGGATCTTCCCAGGACTTTGACGGTTTCAGTCTTGATGACATTTCTGCCTCTTCAGGTCCTGGATTAGATGGGACGCACTGGAACAGTATCAACTCTAAAACCAGCCCTTAAGCCATCCCACCTACTGCCTGCAGTCTGAGGACACCATACTCCACATTCCTAGGCTTGTTGAATGTAGCTCATGTGGTTTCCTCCTGACAAAAGAAAGCTGAACAGAAAACCAGAAAATAAAGCAAACCAAGAAATGCTGTCATCAGTCTTTATCTTCATGAAAATCACAGTTCATGGGGATCAGAGTCAAAAAAAGAGAAACAAGTAGGAAAAAGGGAAGTGTGGACAAGGAGGCAGAGAGAACCCACTACAACTTGGAAAAGGCACACAAGCTAGATCTTCAGCACAAGGAGAACTGATGAATCACTGGTGGAGGGAAGGTCCACGCAGCATGGGGTGACAGAGACAGAGAGACATATAGAAGGGCGTGAAATGCTCAGGACCACCAGGAGGCTCCTTGTGTTTACAGGGTGGGGTGGAAAATGTGGAACGACCAAAATGAGTCTGGAGAGGGGCTAGATGGAGATAGGCATTGGGTGGTCATCTCCAGGACATGGACCGTAACCTCCTTTTTTTTTTTTTCCCCATAACCTCTTTTTAAAATAACCTGGAAGTTTAGGGACACTGGAGTGGCTCGGTAGATTAAGCATCTGCCTTTGGCTCAGGGAGTGACCCCAGGGTCCTGGGATCTAGCCCTGGGTCAGGCTCCCTACTCAGTGGGGAGCCTGCTTCTCCCTCTGCCCTCCCTGCTCCCCCATCCATGCCTGCTCACTCTCTCTAAATAAATAAAACTCTTAAACACTTGGAAGTTTAGCCTACCTGAACATCATTCAGTGTTGGCAATGTGTTACTGCCAAGTAATGGACATGATCCTGCATAATTCCAGGAGTCATAATAAGGAATTCAGTGCCACAAAGAGTCAGAGACACATGGGAGAATATCTGCACTAAGCACCCAGCTGGCCCATATTCCTTGGCACAAGTTCTCACAACACATTTCAACAAGGAAACCCACCTTTTGATATTCTGTACTTTGGAAGGAATATGGATTGTGACTCCAGGTTAAAGATGTCACTGGATTCCCTGTGATCAGCATTAGCCCATGCATGAATATATACAGAGCACAAAATGATTCTCACATTGAGATGAATTTTTAAAGTCGTGTTTCAGATAAAATGACGTAATCTTCACATCTTCTAGTCTATGACCTTTACTGTGTTTGACTTCATGATTCCAAATTTCTATTTTTTAATGAGTTAATAAATTGCCTCTGTGAAGGGATTTTAAAACCTAAATTTGCAAAACATCAATTAAATCATCTCTAATAACTCTCTCTTTCATATTTACAAATACGTTTGTTTTTTCTTTCCCCTGAATTCAGCCCCTGACTGGTCTAGCAGGTACTTAGTACTAGAGTAAGATGTGATGTTAATACACAGGTGAACGTATGTTTTGGAATACGCAGTTGATTACTCTTCTTTGCTGTACAGAGAAGAAACTGTGGCATTCGATATACAATAAAAACATGTTTCATATAAATTAGTCCAACATTCTATATTCAATAAAAACAAAAAAGCATTTTGTCAAGCACTCTAAGTTCCATTAACTGGAGGCACCTGGGTGGCTCAGTTGGTTACGCATCTGACTCTTAATCTCAGCTCAGGTCTTGATCTCAAGGTTATGAGTTCAAGCCCCACATCAGGCACCACACTGGGCATGGAGCCTACCTAAATTTAAAGTAAAACAAATTCCACTACCTGAAGTATACAATCTAGAATGTCCAGTCCAACACAGGATTTACTCGAATTTATCAAAATAGTGTTTAAGAATTACTTTTTGTCACTTACAAAATAATTGTCCCAAAGAGCTGTTTGGCCAACAGCAGAGTGAGAGCACCTAGAAAGGGGAAGCTCTGCTGATAAAACTATAAGCCACAGAAGAGTTCTGATAAGTCTGTATCCGCATGTTGCTCTATCGAATTTTCAGTCAGATGAGGCCCTGGTCTTCACTGGGGTCCAGAAAGTGCCACTTCTCAGGTGGCTTCAGAGGATGCTAATACTCAGTCATGTGAGGGGAGCCCCTGAACTGCCTTCCCCAGGGCGAGACCCCTTAATAGCCCAAACCTGAATGCTAAAGTGCCCAGGAATGAAGACACATGTGCCCTGCTTTGGGCACATTCTGAGCAGTAATTCCTGGCTCCTGGACCTGTATCAAGGTGTACTCAGCACTACTGGCAGTACCAAGGAGTAGGTCTCTCAACAACCGAGCCACATGCCAAGGTATACTGAGGCTGAAAATAGAAGAACCAGGAGCATCCTTGGAGAATGTCTCTCGGTTTCTGTGGCTTTCTGGAAAGGATGGCTCCTGGGGCCAGAACTCCAAGCATGACCCCAACGTCTTCTCATCTTGAAACACAGAAGAGTGGCATTTGCGCTCTGTCTAGCTAACCCATAATTTTTCTGAGCCTGGGTTTCCTTGTCTGTAAAACAGGAATAAGAACAACTTCTGGAGAGTGTTCTGATGAGTCAGTTAAGAGAAGAAGTATGAGAAAATATGCCATGAATTATAAAACACTGCTGAGATTCAAATGTCATGATTATTTATAAGGACCCAAGGGTTGTCCCAAGATGCATTTTTTGCATCTCAATGTTTCCATCTCTTCTTTAGGACCCCTCATCTCCCCCTAAAAGCCTCCCTTTGCTGGGAGATAGCCTCCCCTGCTGGCCTCTAAATTAGCACATCTTTTTACTACTGCCCTTGAGGTTTTCAGTTCCTTTAATCCAATGAAATAAGAAGTTCAGGCCATCATCTTCAAAGAATAAGAATAAAATTTGGGGACCAAAATTATACCCATTGGGATTGCTTCTGTAGAAATACTTTGGAATTCCTTTTCATGCCCTATTAAATAATTTAAATGTTTCTTTTCTGCATTCAATGTTAGTTATTTAAACCCTAGTCCTAAGCTCCATTAGCAACCTTATTAGCACAAAACTTTCTTTGCCAGTTGGATTAGTTTTATAGATTTTTGCATGGAAGGAAGGCATGCAGACAAACACAAGTGCGTGGCTACGGTTAACGTTCTACAGTCCTAGGAAACAGGGTAAATTTAAACTGACATGATGAATCTCACCCCACCTAATAGCTTATTAGCATAGATGTTCTCCATTTTTGTTAGGAGCTGTTAGCACATCTAACTCGTTTTGGTGGACTCCAGCAGATTTAGGCTGTACCCTAATCTATAATTTCATTCCAGAATGGAATTAAGAATGGACGGTTAACATTGATGAGTTGGTATTTCATAACCAAGCATAAAAACAGATTTATAAAATGTTAAGTCTGGAAGAGAATCGGGATCGTCATCTCGGTGACTCCAAAAGGTCTACACTGGGAGCCCAGGGATGCCAGCCATATGTTTCATGCTCTCTGCCCACTCCCTAAGTACGCAGACCTAACAGTCTACTGTCCTTCCTCTGTGATAAACCTGGAGGGGTCTTGAGCAGATGCTGCCAATGAAAACCAAAGTCAAGAGAAATATCAGAAAAGGAGGAAAAACAACATAGAGCTCGTGAAGCCTGGTCTCAGGAGCCAGGTAGAACAGGGGACACCAGGCTACAGGTGCCCCATTCCCTGTCATGGGGCACCTCAAACCACATGCCACCAGAACCAGCGTCCTGGAGGCTGGCCTGAGTGGGGCCCCTGCAGAGACAGGCACGAATGTCTGGGGGCTGCTATCCTGAGATCTGAGGGTCAAGACACAACAGGCCATAATCAGAGACAAGATAAAGGGCTGACCCAGTGCAGATTAGGCTGGGAAAGTCAGGACCAAGCAAAACGAGGGAGAATGGTCTCTCTCCCTGAGCTTGTGCAGCCCCACGGTCTCTTCAAGACAACTCCGGGTTGCACAAAATTCTCAGCAGCCTGGGCCTGCTCCTTAAAGAGGCTTGGGCTTTGATTTTCTACCTCAGAGAACCCTTACCAAGGAGGCACCCTCCCTGTCTCCCTGCTGGGTTTTATTACCACTATCAATAGTGTCTTGCCCCGGGGCATCATTGTGGAAGTGGGGCCCTAAATGCTCTTCATTTCAAGTTACATTAGTTTCTGTATCTCTACTCAGCTTCTGCCTGCATTCTTCCCAATTACGCACATTTTCATGGAGGCCCTCTGCATGGGAGGAGGTGACTTCCACTGAAGCAAATGGCTCCCTGGATAAAAGAAGAAAAAATCGCTACCGGTGTCTAGGTCTTGGCTAGACCTAAAGCAAAATGTGGACCAATAGGATAACTCTACTCACACCGTCCAACATGTCTTTAGCTAAACAAGGACCCTGGGATGACTGGGGGACACCCAGGGCATGAGTGGGTGGGAAGGCAAGGGAATGTGGAGCCCGTGAGGTCTGAGCAAGGGTGCTGGCTGGGCTGCAGGCCCAGTTGAGAGTGGGGTGAGTGCTAGTGCACACCCAGGGTACTCAAGGGCCTTGGGGCAGACATGTACCAGGAGGAGTAAGAAACAGGAGAGTGGCTTAGAAGTCATGGGCAGCATCTGTTTGCACTTGGGAACCCCAGGGGCAGAGAACCCAACGAGAGAGAGGGGGATGGAGTAACTAAGTGGTGTGCAACTGGAGCCAGGAAGGGGGGAGCTAAAGACCAAGCAGGAGAAGGACTGGGGCCAGGGCATGGTGACAAAGCATGAGAGACAGCAGATGCCCTACCCACGTGCCTGTAAGTGACCATTTTCCCTGTACCAGTTTCTGGGAGTGAGCCCTTCAGGAATGGCCTCAGCTGCCACGAACCACATCACCCAAGGCTCCAGCAATCTTGGGCTGACTCATACCCAATGGCTGGTCAAAGGGAGAATAGGACAGGACAACTCCAAGGGCCTTGCTAGGTCCAGAGCCACAAGGTCTGTCCTGGGGTCCACGTGGGGGCTGGCCCCTTCCCTCTGCCTCCTCTCTTCCCCACCAACTGTCTTCTTGGAGTTGCTTCCTGAAAGCCCAACCTGCAATAGATACAAAGAAGAAATGGGTTTTAATGAGGGTCCCCTGAGCAATGGGCACCCTGCTGAGCACTTTCCGTACACTGCCCTGGCCATCTTTGCAGCAACCCTATGGACGGGCAGAATTTTGGATCCTCTTACTAAGGAGGAAACAGGCACTGGTCAGATACCTGGTCAGGGACAGAGTGAGGATAGTGGCTCCAGGGAAACTCCCAGAGGCTCACAAGTGTGAACTGGGGACAGCTCATCAGGAAGCTGGTGGCTTTGTAGGGTGCAGGTGTCCCTAATTTCCCAGAGAAGGCCAGCATCTGGCACCAAGTTGAGATCTGGCACCCTGGATTTGAATTCTAATTCTGCCTGTGACTAACCGCACAGGTAGTGTGGCAACTTCATGGTGGAGGGGGGAGGAGGAGGATGTCACTAAGCCTTTCAGAACCGTGGTTTCTCTGCCAGTAAAATGGGGTCCAGATCACTTTACAATGTTTTCTAAGGACTAAGCTTTAAAGGAGCATTGAAAACTGCTCATAACAGTGATGAATGATTGCAGTTTCCCATCTCCCCCTGTTCCCAGCGCCCACCCAGAGTCTGCTGCTTGGTTGGGTCCTAGGATGCCTGCTTACAGCTGAGCACGGCTGGGCTGTCCCTGGGAGACCAACCACCTGCCCTGGGTGTCCTGTCCTATTTTCCTCCTTGAAGAACACCCTGACCCCGCCCATGCTCAGAAGGAAGGGAAAAGGATTTCCAGGCAGACCCACCTGGCTCCACCAGCCCCTCCCCACACACACAATGAGCCACCCCAACCTCCCTCCAGCTGTCCAGCCTCTCCCACCCAGAGACAAAGGCCCTGTCTCTGCAGCTGCCAGGGATGTCCCCTCCGCCTCCTTCTGCCTGGGCTTAGCTACAAGCTGCCCTGTGGACTGTCAAGCCTTACGTACTGAAAGTTAATGCACCTTGGAAGAATGGTGATTTCCTCCCCACAGTGCAGCAGGAAGGGGAGGCCAGCCTTCTGCCTCCTCTCCCAGGGACCCATGCCATGTTCAGAGCCAGCTCCAAACTCCCTTGGGAGATGGTTGGGAACAAGCCACCATCCACCCAGAGCATATCGGCACCGGGAATGAGACCATGTCTTTGACAGGGACAGTGTGGAAGGCAAACCATGAATGGAAAGCCTGGAGGGACCTGTGCTCCTTTTCTTAGACTCCAGTAGGCATTTCTCCAGGGCGCAGAAGAACGCATGATGCTGTTCACAGCGCATCCAGAACTGGACAGCTCCCGAAACTGCCCTGGCTAGCCCCTGCACACCCCAGGGACAGTTCCACAGAGCCCTGCCAATGGCCTTGGGTCCTACAGGGATCTGGACACATGGAATCCCACTTAATTCTCTCGTAGGCTCCATAAGTAGGTAATAAAGTGCCTGTTTCCAGAGCAGGGATGTGAGACTCAGAGAGAACCTAGCTGCTAACCTGTCCAGTGATATCAGACCCCGCACAGCCACCCTTTCTGCCATATCCTACTAACTTTTGCACAGAGCTCTGAAGGCTCCATAGGACTTTATTCAATGTCCAAATTACCAAATGATCACATCCCTGCAGCAATCCCATTTTAGGGAGGAGAAAACTGAGACCCAGATTGCTCAGAAGATGCCCTACCATCACACATGGGCTGTGCAGAGGGATGCTGCTGTGTGTGCGCTGAGTGGGGCCCCCTGCTGTTCTGCCTCTGCCAGCCCCCAGCCCCAGGGACCTGGATTTGCATCACAAAGACGCGGCAGCAGGGGCAGGTCCTCCTGGCAGAGTCAATTGTCCTCCACAAGAAGAGAAAATGAATGCTCTCTTGGCCACTGGACCACACATTATGCTCCCCTGTATTATCTCATTGCTTCCCTGGCCAACTCTTTCAGTAGATTCTAGTCTTCTCCCACCTCACACAGAGGGGTCTGGAACTCCGTCAGCCACAAGGTTCCTCAGCTAATTAGTAGCAGAGAAGGGATTCTCTTCCAGGTGGTCTGGTTGGGTGCTGGGGTCTTCATCACCAGCCCACAGGTCAGCTCTTCATTCATCCCACGTTTCCCTCCCCTCCCCTCCCCTTCTCTTTCTCCCTTCCTTCCCTTTCACCACCCCTCCATCTCTTCCCACCCCACTCCTTCCCTTCCCTCCCTGCTACTTTCCCTGCCCTCCTCCCTCCCTGCCCTTCCCTTTCTTCTCTCCTCCCCTCTCCTTTCCCCTCCCCTCCTCTCCCCCTTCCTTCCCCTCCCCTTCCCTCTCTACATCCCCTCTCTTCCCCTCTCCTTTCCATCCCTTTTCTCCCCCATCATTCTCCTTCCCACACCTCTCCCTCTCCTCCCCTTACCCACTTTCCTCTTCCCCCTCACTCATTCCCTACTCCTCTCCTCTTCTCCTTCCATTCCCTTCCCTTCCTTACCCTTCCCTTCCCTTCCCTCACTTCCCTCCCTACTCCCCTCCATCTATCTCCTCTTTTCCCCTCTCCTACACCTCTCCCTCCCCTTCCCCACTTCCTTCCCTCCCCTCTCCTCCTCCTCCCTTCTTCTCCTCTATCCAAAGTCCTTCTCTCTCCCTTTCATTATGAGAAGAAGGCTCTGTGTGTCAGGGAAATCACGAACCCCACTGAACGGGCTGTATTGCAATTTTGTGTTCTGTACCACAGGCTGTAACCCAAATGGCTCTCTCTTTTAATAACAATGTGAAAAATTACAGAATGAAGTTGTTTACTTTAGGTTTATTAGAAAACAACAATCAGAGATAACCTTTGTGCTCTTGGGGTGCTAATTAAATTATGGTTTGAACATATTGAAATATTATGCAGGGCTTAACAATAATGGCTAAGATGTGTCAATGGTGGTTTCCTGAAGGTTGTGAATTCTTGGAATTTTTTTTTTTAACAATGCATTTTCCAAATTTCCTACAAAAAGAGTACATCAACTTTGTAATCAGTAAAAAAGAACCAATAAGCTGAAAATGTAATATTTATGAAGCGCAGGTATGAACTCAGGGAAAAACATGTTCTTACGTGAGACTGTTCTTGGAAAATGGGACACGACATTGCCAGACATGATGAACTTCTGGCTGCCCAGCGGTGCAGCAAGGGAACGGAGCTGGAGCTGACACAGAGTAGATGGACAAAACCCCAGCAGACATAAAGGCTGGGATAGGCCTGCAGCCCCATTCCCATTCGCCAGCCTAAAGGGCCAACGAAGATGCTGCTTCCAGAATATTCTATCCAAGGCCACTGCACCAAGGGTCTTCCAACATCACAGCAATGCTCTTTGGCTGAAGGCGAGAGCCCACTGCATGTGTTCTGGAAAGTGCTAACCAAAACACCCTGGTTTTGAGAGTTCATTGACTACAGATATTGTTTGTATAAAATACTTTTCTTGTACAAATGTCCTCATGTCTGGCTTTCAAGAAGGGTTGGTTTCACTGAAGAACAGTCACCCATAATGTCATTATAGAAAGCAGAGATGGCATAAGTTGTGGCATCTCCATGGCCTCCATGTCCAGCTTCTCAGGGCAGGGAAACCTTCAGGGCCCTGTTCCCACTCACATCCTCCTGGTCCTCAGGCTCCGTCCTGTGTAGCTTTCTGCACTCACTCCCTGCAGGAAGCTTTCTGATCTCTCCAGCCTCAGGTGTCCCATGACTGTCCACACTTCCCTTTGTCGTCCCCTGGCAGAGTCCCGGTCACACGGCACTGGCGAATCCTTTACAACCCCCATGGGCATTCTCTCATTCAAGACAAGGTCTGGCCCAGAGCAGGTGCCAAGGAAGTAAACACATGAGTGAATAAATGAACAAATGTACATTTTTTCCCTGAAAGATATTTTAAGATTAGAACATTATTACCTAATCCAGGAACAGAAGCTTCTTTTGATGTTTGAGAAAATATGTAGGATGACACTTGAGTTAAATCTGTTATGTGTTATTTTGCTCCCTCTTACAAGTCTTTGAGTTCACCGAAGGAGGGTCCTATTCCAGGTCACCCCGGTGTCCTCCCAGCACATCGAAGGTCTCAGTGTGTTTTTGTAGCATGACTAAAAGAACCAATGAATGTGTGAATGTCACTCCTCCCTTTCCTTCCTGTGAAAAGCTTGTAGATCTAAGGACCTTCAAAGTTAAGTATCACAAGAGAATGTCACCTTTCAACAGGCTGTGAACAACTTTGAAAAAAGAAAAATAGTGATCCAAGTCTCTCCCAGCATTACGACCCACACTGAAATTAGTGGCTGTCCAAAATGAACACCTTAGTGGTGGATCTCAAAGCCATGAACCAATCAGGGAATGAGCCAACATGCTGGAACGAGAGTGAACTCCTGCAGGGTCCATGAGCACCTGAAGGTGTCTGGTAAACATGGTTTCATCCACAGGAAACCCATCTATAACGTGGGAGTAACCTTGGCAGAAACACTTCCTTCAAATTCAGCCTCATCTATGAAGTGACAGTCGGATGCCCACTAAGGCCGTGTGACCTTGAACGGGTACCTCCAACCCCTGAGACCCAGTCTGTACATCAAAGACTTAGCATAGTGGGAAGAGCAGTGCCTGCCTTGCAGAGCTGCCATAGGTGGTAAATAAGGTCATGAACGTGAAGCCAGTACAGGGCACAGTAAGTGGCAGTCAGTCAAAGCATTTAAACATTTACACTGGTTGTACATTTTCATGAAAATAACAATAATTCGAACATCAATACAGACCAGGCATTCACCAGGTGCGCCCCTTGTTTTATACTCACTATTTACAACAGGGCCATACAGCAAATCTCATTATTCCCATTCTACAGAGGAGAAAACCAAGATGACACAGCTTGAGGCAGCTGAACTGGGGGCTCAGGAGAAGCCGCTCCTCTATGTTCACACAACAAGTGGAAAACCCAAGATGTGACATGGGATGCAGCTGATGGAGAAGCTTAGGACACCATGCCCATCACTCCCAACGAGTTGCACTGGGGGTGGGGAAAGAAAGTCATTGCAATAGAATGGTCAGTAATTGTAGCTTGTAGTGTACATATTCAACAACAGTCAGTAAACTAGAAGGCAAATATAAATGAGCCTGTAGGAAGCTCCCAGCCTCATACAGAAGGCAAAGCATGGTAATACTATCGGGCAGAGATTACATAGAAGGTGTCCAGAACACAGTGGGGTTGGTGGGGAGACACAAGTTTGAACCCAGGTGATGGCTTCAGCAGCAGGTATGGGGAAGTAGAGACAAAGAGTAGGTAGGGCTTTAAGTGAAGTAAGAAAGGGGAGTCCAGGGATGGGACACAAGAGCTCAAGGCCTGTGACGTCTGATGGGTGTTTTGTCCCCTGAAAGAAAGAGGAGGATGTTGGAGGAACAGAGTGGAGTCAGCAGACAAGGGCCTTTGAGAAGCTGGCTAAGTGGCTTGGATCCCACGCTAAAGGTGGCAGGGATCTCCTGCAGATGTAAGAATCATCTGGGCATGGATGGACTTGCAGGAGCAGCAAAGACCAGGAAGCCAGGACAGAGTCTCACGCAGGCTTCTTGAGCTGAACCTCCTGCTGGGGGGGAGACTCAGGGAAGGAGGAAGCCTTCTTGAAGGTCAGGGGCAGTAAGAGAAAACAAGATCCATCTGCTGATTATAACGAGCCTCTGAAATAGCCCTCATGGCATCTGCAGTGGGCTCTACAACCTCTCCATGCAGTATGGCATGTTGGTCTCTTTTAGGAAACTGGACTTGTAGCTCCATGAGCTAGCAAGCAACCTGCAGCATGGGCAGCCACGATGCCAAAATGTGGCCAGGCCTGGTGGCTTGAGGTTCTCTGGGCTGCACAGGTATGCACAGCCCAACAGGAAATGCCCCTGCAGGGACTTGTTCCGTGATGGTCATGCAGGCTCTGTGTGTGGACTCAGCCATGCATCACACACTTGTTGGCTTGTTCCTGCATCCACATGTCCAGGAGTCCTCCGTCAATCAGCTGCCACTCACCTGTGATGCCCTTACCCCCTTCTCATGCTCACGCTCACCGTCTCCTCCAGCTCTGCAGTCTTCCCTCAGTGACTCACTCACTTACCCATGAACTCATGGTTAAGGCCACAGGCCCTGGGACCTGGTTGCCTGGCTTCAAACCCCACCTTGTATCCTTTGTACATGCCATTTAGGTAGCAACTTAACCATGCCTGGGTTCCCCATCTGTAAAACGGGGATGGTGGTGGTCCTTGACTCACAGCAGCTATGAGCATGAAATGAGATGAAACATGTAAACCACATGGCAGGCCCTCAGTCAACGTTAGCCTCATTATTCTCAGGTTCCTGCTCACAGCCCTCTCTGAACTCCACTACTATAAGGGAGAGAGGGATGAAACTCAGGTCCTGCCAAAGACAAGGGTCCAATCTGGTAGACAAGGTGGACCATGGCGCTAAATCATCACAGAGTGGCCCAGAGTGAGAGCCCCCACTAGGAGAGAGGATGGGCAGGGGAGGTGGCGAGGAGGCAGAAGGCAGAGAGAGGGAAGCCTCATGAGTGTCAAGGAAGTGCTGTCTGAGGCCCATGAATGAGGATGAGGGCAGGATTTGGAGTACCAGCTCTGCCACTGAGATCAGATTGCAGGGAAGGGTAATGGAGTTCCAGTAAAGCTATGAGGAAGAGATGTTGAGTTAGTTGGTTGATGCTGGGTTAAAAAAACAAACAAACAAACAAACAAAAAACGCCCCCAAACTCCAAGCGGCCTCAAACAGCAACTGCTTTTGTTATTACCCCTGATGCACGTCAGCTGACAGTTCTGCTTATCTGAGCCAGGCTTGACTGATGCTGGCTGGGCTGGCTCATGGTTTAGTGGTCAGCCAACAGTCCAGCTAGGGTTTGTCTGACCCGGAACAATCTCCCTCACATGTCTGCTGGTAGCCTGGCTGTGGGCTTGAGCTATGGCGTGCATGGGCAACTTGACCCTCATCATCCAGCTGGCTAGCTTGAGCTGACTGCAAGAGAACAAGTGTAAACATGGAAGGTCCCTTGGGTACCAGGCTCAGAGCTAACATAAGGTCACTCCTGCGATATCTTATTGATCAGTGTGAATCACACACTAGCCTAGATTCCAGAGATGGAGGAATAGGCTCCCCATTCTGTTGGAAGTAGCTATAAAGATCACATTGCATAAGGGCATGGATGCAGGAAAGGAAACGGTTAGGACCGGTTTTGCTAGCTGTGTATTGGAGCCCTGGGTGGGGCTCAATGAGTCTCATGAGGAAAGTGAGTGAGTGTGCTAGCTCCGGGCACAGTGTGCTGTCAGAGTCAGTAGACAAGGGCTACTAAAGGCCAAGGCATTAAAGCACCAAAGCCAGGAGCACAGTGAACCAGGGTCAGAACAATACTCTTGCAACACCTCAAGGGCTGTCAGGACACAACACCCAGATTCCACAGCACCAGGTCTACAAAACCCAGGTTTTACCCCAAGTGGCTTGGAGGTGGTTGTGCTTGATCTTATAAGATCCTTGGATGGGCAGGGCTTATAGTAGCCAGCAGCAGGCCATGTAGCCTCAAGGGGTTCATTGTCCTTTAAGACCACAGCAGCAGGTAAGCAGTAAAAAAGGCTGCCTTGTGACCCCTGTAAGCATCCCCAACAAAGCCTGGCATCACTGGAAAAGAAAAACCCTGAGCTTCCCGCTATTAAAGCAATAGTCACAGCTCTGAAGAGTTGGTACATGCACTCACAGTTCCCTAAGTTGTACTCACAGGTCAGTGAAGTCTTGTGCACAGAACAGCACAGATACACAAGTGCTCCATGATGGACATTTTTGAGGGAGCTGGTGTTGGACATGTATCTCTCTCATTTTGAGAATGCTTTAATGGGTAACACAGTCCTTCCATCTGCCCATACAGAGGCAGGGATCTGCAAGACTCGGTCTCATTTTACCCACAGTTTTTCCAGTCATCTTGATCCTATTTGTGCAATGGGAATGACATCCCTTAACTCTCAGGTCCATCATGTAAAACAAGTAGAGCAATGGTTTGGAATGTGATGATTATTGTCACTGAAGCTTTTTAGTTATCATTGTTATTATTAAGATTATTATTGATTCACAATCTTTCTCTAGCTGCAATTTTCCTTTGAAAGATGGTTTTGATGGTCCCATAGTAAAGAACAAAATAATATTCTGGTAGTTAGAAGGTGCTTTGAGATCTTCTGGCAAATGCATCCCTTCGGTAATTGGAACTCAGGCAGGTCTGCGGGGCTGAGAGTATGAAGACACATAAAATTCCACAGTGGTTCTTCTGGTGTCACCTGCCATTCCCACATTCCCACACTTAGTCATAAAACGTTAGGACTTACAGCCGTTAGCAGAATCAACTCTTCCACAAAACCTACACTGAAAATCTTCTTCTTGATAAGTAAGATTCCATTATGAAGCAAAGTATTATTTAACCAGCAACAATCTGCTGTGTCTCCTCTCTTGTCCCATCCAGGCCAAGGGTAGTTTGAAGCACAAATTACCAAAGTCTTGCCGTGCACCCCTAGTCCTCACACATCCAGCTTCAAGCCACTTTCACACTAATGTGTACCTGTTACTAACATGGCTGGAGTCAGAACCCACGGGGTCCCATAATCTGTTGTAAGGACCTGGAGAGTGGGCAGGTGGAGAGACAGTGGGTGCCGAAGAAAGAGAACTTCAAATGATGCTCCCCACACAGGCCCAAGATCATGCAGTGTGGAACCTACATTCAAATGTCTTAGAATTCCTCATTCACTCTTTTGAACAGGTAACATTGGGCACTCACTAAGGTCCAGGTAATCGTTAGAGTGATAGAGACACAATTTTGCCTCAAAGAGAATGCAGGGTGAGAAAGAGAGGCAGAGAGCCTTTTTCAAGTGCCAAGGACCTGTCTGATTAATGGGGACATTTAAATGAGCCCCCTAGAAGTGAAAACATGCAAACCTCTGGCTCTGGCTACTCAGTGTCAGGGCTGGGAGTTCCCAGAGAGAGGGACCCCAGGGTGAAGGCTGGCTCCTCTGTGGTCAGCAGACTACCCTGGTTCTGTCATTTGGGGAGGGTGTTAGTGGGACTGCACATGAAGTCTGGCACAAACCTTATCATTGTGGTTTTGTGGTCACACCGTGGCCAAACATCACCCAGCACTTACCCTGCTCCCTGCTTTCCCCCAGGAGGCCTGCTCTGAGAACACCAATGGTCCATTGAAAAACCTACAGGACAATTACTGCCCAGATGTGGTGAACAGTACACATCCCATGTTTTTAAAGAAACAAGATTTCCTTTTCTAAAAACGTATCTCCTGTTGCCCAGTGAGGACTAAGTTTGAGCTGCAAGTATCTTTCCTGACCCCATGCCATTGAGTTAGTGGTTTCATTCACCACTGAGATTAGGAAATCTATTTCCTAATCTGCAAAGTGATGACAGGACCATCCAGGAGGCAAGACTGTTGTGGGGATTCACTGGAATACTGCATAGAGAACTGTAAGATAGAAGGTTCTAGAAAATGAGTTCCTTTTTGTCCGTTTCCCTATCCATGCTGACTAGCTTAAAATACACACAGAAGCTCCAAATTCTTTTTTCCTCCCAAAAAGGAGACTGAATATTGATTCCAATGCTGTCAGACCCTGAGAAGATTCTTTTTTTTTTTTTCAGTGACATTTACTCCATCCCTGCACTTGACCCAACAGTTTAATTACACCATTTCTTTATTGTTGAAGAGATTTCAGGGCACTGTGACCTGCCCATTACTTTTCCAGCCCAGTGCCTGGGATTTTTCACCTCCCGCCTGATCCAGCCACATGCTACACAGAACTGTTCAGTGTCTTCCATACACACCCCACTTGATGCTCAGAGCAAGTGCTCCCACACCTTCTCACTCTACCCTACACAGCTCACTTCCACAATTCTCATTCTCCACCCTGTCTGGATGATGGGCTTGTAGAGCCCACACCCAGCTTTGATTCACTGAGAAAAACAGACTGCCTTCCTTCTCTGTCATTCATGGCTGCAGTTTTCTTGAAAATTAACACAGTGACTTGTTCAATATTTCCCATCTCCTAAAACCTAGAGATGCACATGGTGCATAGCAGACAGCATATAAATACTTTCATGTGAATAAATTAATAAAAATCAATGTAGATTTCCTTACCAACAAGTGTCATAGGAATTGCAATCACTAAAATGTTTTTTTTTTTTTTGGTCCTTCAAAATCCATACCTCTCCAACTATGATCAGATAGCATCTACCAGATTGTTTTTAATTTCTTTACCTTATGCACCACTAACTGCTTAAAATCAGATACAGATATTTTCTAATACCCTAGAGGAAAACAATAGAGTAAAGAATGCAAAACCAGTAGAACAAACAAGTTTGGGAAAGGAAAAGGAAACAAACAAAAAAAGCAGCGTAAATAGAAATTAAGAGCATTGATAAGTATAACAATACCAATAATTACAATAAATGTGAATGAGTAAAATCCCCCTATGAAAAGAAAGAGGTTTTCTGATTGGATTTTTTAAAAAGAAAATTTTAGAAAAACCCAACTATGTTATGTTTATGAGACATGCCCCTAAAACAAAAATGACACAGGAGCCTGAAAACACACAGATGGAGAAAGACAGACTAACAAATGCTTAAATAAAAGAGGTGAAGAAAAATATATATCAGACAACATAATAATCCAAATCAAAAATATTAAATAGGACAAAATGGGATTTCAATATTATTAAATATTACACTCTATCAAGAAGAATATTCACACATTTAGTAACAAAACTCCAACTATATAAAACAAAGCCTGTTGGAAATGCAAAGAAAAACTAATAAACCCACCATCATAATAGAAGATTTTAACACATCCCTCTCAGATCAAATGTCACATCAAGTAAACAAAAATAAACAGAAAACAGAAAAAAAAAAACCAGAAAACTTGAGCACACCATTAACATGCAGTGCCAAGCAGAAAATACAAGTCTTTTCAAACTCTTCTGACACAGACAACTAAATTGAAGATGGAGGACATTACAGATCAGATACTGATATCTTCACAGAAGCAGAAATGGGAAGAAAAATATCTGACCATAGTATTTCTTTTAAATAACAGTAGGAAAAAGAAAACTAAAATGTTATCACATTTAATTAAAAAAAAAAAACTATGTATCTCTTGAGTTAAAGAAGACATGAAAGCAAGACAAAAATTACATTTTAGAAATAAATTTTTTTAATAACTGCATGATAACTCTGAAGAGATATGGTCAAAAAGATACATTCAAAATATAAAATGTCTAGCTATAACTGCACTTATTATAAAGACTGGAAAAAGGTGAATTGAGGTATTTTTTTTTTACTTAAAATGATAAAAATATGGTAAAATTAATCTAAATAAATTAGAAGTAAGGAATAAACCAATTTTACAGCAGGAAATAAACAGGAATTAGGGTATAATCAATAACACTTAAATGGATTATTTGAAAATACCAGTAAAATATTAAGTGGCTTATCTAGAAATCCAAAATGAAGAGAAAAGAAGATAAAAACAAGCAATATCAGGAATAAGAGACTGTTCAGAATCAGAGAACAATTTTTAAATGAGATTATATGCTAATTTATTTTAATAAATTTCAAAATCTTAAGGCAATGGATAATTACCAAGGAAATATAAATTGCAAAATTAATTTAGGAAATGAAAGAAATTATCAGAAGAGTTAAAAGTTAGTAAAAAAGAAAATCTCTCACAACTTACCTTTCATAAAAATAAAAACCTTTTTTTTTTTTCTCTTTAGAAAACAGCAAACAAAATGAAAATCTAATTGGTAGACAAGGAGAAAATATTCTCAATACACATATCTGATAAATGACAGGAATCCAGAATAGACAAAGAACTCCTACTGGTACCTATTAAGAAGACAAAAGACCCAAGAAAACAGGAAGGCAAAAGATTTTTAAAAACATTCAAAAAAGACACATCAATGGGTTGTAATAAATATGTGCAAAGTGTTGCAAAGTGTTGTTGTTCAACAAGGAAATTCAAGTGAAAACCACAATGGTATAATCCCTACATACTTAACAAAATGGCTAAATGTGAAACTGACTAGCATTGTCAAATACTGGCAAGAACGTGGAACAACTGAAATTTGCATGAATTGCTGATGGAAATGCAAAATGTGGAAAACTTTGGACAACAGTTTGGCAATTTCATGTAAAGTATGCACTTACTATAAGACATAGCAATCCTACTCCTGGGTATTTGTCCCAAAGAAATTAAAACATATGCACAGAAAAGCATACCAATATTTATAGCAGCTTTACTCATATTAACCTGAAGCTGGCAACAACCCAAATTCCTAACAACAGGTGAGTGGGTTAACAAATTGTGATGTATCCGTGCACTGAAATAATACTCAGCAATGAAAAGAAACAAACTACTGATACAAGCAATAGCACTGATGAATTTCAAAGATATTATGCTAAGTGAAAGAAACCAGACATAAAAGAATATGTGTTTTATTATCGCATTTACGTGGAGTTCTTTAAAATGGAAAACTAAGATAAAAGGTGAGAACAGAACAGTGGATGACATTGGCCAGGTGGTGGGAGGTTACCTACAAGATGGTTTGAGAAACACTTTCAGAGAGAAAGTTTTATTTTAATTTCTATCTTGATTATATTGGTGTTTATGTAAGTATTTGTGTGTTTTAAGACTCTGTGAACAAAACACATAATATATAAGTTGTACCTGATTAAATTGATAAAAAAAATCACTTTGCCCAGTGATCCTTGAGTAAATAGTTCCTATCTTCTAAAAAGGGTAGTTCCTGTGGTTTAATAATTATGTCAAAACAGATGAAGTTGGGAACATCCTAAGTCATGCTATGAAACAGAGACTGTTGCATCAAAGTCAGATATGGAAAGTGACTACGTGGAGAATTATGAAACTGTAGACTGATATCACTTGCAAATCTACATGTGAATACTTAATATAATCCATGCCTATAGAAGAGTTAGATGTGTGATAAAAATGGCATTTCAAATCAATAATAAGACAACGGAATAGTCAATAAATGGTTTAGGGATGATCACTACTCACTGAATAAATAATGTCAGATCACTGTCTACCTTATACATATCACAAATAATGTATTAGGAAGCCAAATGTGTAGGAATAAACTATAAAGCATTAGTAGGAAATAAATCATAATTCTGAAAGACCAATAAGATCTGAAGTTTAGAAGTCATAATGTAAAAATTGAACATATAACTACATTAAACTGAAAATTTACTTAAAAGCATTTACAAAACTAAAAACCAAATTTAAGAATAAAAAAATATTTGTAATAAAAAATAACAAATTATCAGTAACCATAATATATAAGTAGCTCCTACAAATCAATAAGAAAAGTAAAATATCCATTTCCATTCAGAAAGGCCACAATAATTAACATTCCTATCAATAGTGTAAAATAGTATTTACCTGACCTCATGCTGAACAAAAATCGATACCATCAGTCTTTTTTGACATCACTAATCATGGGCAAAATAAAACAAAATACACAACTCATTATAGGTTTTATTTTTATTTTCCTAATTACTATTTAACTAGTCACATATTTTCATGTTTATGGACACTTGCATGTCTTCTATTGCCAACTGCCTGGGCATGTTTATATCTTGTGTCCATTTTTTAAGGGTACGTTTCTTTCTTTCTACTGAGTAACAGCAAACAGAAACATAAAAAATGAGGTGACCCATGACGCTGGAGTCCCAGGATCGAGTCCCACTGCTCCCTCAGCGGGAAGCCTACTTCTCCCTCTGACTCTACCCTCTCTCATGCTCTCTGTTTCTCTCAAATAAAAAAATAAAATCTTAAAAAAATAATGAGGTGACCATCAGGAGAAGATATAAATGAATGATGGTACATCCATATAGAATATGATATAGTTGGTAAAAATGACAGGTGGTAGACATTCACATGGAAAGATTAGTACAGTAGTTAAGGTAAAAAAGATACAGTAAAATAATTAAAGGAGGGCCCAGTGTACTTTTAAAAAGTCTCTATTCTCATTCAAACGTATTTGTGGAAAAGAATTGAAAAAATATGCAAAAGGTTAGTTATGAAAACATATTTATTAAGGACTTATGTGCTAAATGTGCTTCTAAATACTTTATACTGTATCTAGTTCTGCCATCAATCCCATGACATGGCAAATAATATGATCGCCATCTCCAGCTGAGGCAGTCAAGTCCTGGGGGTTGAGTGTCACCCTATAGCAGGTGCATGAAGAAGTCTGAGCTGAGACGTGGGCAGTGTATGCTAGACTGTGCCCTCTCCCAACTCTTACAAAGCTGACTTCTGGGACAGCAGACGGATTTATTCATCTAAGTTATTTGAATTTTCAGGATAGGAATATGTTTGTGAAATGGACAACTTATAAAAAATACAGCAAAATAAAAGGGGTGCCTGGTGGGCTGCAGAGGCCCGAGCATTCCAGAGGCCTCGGGGAAGGTGTCATATAACACTCCTGAGGAACAGAAACAGGTGAGAATGCCACGTTTTAGGCTGGGAAAGAGGAGCTTCCAAGGGATATTAAAGCTGTCTTAAAATGCATATGGAGCTGCATTTGGAGGGGCTCTTTATAATCCCAGGTGGCAGAGTCAGGGCCACTGTGTGGAGAATCCAAGAAGCAGATGTCAGCCTGACATAGGACCAGCCAGGTTTAGTTTGCACCTGCTAAACATGCAAGCATCTTCCTCTTAACATAATGTGAGCTGCTGATGACCCAGAACCAGAGAACAGGAAGTCACTTAGGGCAGAGCTGCCTAGAGGTCTGAGTTATCAAAAGACGGCTTCAGGAGACATGATTCCCAGGCCGTGAAGTCTATAGCCTCCACATGGGAAAAATATTCTCTTCAACTACTACTTAGTTTATGTTCATGAGTAGTGGGTTCAGGAGCAAAATTCAAAATAACCGGGTGCTTCTGTGGCTCAGTCAGTTATGTACCTACCTTCAGCTCAGGTCATAATCCAAAGGGCCTGGGATCGAGTACCTCATTGGACTCCCTGCTCACCAGGGAGCCTGCTTCTCCCTCCCGCTGTTCCACCCTCCTGCTCATACTCTCTCTCCTTCTCACTATTTCTCTCAAATAAATAAATAGCATCTTTTAAAAAAATTCAAACTAAATGTCCTCGATGGAATGTTGTAGATTGGAAAGAATCATCATACTTGTGACCCCTCGGCAGAGTTGCTCCGAAGCTGCCATGGCTGCCGTCCATCAGCTGGAGTGTGTGATCAGGCACTTGCAGGCCGTGCTTCCCTGCAATTTCTCTTCACAGCACCGAAGTTTACGTAGCCACGGGCTGCCGACCTCATCGGGGCTCTTAACACATCGCGATCGTCAAGATGTAGTCAGAGGATGATGGCAAAGCAATAGGTTTGTTCAGATGCTTACTCACTGGCCAGGGCAGATTGCCCAAATCTGTCTGAAGCCCTGACACATTGCAAAAAGAAATATTAAGCATTCTAAAATGACAAGCCTACCACTAATCCATGAGTCACTGCAGTGACTGAATTCTGAGGTTCTAAACAAGAAAGCACCAACAATGGCCATTTACGATCTAGTAAAACCAAACACTGCTATTTGCTTCCCAAATGTGGAAAGTGAAACAAATAAATATCCAGATGGGGACAAAATGTCAATGGAGAGTCAAACATCTGATTGTTTTGGGTGGATGTTATTCATGACATCAAACCTTGAATGAAAACATTTATAGCTGAGAATGCATTAGCAAAAATGTAAAATATTAATTGAGACGGAATCAAATTCCTTCAACAAATGCTTACACATGAATTGTGTAGGATCTATATTTTGTTTGTCAAGCTCTCCTATCCCCATCAGATTTTTCTCTGTGATTTTATTATGGACCCACTTGCTCATTCACACATTTTCCCCTTCTCAATTCCTCCAAAAAGGCCCTGGATAACAGGGAAGTGTGTCCTGCTTCTTGACCACAAAATTCCCTGAGGGGACCAGATCTTATTCAACTTTGCAATTACCCAGTTAGTTACACATAGTGGGTACTTAATAAATTTGTTTTAGAACTTTTTAAGAATATAATTAATAGGGGGACAGAAACAGAAGAACAACAACAACAAAACTCAGGGGTCTGAGTGAACCAGACTGAGTG
Source organism: Enhydra lutris kenyoni (assembly GCF_002288905.1). Taxonomy (NCBI): domain Eukaryota; kingdom Metazoa; phylum Chordata; class Mammalia; order Carnivora; family Mustelidae; genus Enhydra; species Enhydra lutris. The sequence goes on from NW_019154104.1 coordinate 27,929,340, forward strand.
AGAACCTGTTTTTATAACAAGACCTAATTTATGAGTCCATACACTCCCTCAAATACATAAGCTGATTCCATCAGCTCAAGCTGGAAATTCAAACCAGATTTAAAAAAAAAAAAAAAAGGCGAAAACAAACTTCAGCCTAACCAGTTATTTCGCCAGTGCATTTAGTCAAAATTGCTGAATCACCAGACTTGAATAAACAGTGCCTCCACCTCCAAGTCCCTCTGCAGATCCAGTGAGAAAAAATGTTATTCTTTCTTGGCTTGTCAAATAGCAATCAGTGTCTGTGCTCTTAGAGCTCCAACGTTCCTTCTCATCCAGATTCTGTCACTTGTTACTTGTGTAAGCTTAGAAAAATCACTTAACGGTTTGTTCCTCAATATTAAAAAAGAAAAAAAAAGAGTGGCTGACAATAAATATCCATTTTATCTCAAAATGAAAGTCTTTTTAATAATGTCCCCAAAATACATGACTATCTATTAAAAAAAATAATAAGCCTCAATATCTCTAATGCAATCTATCTCTCATGCACAAAAATTCATCAAGACTGACAATGGAGGGGCACCTGGGTGGCTCAGTTAGTTGAACATCTGCCTTCTGCTCAGGTCATGATCCCAGGGACCAGGGATCAAGCCCCACACTGGGCTGTCTGCTGAACAGGGAGTCTGCTCTCCCTCTGTCTCTGCTGCTCCCCTTGCTTGTGCTCTCTCTCTGTCTCTGTCAAATAAATAAGTAAAATCATTAATAAAACAAAAAACTAAATTTAGTGGGGAAAAAAAAGACTGACAAGACTGAAACATACATGAAAGCTAAAATTACAGAGCATATAGAAGAAAGCATAGGAAACTATCTCTGACTTAGGAGTCAGCAGCAATTCCTTAACTTACAAAAAGCAATAAAAATAAATAAATAAATAAATAAATAGTTTGGGCTTGAACGCAACCGAAAACTTCTGTTCATCAAAAGACACCATTAAACAAATGAGTAACAAAGCCATGGGCTGAAACATACCTAGATATATTATATTTAATATATATTGAAACATGTATCTGACAAAGCATTTATACCCACAAATATGAGGAAATTGCATAACGCAACAATAAAAATGGAGCAAACAACTTAAAGATAGGTTTCACTGAAGAAGATAGACAAAGGAACAGTAAGCACATGAAAAAGCGCTCCGTGTCCTTAGTCACCACAGAAATACAAGTGAAAACTGCAGTGAGGTACTACTATTCGAATGGTGAATTAAAGATTGACAACACCAAAGCTTAGTGAGAATGTGAAGCAAATGGAATGCTCCTCCACTGTTGGTGGAAGTAGAAAATGGCACAAAACTCTGGAAAACTGCTTCACAGTTTCTTATAAATTAATCACATACTAACTGTCTTAGTCTGCTTAGGCTGCTGCAACAAATTACCATAGACTGAGGTCTTAAACAGCAAGCATTTATTTCTCCCAGGTCTGGAGGCTGGAAAGTCCGAGATCAAAGTGCCAGGTGTGCTAGGGTTTGGTGAGGACTCACTTCTTGGTTTGCATGGTTGCTTTCTTGCTGTATCCTGGCATGGCAGAGAGAGAGATCACCTCTCCTGTGTTTCTTCTTATAAAGGCATTAATCCCCTAATTACCCCCCAAAAGCCCCACCTCCAAATACCATCACAATGGGGATTAGGGTTTTTTGAATTGGGAGTGGGAGGACACAAACATTCCCTTTGTAGCACTACCCAATAACCAAGCAACACCACCCCTAAGTATTTACTGGACAGTGGTTTACAGAGTGAACTGCATTCCTCTTTATTCATAATAGCCCCAAACTGTAAATGGCCAGTTTGGGAAATGTCCATCAACAGAAAAACAGATGAACAAATCATGCTATCCTGATGCAATGAATTATGACTCAGCAATAAGACAAAACAAACGCAACCATTGATACACAAGATGATGAATCCAAGAATCATTATACTGAGTGAAAGAATACAGACACAGAAGAGCACACACTGTAGGATTCCATTTAACTGAAATTCTTCATTAGGCAAAAATCACCTATGCCAAAAGAAATCAAAACAGAGGTTGCTGCATCATATGGTAGTTGTATTCTTACTTTTAGGGACCCCCTACTATTTATCATAAAATTTGTACCAATTTGTATTCTCACTCACAGTGTACCAGGGTTCCCTTTTCTCCACATCCTTGCCAATACTTGTTACTTTTTGTCTTTTTTATGTTTGTTTGTTCTGGAAATACAGTTTAAACACAATGTTACATTAGTTTCAGGTGTACAACACAGTGATTCAATAGTCTATATGTTATGTTGTGCTCACCACCATAGCCATTCTTGCGGGTGTGAGGGGGTACCTCACTGTGGCTTCGATTTTCATGGTGATGAATGAGTTGAGTTGAGTGATGGTGAGCACTTTTTCCTATCCTTGTTGGCCATTTATATAACTTCTTTTAAGAAATATCTATTCAGGGGGTGCCTGGGTGGCTTAGTGGGTTAAGCCTCTGCCTTTGGCTCAGGTCATGGTTTTAGGGTCCTGGGATTAAGCCCCGTATTGGGCCTCTGCTCGGCAGGGAGCCTGATTCCTCCCTCTCTCTGCCGGTCCCTATGCCTACTTGTGATCTCTGTCTGTCAAATAAATAAATAAATAAATCTTTTAAAAAAAAAAAAAGAAAAATATTCAGGTCTTTTGCTTATTTTATTTTTTCAATTAATTTATCTATTTGAAAGAGAGAGAGAGAGCAAGTGGGTAGAGGGCAGAGGAAGAGGGAAATCTCAATGCTGAATGAAGAGCCTAATACAGGACTCAGTCCCAGGACCCCAAGATCATGACCTGAGCCAAAATCAAAAGTTGGTTGCTTAACCAACAGAGTTACCCAGGTGCCCCAGGTCTTTTGCTTATTTTTAAAATCAGGTTACTTGTTCCAAAGGAAATTAAATCGGTATCTCAAGGAGACATCTTCATGCCCATGTTCATTACAGCATTAGTCACAGAAGTCAAGATGTGGGAACAACTTAAGTGGCCACCAAAAGATGAATGGATAAAGGAAATGTGATATTGTGTGTGGGTATGACATATATAATTTTATACACACACACACACACACACACACACACACACACACGTGTGTGTGTACACTCTAAAGTGGAATATTATTCAGCCCTTAAAAAGAAAGAGATCCTGACATTTGCAACAAGATCTAGGATGAACTTAGATGACATTATGTTAAGTGGAATGACCCAGACACAGAAGGGCAAATACTGCATGATCTCACTTCCATGTAGAATCTGAAATAGTCAAACTCCTAAAAGCAGAGAGGAGAATGGTGGTTGCTAAGGGCTAAGGGAGGGGAAAATAGAGAGGTGTTGGTCAAAGGGTACCAGTGTCAGTTATGCAGGATAAGTCAACTCTGGAAATCTGCAGCATGGCCTGGTGACTGTAGTTCACAACATTACCTGATACACTTGAAATTTGCTAAGAGTGTAGGTCCCAAGTATTCTCACGACATACACACGCACACACACACACACACACACAAAGGAAACTGTAAGAGGTGATGGATATGTTAATTAACTTGATTATGATAATAATTATAAAAGGTAAATATATATCAATGTACACATCTATACTAAACATTGCATTGCACGTCCAAAACATATGCAATAGTATATAATACTAATAGTACCTCAATAAAGATGAAAAATACAAATGAGACTTGCTGGGATGGAGAGGCTCAGCAGAATTATTTGGGAAGGTACATAAGGGAGTTTTCTGGAGAAATAAGAATATTTAATGACTCGCTAGTTATGTGGGTTCAACTAGCATGTCAGTTTCTCAGAACTTGCATATCTTTTATTTAAGATTTAAGCACATTTCTGTACTCTAACTACACTAGGGTACACTAGCAGTACCACTACACAACTACACTAACTATATTCCACATTTTTAAAAAACTAAGACTCTTTTAAATCTCCTACTACTCAGTGCTGTTGAGAGAATCAAAAGAGACTCTTCCCATACATTGGGTAAGGTAAGGGTGTCTGCTGTCCAGCACACCCTTCATGAATCAGGTCTTCCATACACTAGTGGAGGCTGATTAAGTAAATACAAAGTACAGTAGGCTATCCGTTGGAATGATCATTTTCAGCAAGGTTTATTCCACCTAAATATCAGGATAAAGTCAGAACACAATGGCTTCTGGAAGTTCGATTCAGCCACCAGTCCAGGCTTCATAAACCCCGCGCCAGTGTTCTGAGAATCCCAGGTGGGGACCAGGTGAGCAGCCTGTGGGGCTGGCTTAATTCAATTGTCCGAGTTATTAACTTTATTTCTGAAGGGATTTGTGCAATTCAGTCCTGATGGAGCTCCGCCGGTAGCTCATTTCAGTTTGTAACTCGTTGAAAGTATGCATCCGATATATCTCCATTTTGTAATATCAGAGAACCAGGGAGACTTTAATTAATCCTTTTCTGCCGTCATGTCTAAAAGCCAAAAGACATTTTAATGAGAAGGCAGCAGCAGAAAAAAAAAAACAAAATCAGTAATAAAATAAATAAAAAAATAAAATCATGAGGCTCATAAGCATCCCCACAGATGGAGGCATTCAGCTCAATAAAATAAAAGATGAATTTATTTGACTAATGCAAATAGAGAGAAAATGAGGCACTTGCACAGTGCGCAGACTGACTGTGAATGGATGAGTAATGTCAGAGTGTCAGACCTTCGGTCGTAAACTCGCAGGCGCCAACAATGGTCATGCCCGATTTAATGAAAAAAATGAAATGCTACATATTACTGTTTGCTTCCCCCGTCAAAATGAGTTGTCTGAATATTTTATTCAGTAAGGACTGTTTTATATATGAAAGATAATTAAATATTGTATAAAAGAAATGGGTTACACGACGTTACATCGGGGGGCAATGGCAGGGATGGGAAAACGCAGGTGAGCTACTGTGCTTTCTACAGCGAAATTACAATTATGTCATAGACTGACAACTTCCCACGTGCCCAGCATTGTGCTAATTAACCCATCAAGGATGGGATTCAACTACAGGCATTGTGGTGGGCACTGAGATACACACAAAAATAGAGCTAGGTGCCAGGAGACATCACAGTCTCAATGGGAAATTAAGACAGTATAGAGCCTTGCGCATAGCACATGCTCAAAGGTGCTTATCGAGTGTGTAAGGGACTGAACCAAAGTAAGTGGTAAAATAAATACATTAAGACTTAGAATGAGAGCATCAGACACTTAGGTGCTACAGGATCATTCTCTGAGCTTAGGACATGTACAATCAGCTCTCTCTATTGTGGTAAAGGGGGTTGATAGAACAAAGAGGACAGGCTTTGGGTAAGGGTTTCCCAATCTCAGCACTACTGACACTTTGGGCTGAATGATTCTTTGTTGGGGGGGACTGACCCGCACATGGCAGGATGTTAAGAAACATCCCTGGCCTCACTCACTAGATGCTGGTGGAACGCCCCATTGCTGAGTGGTGACAATCAAAAATGTCTCCAGACATTGCCAAATGTTAGTGTTCCTTAAGGGTGAATATTGACCCTGGCTGAGGACCATGCAGAAAGATGAACCCAGATCTTAACCTAGGTTCTATCATTTATGAACTATTTGACATCAGCAAGTCACTTCATCTTTTCCAACTTCAATTTCTTCATCCCTATAATGAGCCAACAGTTTTTATCAGTGTAGTAGATTGAATGATTAACTCCAACCTTCCATCTTTCCCTGTATCCCCAACTCTTGACTTTGAGCTCAGTGATGTGACTTGTTTTGGCCACGTCAACAAGGCATCTCATTTCTTTCTACTGACTCTCTAGTGCCTCTGCCATCCTCGTAACAGGAACACACCCCAGACAGCCTGCTGGTCTAAAAAAGATGAAAATTAAGTGAGGCAGACCCAGTCCTACAGAGATCAGTTTGAAGAAGAGTTACCCAAGTATACCTGCAGACAGATGGGAATATTTGTGATTTTATGTCCCTGGAGAGCAGAACTTGTTATGCTGCATTATCATGCCAAGAGCCAACTGATACAGTAAGAACTCTTTACACAACCAGTCCATTTTCGGAGAATCAACACAAGCCTTCCTCTCCCCTCCTTTCAACTGCCTTCTAATATGAATTTGTCTGTTTTCCCTCTGGCTGCAAGTATGGCCTAGTATTATTGCAGGAGTATTTCTTCTGTCATTTGGAGGATGGTTAAAATAACAATAACAATCACAAGAACAAACACATGACAATAAAACCTAGAAATTAATTTCCTACCTCCTACAAGGCAACTGTATCTTGGCGTGCACCCGTTGCTGAAAACAAGACTTAATTCACAGTGTGTTCAAGCACTTAAAACAGATGCGTGTTAGAAGAATGTGGTCTCTCCAGGTTCAGGGTCCGAGTTGGAAATCAAAAGTGCATAAAATGTGAAGAAGCAGTCCCATCCACAACTGAGCTGTGTGAACAATCGTGTCAGCCCTGCAGATGTTACATCGCAACAATTTCCCCAGGATTCCTGAAGTGTTCCATACCTCTGGTCCTTGTGGCATCCCAAAGCTGGAAGAAAATCTGACTCCAGCACTGTCATTGCAGCATTTTTGCTAAGGTGGCCTCCTTGCCATCTCTCCCCAGCTAGCAGTCCAAGACAGTTTTCCAACAGAAGAGGCTATAGGATGGACTGAGACTTGATTCATTCATCAAACATTTATGGAGACCTTGTCTATGACAGGAACTGTTACAGGCTCTGAAGGAGATGAGAAGATGAATCACATATTGTGTCAGCCTACAGGATTTTAGGAGTCCATAGGAAGAAAGCCCAAAAAAATCACAACACAGTATGATGAAATCTTAAAGATGTCCATATGCTAATTCCTGGAACTTGTGAATGCAGTAACATACAAGGCAAAAGGGACTTTTCAGATGTGACTAAGTTAAAGATATTGAGATGGGGAAGTGGTCTTGGATCACCTGGGTGGGGCCAATGTGTTTATGAGAGCCGTTAGAAAAGGGAGACAGGAGAGTCAGAAAAGAAGACAGAAGCAGAGGTTGAACTGATGCAGTCATGAGCCAAGGAGAGCAGGTGGTCTCTAGAAGCTGGACAAGGCAAAGAACAGATTGTCTCCTAGAGCTTCCAGAAGAAACACAGCCCTCCCTCTTAACATCTTAATTTTAGCACCCTAGGACCCATTTTGTACTTCTGACCTCCAAAACTATAAAGATAATAAATGTGTTATGTTTCATTTCTTTTTTTTTTAATTGTGCTATGTTAGTCACCTTACAATACATCATTAGTTATTGATGTATGTTACGTTTCAAGCCACCAAGTTGGTGGTAATTTGTGACAGCTGCAATAAGGAATTAATACAGGGGGGAAATATGTAGCATGATTCTGGCATATACTGGAGGGGTTAAGGAGGGCTTCCTGCTGGAGATAATGAGGACACAGAAGGATGTAAAAGAGACAGGAAAAGGGCATTTCATGCAGAGGAATTGGTATGGAAGAAGGCCCAGGAGAGGGGAAATATTTTTAAAAACCTGATTTGTTATGCCCAGGATTTGGCACAGGGCAACATTCAGTATCTATTGAATTACTTCATTTTGACATGTATATATGTACATAACTCATAGTTATATAAGACCGAATGTGTACAGAAGAGAGCAATGCTAAATCCCAATTAAGGGACCAGCAAAGGTCCAATGGGGGATCAATACCCAAGCTGAACCTGAGGGGGGCGTTCAAGGAGCTGGACTTCTATTCAATGGGCTGTGGGAAAGTCTTAAAAGTTGTTAAAAGGGGTGTGACTCTGAAAGACTGAGTCATAGAGTAATCCCTGCACTATGAAGACCCAAGAGAGATAATGTTCAAAGCGGGTGACCAGTTAAGCAGTTGTTGCAAAGTATGGGTAACAGTATGGGCAAACTTTCTCCTTCCTACCAAGGATGGACCTGTCCACACTGTTCATTCAATGGTTCAAGGGTGTTCCTTGGGATACAGTGGCCTTTGTGGCATGGCTTCTTTCCACCTCCCACCCTTCCAAGCCCTCACACCCTACATTCCACACCTGGGAGAGTTGAAGACTCACATCTCTGTGCCAAAACAACCATTCACATACCAAATCAATCAAGTGTCTTGCTATATTATAGACCTCATAATGAGATCTCTAAGAGAGGAATCTTATTGCTTTCATCTTGATAATCAGGTTTTCTTTTTTAATTGACACATAATATTGTATTGGTTTAAGGTAGACAACATAATGATTTGATATATGCATTTTAAGATGTTATTTATTTATTTGAGAGAAAGCAAAAGTGAGAGAAATCACAGAGAGAGAGGGAGAAGAAGACTCACCACTGAGTGGTGATGTTGGGCTCAATCCCAGAACCCTGGGATCATGACCTGAGCCAAAGGCAGACGCTTAACTGACTGAGCCACACAGGAGCCCTGATATATGCATTTCTGTGAAACGATTGCTTTCGTAAGTTTCATTAACACCCTTCACCTCACACAGTTAAAATATTTTCCTGTAATACATTTAAGATGTACTCTACCAGAAACTTGCGAATATCCAATACAGTATTGTAAACTATGTTTACCATGCTGTATATTACAACCCCAGATCTTATTTACCTTATAACTGGAAGTTTGTAACTTTTCACCCATTTTCCTCACCCCACACCCATTCTGGCCACCACCAATCTATTCTCTGGATCTATGACTTCATTTGGGGGAGGAAGGGTTGTTTTTTTTTAGGTTCCATATATAAGTGAAATCATACCGTATTTGCCTTTCTCTGTGTGACTAACTTCACTTAGCATAATGCTCTCAAGTTCCATATAAGTGGTCACAAATGTCTGGTTTTTTTCTTTGTTATGGCTAAATATTTCATTCTATGTATTAATACATATTTTATATACAACATGAATTCACATATAATATATACTATATATAATGGGGTATTACAATAGTAATTATTATTATGTAATATATTTATTGCATGGTTAAATTATTAATTAATATTATATGTATATCTATCCATCAATGGACACTTAGGTCACTGCCATGCTTTGCCTATTGTAAATCATGCTGCAGTGAACGTGAGTATGCAGATATGTCTTCACAATAGAAGTTTTGTTTCCTTCAATATAACCCAGAAGTGGGATTACTGGATCATAGGGTAGTGCTAATCTCAATTTTTTGAGGAACCTTCATACTGTTGTCCATAGTGGCTACACCCGTGTGCATTCCCACCAACAGTGCATGGGGGTTCCCTTTCCATGCTCACCAGCAGTTGCTGCCTCTTGTCTCTCTCTCTCTCTTTTTTTTTAATGTTATATTAGCACCATACAGTACATCATTGGTTTTTGATGTAGTGTTCCATGATTCATTGTTTGTGTATAACACCCAATGCTCATTACAACACGTGCCTTCCTTAATACCCATCACTGGGCTAACCCATCCCCCTATCTCCTTCCCCTCTAAAACCCTCAGTTTGTTCCCTGGAGTCCATGGTCTCTCATGGTTCATCCCTCTGATTCTCCCACCCCCTTCCATTTTCTCTTCCTTCCCCTAATGTCCTCTGTGCTATTCCTTATGTTCCACATATGAGTGAAACTATATGATAATTATCTTTCTCTGTTTGACTTATTTCACTTAGCATAATCCCCTCCAGTTCCATCCATGTTGATACAAAAATTGAATATTCATCCTTTCTGATGACTGAGTAATATTCCATTATATATATGGACCACATCTTCTTTCTCCATTTGTCTGTTGAAGGGCATCTTGGCTCCTTCCACAGTTTGGCTATTGTGGACACTGCTTCTATGAACACTGGGGTGCCCGTCTTTTCACTACATCTGTATCTTTAGGGTAAATGCCCAGTAGTGCAATTGCTGGGTCATAGGATAGCTCTATCTTTAGCTTTTTGAGGAACTTCCACACTGTTTTCCAAAATGACTATATCAACTTGCATTCCTACCAACAGCATGAGAGGGTTCCCCTTCCTCCACATCCTCTCCAACACTTGTTGTTTCCTACCTTGTCAATTTTTGTCATTCTAACTAGTGTAAGGTGGTATCTCCATGTGGCTTTGATTTGAATTTCCCTGATGGCTAATGATGATGAACATTTTTTCATATGTCTGTTAGCCATTTGCATGTCTTCTTTGGAGAATTGTCTGTTCATGTTTTCTGCCCATTTTTTTTTTCTAAAGAATTTATTTATTTGACAGAGAGAGATCACAAGTAGGCAGAGAGGCAGGCAGAGAGAGAGAGGGAAGCAGACTCCCTGCTGAGCAGAGAGCCCGATGCAGGGCTCGATCCCAGAACCCTGAGATCATGACCTGAGCCGAAGGCAGAGGCCTAAACCACTGAGCCACCCAGGTGCCCCTGCCCATTTTTTTTTTCTAGAGTTTAAATTTATTGATTAGCTCTGTATATATTTATAGTCTTATATTTTTTAAGTAAGACTAGAACTTCTTAAATATTAAAAACATATAGTAAATGTTATTGAATATTAAATAATTTTACAAAAGATTATTTGTATAGCAGCCTTAGAATAAAGCTTTGAGTTCATAATATGAGTTTTTATTCACTAATTATGCCTTTCATTTTCATAAATTCATTGATAAAATGTGTTCATATATTATCTTCACTGAAGTATTGTTGGCATACAATGTTACATTAGTTTCCAGTGTACAGCATAGTGATTCAACATTTCTATACGTTGTTATGTTGCACAAGTGTAACTACAAAATGTCACCATGCAGTACCATTCTAACTGGTGTAAGGTGGTATCTCCATGTAGATTTGATCTGAATTTCCCTGACGGCTAATGATGTTGAACATTTTTTCATGTATCTGTTAGCCATTTGCATGTCTTCTTTGGAGAAGTGTCTGTTCATGTCTTCTGCTCATTTTTTGACTTGATTATTTGTTTTTTTTGAGTGTTGAGTTTAATAAGTTCTTAGTAGATCTTGGATACCAGCCCTTTATCTGTAATGTTATTTGCAAATATCTTCTCCCACTCTGTGGATTACCTCTTAGTTTTCTTGACCATTTCCTTGTTGTACAGCAGCTTTTTATCTTGATAAAGTCCCAGTAGTTCATTTTTGTTTTTGTTTCCCTCACCTTTAGAGATGTGACATGAAAGAAGTTGCCGTGACTGATGTTGAAGAAGTTACTGCCTATGTTCTCCTCCAGGATTTTGATGGATTCCTATCTCATGACTTTTTGATGATAGTCATTCAGCCATGTGTGAGGTGATATCTCATTGTAGTTTTGATTGGATAAGCAGAATCTCAACATCCAGAAATAATAATCTTATTGTTACCACTTACTGAAGATTTTCTATTTGCCAGGCACAACCCTAGACAGTAAGTTCCAAGAAGACAGGAGCTGCTTCTACCTTGTTAAATCTTTTATCCGCAGTCCCTGGTCTTGGGTTGGCATCAATCAACTTATATTCATGGGGATAGGCCAGACTATACTTTGGTTACAAACAAACTGCCACAACTCATTGGCTTCACATGACAAAGATTAACATTTCACTCAGGTTGTATTCCCAACACAGACCAGTAGGTGTTATGCGTCAAGTTGTTACCTCCCAAAAAGTATGTCCCAGTCCTATCCCTGGTACCTCTGAAATAGGTATTATTTGGAAACAGAGTCTTTTCAGATATAATCAAGTTAAGATATGGTCATAAGGTTGGACACTAATCCAACATACCTGGAGTTCTTATAATAAAAGAAGAGCACCATGTGATTACAGAGGCAGACACTGGAGTGACACCAGCTACAAGCTCAGGAACACCAAGGATGGCTGGCCACCACTAAGGGCTGGGAAGAGACAAGGAAGGAGTCTACCAAGGGTCCCAGAGGAGCATGGCCCTACTGACACCTTGATTTCAGACTTCCAGACTCCAGAACTGTAAGAGAAGAACTTTCTCTTGTTTTAAGCCACTCACCCTGTGGTCCTTTGTTATAGTTGCCTTAAGAATCTTACACAACTTGGTGCCACACAGTGACACAGGGACCCAGGCTGACCATGTCCATGACCCATCTTAGACCTACCATCTGGAAAAGGGGACTAGCCAGGTTCCTGAGAGGAAATGAAAGAGAGAGATGACTCACTTCCTTTCACAACCTATTTGCCAGAATCCTGGGGCAGGTCCCCAACTCACCTCCAAGGATGACTGAGAAACATAAAAAGATACATGGAGACCTGAACAAAAATGGCCATGGTATGAAGTACATTTGTTGAGTAATTTAATATTATCCCATTTCTATGTAGACCTCATACCAACCCTTTTGTGACTGGACTCTATCTACTTCCACACGCCATCAAATGAAGAAACTATGACAAAGAGAGATGAAGTGACTTCTCCACTGTTATCCAGCAAACACTTGCCTAGTTGGTGTTCACATCCAGGACAACCAACTCTGAAGTCTGTGTTCTGCCCTCTCTGTAAACGAGTCCTGAAGGAATCAATACACAGTCCTTAGCAGCAAATAACCTTGTAGTACATCACTTACAGGTGTTCCCCAGGCAAATGGCTTAAATGTTTTGAAGTATAGAAGGTTTTCCTTCCAATTAAGATATGCCTTGTGCATAAAGCTCCCTTCCGTATGCTCAGAGTTGGTCTCTTCACCATCATCTGAATTTAAAACAGGCCATTTGGCACACCTCCATTTTATTGCCATTAATCGAGTCATTTTGGAGGGAAAATCTATAGCCTTTGAGAAGAGCTGTATTTCTGATGGGGAGAGCAATCAGACTTGCAGGTCAGAGCCCCTGGTTCAGAGCCTCCAGTCAGTCCGGAGCCCACAGTTCAGGCTCTTTCTGGATCCCGGGAAGGTACTTGTCATGTTCAGTGTCGCTCATTGGGCGAGATATTTTAATTCGAGTAGTGCAGGCCAATGTGAACGTCTCCTGGTCAGTGAAGAGCTGTCATCAGACTCTGGCAAAGGCACCACACTGCCACACTTTCTTTGACTTGACAAAAGAAAACGGGTCTGGCAGAGGCTGAAGAAACCAGGTTTGCAGCTTAATGCTGATTTTGCCCAGAAGTAATTAGTTCATTAACTGTGAGCACACAAGCTCATTAAAGGGGGCGGTGGATGATCCAAATCAGTGGCCTGTGTAAGCCCATCAAAAATTAGAAGGAGCTGGAAATGGCCTGGCTCAAGCATCCTGTCCAACACCTTCATTAACCAAAGAGGCTCTAAAAGCCTGGAGTCCCTGGAGGTCAGTGGCATTTAAAGGCACCAGCTATGCTGGAAAGCAGGGAAGCTGGATGGGAAGAGGGAGGGTAGAGGGAACCATTTATGGAGTGCTTTCCAGCTAGTGAGGCTCATGCTAGGCACTTCTACTTTCGGGAGCTAGCATAATGCCCACAGCAGCAACCTCAGTGCTTTTTACACTGGGGGATAGAGGCTCAGAATATTTACGAGTGGCCAGAAGTCTCAGGGAGTCATTGGCTGAGCTAACCTCCAGACCTGTGTCTTTATGAGCCCCCAAAACCAATGTGTGTTTTTTTTTTCTATTACATTAATAAATTATTGAGCCCGACTTGGAGACTCATCACATGATCAGCTCTGGTCCCTTTATCATCTAATCTCAGAACAGATTTGGAAGCATTCCTGGTCAGTGCTATATTGAGCTGCAGTTTGCAAATGTTTATTTACAAGGGATTAATTAACTTTGCTATTTGCAAGTACTGAACTAAGGGAAAATTGGCTTTTGCTCAGAGTAGGTGTGGTGACATTCCAACAGCCCTCATCCCCATGCTCAAAATGTCAAAATGCTTCTAGGCCAAACGTCAAAGAAGAAGTGGCACATGGTTTTATGGGCAAAGAGAATGGTCTGAGGGGCTCAGAAATTGTGGTTTCAAGTCTGCTTATCACTGATGGCCAAGGGACCCTGGGCAAAACCGGTTCCTTCTCTGACGTCTGGTTCTCTTGGTGGGAAACATAAGGAATATGATGGGGTCCCTGAAGTCCTGCTCATTCTGAGATTCTTTGAGAAGAGTCCAGGAATCTGGTTCATCACCCACAGAGTGAGTCTAGGTGTGGCTCTTGGTGGAAGATGATGGATCAAGTCAAGGAGTCAGGAAGAAGAACCTCCTGTTTCTTAGTCTCTAGCCCATGCACACCCACCTCAGAGGAGACAACCCAAAGGGGAAAGGACAGAATGGCCCTACAGGGATTCATCCCAGTACCTGGTGGTTTCGTTCCAAGATGACATAAAAGTAGCAGTGCGGCTAAGGAAAGGAAGTCTCCCTCTCCAATGAGAGCAGGGTTCTTTCAGACATAAGGGGATGGGCCTAGCTAGGGGAGAATGCGAGGGACCCAAGACACAGAAAGAGGACACAGAGGAAGGGGCAGATAGGATTCCAGTGTCAAGCACAATCCAAAAATGAACATGACACCTGCAGCACTTGCAGAATACGTACAGCTTCTTCCACCCACTCGTCTGTCCTTGCTTTCACTCATTCATTCATTCACCCATCCATTCATTCATTCAGCAGCTGGTCTATATCAAGGTCTGTGTAAGGCTCAGGAGATACAATGGTGAGTGAGGAAAAGCACAGTATTGCCATCACAGAAGTGAGATGGGGCCCAGTCTTCTCCAGAGAACACTGTCCCCGGAAAGAGTATTCAAGGGCTCAGCATGACGTTGGTTGAGGATAGAATCAGACCCACCAAGCACTATGGTTAATATGATTCTAGTCCCCCTCCCCTTCACCTAACTCCATGGAGTATTAAAAGACCCATGGGCCTAGAGCACTGAAACCTTAGGTTTGGTTTTACCCCATTTTTAACTGAATTTGAGAACTCACCTACACTTACCTCTAAAATGTCAAAGACAAAGCTTTCCTACTCTGTCATAGAGTAAGAAGCAACTGAGAAAAAGTTGGCAAAAGTTTATGAACCATTAGTTTATGAGCCATGATGAACCCCCTGTGTGATGGTTAAGTCTGAGATCATGACTGACTTGGGACTGCTCTTGGTGTAAATTCCAGAACCTGTAGGGCCTAGGGGGGTTGCTTCACTGTGGCTAGATAGCATCCCATGTCTGCATTTCTTCAGGCCAGCCATTGGCCAAGCAGCAGGGGACAGATGCCATGCAGGGAGACATGGGGCTGATTCTGCATCGGGTCTCCCTCCATGCAGGAAAAGCAATAACAGTCAGCAGATCCCAAAGCCTGTGAGAGGCCCAGATCCAAAGTCTGGGCATAGAGCCTGATGCTGAAGATGCCAGAACTGGTCAGAAAACACAGCTCATGGGAGAAGTTTCTAAGGACCCATGGATCACCGTGGACAGATTTAGAAGACTGGAAACTACCCTGCCTGTGAGCTGCAGGCATGGGTCAGGTTGGACTGGTGACTTCATAGCCCAGATCTGGGTCAGAAGTCTTGGACTCTCTACCCCTAGGCACAGACTGCATTTCCTGGTAAATGCCTTGTTAGTAGGGATTGCAATTGGACATCCCACCCAGTGTGGTCCATTTTCCCAGATTCTGGGTGAGAGCTGAAGACAAGTGAATTGCAATAGAGACCGCCCACCTGACACCCTAACACGAGGGCTATATCCTGAAAAGGGTGGCAACCTGGGAAGGTCGTCTTGCAAACACCAAGCTCCTTTGGAAACTCTGTGAACAAGACTCAGGATGGCATTCCCTGGAAGCACGACTTCCCAGGGGAGGCTAGCCCTGCCAACATTTTCCCAGACACTGGCTCGGCCACCATCCTCACTGCTGGTCTGTGATGGTGTCTCTGCAGCACCAAGGTGTGAAAACAAAGAATTGTTGGCCATTTCTCTCTTTGCTCTGTCCCCCTCCAAGAACTCGGAGGAGTGATACATCTTTTGCCTGCAGTCATGGTCAGTACAAAAAGAAAGACGTGAAGAATAGATGACCCAACCCTTGGGGTGGAGGGGTGAATTATTTACGAAACATAGATAGAGCCTCCAGTTGAGTCTAGGGCTGGGCAAAGTGTTAGTGATTCTTTTGTTCTCGCAGCTGGCCTTTGGAATTATACAGAGCCAGTGCAGTAAATAATACCGCTATTGTCCGCCTGTGTCAGAGACAGACAGAAGGTACATTTGGCCCGCGTCCAAACTCCGCAAGGGCCACTCATAGTCACAGTGTCCAATTACTGCTGGCTTGACTATAAAATGCACTTTTCTTTTTTCTTTTGCTGAGCTAATTTAAGCATGGGCAGTCTTAATGGCCCCGGCACAAAGAGGGGTTTTGCTGCATCTTTCAATGGGGGAAATAAAGTCACGTTCAGAACAGAAACTGGCATGGGGTCGGACAACGCAAACAGCCATGCATGGATCGAACGGTAAGCTGTGTTTGGGCTGCCCTTTCAGAAGAAGTAGAAAAACGAAAATTTGTTCAGTTCTGAGTTTTCTGACAGGACATATTCAGGATGTCAAAGGGGATTTAATAGGGAGCAAGGAGGAGTGGAAGGACGACAGCTCTGGACATCCCACAGAGAGCCACAGGCGGTGGGGGAGGACATCCCACAGAGAGCCACGGGCCGTGGGGGAGGACATCCCCACAGAGAGCCACGGGCCGTGGGGGAGGACATCCCACAGAGAGCCACAGGCCGTGGGGGAGGACATCCCCACAGAGAGCCACAGGCCGTGGGGGAGGACATCCCACAGAGAGCCACGGGCCGTGGGGGAGGACATCCC
>NW_019154104.1:27946051-27946164 GCF_002288905.1 Enhydra lutris kenyoni
ACAGAGAGCCACGGGCCATGGGGGAGGACATCCCACAGAGAGCCACGGGCCGTGGGGGAGGACATCCCCACAGAGAGCCACAGGCGGTGGGGGAGGACATCCCACAGAGAGCC
>NW_019154104.1:27946264-27998920 GCF_002288905.1 Enhydra lutris kenyoni
GGCCGTGGGGGAGGACATCCCACAGAGAGCCACAGGCGGTGGGGGAAACACTACCCCACCTCTGAGTCAGTGGTTGTCAATGACATTGACGATAAGGGCAGGAGGTAGTGTCTAACGCATTCTTAGGATTGGCCTGGCCCTGTGATAAGCACTTTTTCTCCTTTAATGTTTTCAGCTTTCCTACAAGAGTTCAGATATTTCACAGATGAGGAACAACTGAGGTTCACATCATTCAAATGACTAGCATAGTGCCATGCGGTTGGTAAGCAGGTTACAGGATTGGAAAATTTGTCTGACTTCAGATTGTAGTCTTCCTTGAGTACCTCAAAATACTTTCTCAGGTTTCCACAGGCTCCCAGCTTTGCAGGCTGGACTCTGAGTGTCCAAGAACATGTTTTTATGTTCAGCACTGATCAGAGCCCTATGATACTCACGAACTGCCAGATGATAGTCTGCAAATGGGAACATCCCTTAGAACGAAGCTGCGGAGAATCCAGCCAGTGCCTCACCGTGGAGCGGCAGCCCCTCTGGAGAGGTAGGATTAATCCCAGTCTTTGTAGGCTGTGCTCGTCAGAAGCCGCCATCTCTGCCTGGATCTGTCCTTGGAAATCCTCACATCTAATGTCATCTACTTACAGTGCTTCTAAGGTCAGTAATTTTCAATAATCTCCCTGGTCTACCACTTTTCCAACAGAGAAATATTAATTTGTGCTTTGGATAAAGAAAGGACGGGGGAAAGGGGACTATCACATGAAAAGAGAGAGAAAGAGGAGGAGCTTCAAAGACCTCTTTCTCCAACACCAAACCTGCCACTTGCACACGGAAATGTCAGAAAAATAAACCCCGGAGTCATGTTTGAGAATGCTGGAAAGCAGCACCCGACCTTGCCCTTTCTTTCCTTGCAAGGGGAAAATCAGATGCATCTTTCAGATATATTCACTTCAAATTTCAGAGGGTTTTTAAATACACATGTTCCTGACACAGTAAAGTTATCTATCAAATGTTAGATCCTTGATAGGCTCAGTGATGGGGAGTTCGAACACCATTCCTTTCATCTCGCAGTGTCTCACCGAGGGCTTCGTTTGGAGAGAGACCAAAAAGCCACATTGGGGTAACGAGGAGGGATAAAAAGGAAGAACCGTCTGTTCCGATTTGCCAATCAGCAACCTGGAGAACACAGCACATCGTCTGTCAAGGAAAATGAGGACATTTTTTTCGGGCCTCTTTGAACCCTGAAAAGATACACATGCTTTGGGAAGTGAAAAGGGATGTCTCAATTCTTAAAGCAAACTTTTCAAAGAGCTAAATTTTGGGTGGAGCCAGCACAGGTCCTTGTGAATTGCCACCTGTGGGCTGTCTGATATCTTAGAGCATGGGAGAAAGTTGAAGACATTGATCTTCTAAATGAAGGCTATGGACAGGCACCTGCACAGAGCCCTTCTCAGGGACTGAAGGAGGGCTGACGGTGCCATGCTGGTGAGCAACCGGAAAACCTGTCCAGACTCACCAGGGCTTACGTTCCCCATTTCCCTGAAAGCACCAACACCCATTTCTTCCGCTCCCTCATCTTATTATAACCCCAGAAGCTTTTCCAAAAGCCCTTGTAAGTTCAACTTGGGCCCTCTCCTGTTTATTTTAATTAATAATTCTTATCCACTGAGAGCCAGGAATATCCCTTAATTCTATGCAAAAGTAGGTCACAGTAACTTGGTTTGCCCTGAAGCAGCCCTACATTTACCATTCCTTCAACAGAATTCATTCCTTCTACAAAAGTACTGGGCACCCAATGCCCTTGGTTCTGAGGATGCCCAGACCAAAAAGACAGGCATCTAACTCCTGGAAACACTATGCAAAGAAGAGGGGATATCATTTGAACAAATAATATATGCCCTGAGAAAGGATGCTGACAGGGTGCTCATCTCACCTGCAGGGGCCAGAATAAGCCCCCTGAATCAGACTTGAAAGGTAATTGGAAGTTCCCCAAGGAGAATGCAGAGCTCATATGGGTGAAGCGTCTGTGTGTTGGGGAAGGTAGCACAGAAATACATCCTATAAAATATCATATTTATTCTTTGTAAATACAGCTCTGATTATGTCATATCCCCCCATGGTGAGCACATCCTGCCAATAATATTATAATACTATAATACTATAGTAATAATTATAATATTAATTAGTAATACTAATTAGTAATATTATTACTATATTATTATATATTATATATAATTATAATTAGTAATAATAACTAGGAATACTAATAATATTATGATATATAATACTATAATTTAGTTGTGCCATTCAAAGCCCAACCATGCTTTCTTCCTTTGCTCAATATTCCCCCAATACCACCCGGTGTATATCATGGCATGGTCTGGTCACACCAGCAGCCTCACCAGTCACAGGAGCTGGTAGTGGTAGCCTGCTCCTAAACATTTCATATTCTGTTACTTTATTCTGGAATGTTCTCTACACCCACTTCCTCTGCCCATCAACATCCTCCTCACTCACATGGCATAGCCCTTTGCTTGAAACCTTCTTCAGGTCCTGACTACAGAATAAATCTGCTCATGAGAGGTGTGTGTGTGTGTGTGTGTGTGTGTGTGTGAAAAGTTGCCAGGATGATACATAGAGATCCCATGGACACTTCACCCAGTTTTCCCTACATTTGGGATGTTATATTACCACGATACCTTTTCCATAACCAAGAAACCAACATTGGCACATTACTATTCATTAAACTCCATGCTTAATTCAGATTTCACTAGTTTTTCTGCCAATATCCTTTTTTTTATCCCAAGAGCCAATACCAGGACATAACACCGCATTTACCTGCCCTCATGTTTTCATTGAATTTTGCTTGTATGTCTGGTTTGGTGCAGTCTGATTTGTGTTAAGATTTGGTAATGAGGGTCCCAGAACTGCACAATGTGAAATTCTGGGATTCAGGAACGTCATCTCATGGCACTGTGTGAGGAGGGATTTCTATCGACATTTCTGTTGACACGAAGTTCTATTAGTCTTCCAGAAGACATAGTTTGGAGTTGCCAGTTGGTGTTGTGACCAAAGTTTTCAGAGAGAAGCAGCATGGCAACGTGCTAACCACTCCGTGAGCCACTCCATTTGGACACAGTCACAACAAGGTTAAAAAAAAAAAAAAATTCATCACTAGTTGTTAGTTATCAAACATGAACATGCTTGGCTATTACTCTGAGTGATCCCCCCCCAATAATGGCATGCAACTGGCATCTTTGCTATCAGGGTGAAATGGAAAGGTGATATAAAATAGCTGGAAATAAGTCAAATGAAAAATTTATCAGCATTGTGAGCTACAATCCTATTTATCAGTGTTATGAAACAATTCTAACTCTGGTAAAGATAACTCTTCCCCTCTTTAAAGGAAAGGAACAACAAACCATGGGAATCTCCAAGATGCCATCGCTAAACCAAAATTATATGAGGCTGATAGGAATATATGCCTGAATTATTTCTAGATCAGCCCGTTCAGCCTTCAAGAAAGACCGCATGGCAATGGAGAGATTATTGGCATCTGTGTATGCAGGAAGAGAGCTTCCCAACCATCCCATGACCTTGACTGAGAGATCAGTGGGTCTTGCAGGGGCATTAGACACAAAGATGTTGGAACGAGATAAAATAAATAATGTCTCTTACACCCTATTGGACAACTGCCTCTTGTATTAGTTATTTATTCCAAATTTGGTGACTTAAAACAACAAATGTTTATTACCTCACAGTTTCTGTGGTTCAGGGAGCCAGGGGTGGTTCTGGGAGGTAGCTGGGAGGTTCTGACTTGGGATCTCTCATGAGATTTTAGGTAAGGGTCACCTAGGGCTGTGGTCCCTTCAAGGGAGTGGAATAGGATTCATTTCCAAGCAAACTCATGGGCTATTGGGAGGCCTCAGAAGGTCCACTTCTAATTACACTTATGTAGTTGTAGGCAGGACTCAGTTTCTCACATGTGCCTTTCTGTCAGCTACCTCAGTGTCCTTACGACACAGTGGATGGCTTCCCTGCCACTTGGACTACCTGTTCTATAGCAGGTGGCCTCTCCTATAACAAGGAGAGAAAGGGAGAGAGAACCTAAGTTGTAAGCAGTAGCCTTTTTATAACTTTATGACATCCCATCATGTCTGATGCATTCTGTTTCCTAGAAAGGAGTCACAGCCTAGCCTGTACACCAAGGAAGGGAAAATACTCACCCCTTCAGGGGAAGAGTATCAAGAAACTCAAGGACACATCTTTAAAACCACAATGCTGGGGTGCCCCAGTGGCTCAGTCATTGGGCATCTGTCTTTGGCTCAGGTCATGATCCCACGGTCCTGGGATTGAGCCCCACACTGGGCTCCCTGCTCCACAGGAAGCCTGCTTCTGCCTCTCCCTCTGTTGCTCCCCCTGCTTGTGTTCTCTCTCTCACTGTGTCTCTCTTTGTCAAATAAATAAATAAAATCTTTAGAAAAATAATAAAAATAAAACCACCATGCTGTCCTTTGTGGTGTAGATGAACAAGATCCATGTTTGATAAACATGAATTAAGCATCTTCTGTATTCCAGGAATTATATCAAGAGAGGATCATAAGAGCTAGTGCAGCAGTAGCACCAAATAAAGGTTTGAAGAATTAGCTACAACCATATACAATTTATGTCAAATTAGAATAACTATGCAACGAGGACAAAATAAAACCTTTTCCCTGAATTACACCAAAGCTATGTGAACTGAAAATGCTAATTCATGCCTATGTGGGGTCTACTGAGGTAACTCCAAGACATTTCCAATTCTGGGCCAAAGGCTGGCAAATTTAGTCTTAAAGGGCCAGATAGTGAATATTTTCATCTTTGTGGACCACACAGCCTCTGTCACAAATACCCAACTCTACCACTAAAATGCAAAGGCAGTCACAGACAAAACATAAATAGAAGATTATGGTTGCCTTCCAATATAGCTTTATTTTAAAAAAAAAACACATAGCTGCCCTGTGTGTCATGGATTTTCACCACTGTTCTAGACTGTAAACTTCTCAAAACCATTAGATGGTAAACTCTTTGAAAGAAGGGGCTGTGTCTTTTCTTCAGCTTTGCCGCCCTATACCTACCTACCATAGCACACGAATGAGTAAGCAGACACAAATGTTGTGAAAGAAAGAATGAATGAACTGATGCCCCAGGTAACATTAAAGGACAGATTCAATGTAAGAAAATCTTTATCTGAAACTGTGAAGCTGTGTCTGATGCCCTTTCCGAACAACTTCAGTTCACTAACTCCTCTGTCAGTCCTACCTGCACAACCCAAGGCTACTCTGGTGTGCCAAGGCCTCCTTGCAACAAAGACCTGTCATGTCTAAATTATTGACAAAATAGACCATTGTAACTCCTTTGGACTCATTAGGCTTAATTATGTCAAGGTCTCATTGAGGACTCTTTAAATCTGAAGATTCGTGAGATAATAAAATATAATAGCTCCTTCAGAGCCATAAAGGTCTCTTTATGTCATGGGCTATTTGGAGATTCAATATTCCATAAGATTAATATCACAATATTGTAAAAATGACAACAATTACCACACCCTCAATGTCTACCGAGTGTAATTTAATCATCAGGATTTAGATAGGCCCACTTTTCATTCGCTCTTCGGGTCTTAGCCAAGGAGGAAAGGTGAAGGATTACGTGGCTTCACTGTTAGCCACTGTCCGATCACACCTGCTCCCTGGTACCCAGATCCTTCTGTTCTGGTACAGCTCCTTCTTGGTACATCCTGGTAAAAAGGTCCTCTGCTTCTCACCTGGGGAAAGCATGCTCAGGTGAGACTATTGTCTTTGTCATGCTGTCTCTCTGTGCATTTAGGTGCCAGACATGCAGTAGGTTATAAGTCACTATAAGAAAACCAATAACCTTAGATAAGAAATTATCAATAGTGGTGACTAACAACCCAGGAAAATGTTCACAATGTATTATCAAAATTTCAAAACTAGTTTACAAAAGATAATGAGTACATCCAGTGTATATGTGTACATGTACTCAGATATTCAGCCAAAAGACTAAAAGAATATGCACCAAAATAATAACATATTCAAATGAAAGACTAGGGGAATATGTATCAAAATAGAAGCAATAGCAAAATTTCTGGTTGGTATAACTATGGGTGGTTTTAATTTACTTATTGCTTCTCTATATTTATTAAAATATTCATAGTAAATGTGTGTAGCTTTTATAATTAAAAAACAATGAAATACAATAATAAATAATATAATAATAGTTTTTTTTTTTTTAATTTTCAATAGTGGTCATTTTCATTTTCCAAGGTGAGCTCAGAGAATAATACTAGAGTAGAACTGAAATAATATGTTTTTGCAATGAAACATAAAAGAGAACTGCTGATATAACAGACAAATAATAAAATTCAAGGATAAATGATCATTTACTCTTCCAAAATTACTGTGTCCTTGAGAAAAGATGGGTTTAAAATAGGTAGATTAGGGAGTAGATGGCTAACTATGGTATTTGAAAATTAAAATATGGTCAGTTATAAAAGGCATAGAAACCTTAAGATAAATAGTTAAAAAGAAGAAACAGGAAAGTCCCCTGTAATGTCCCCACCCTAACAATAGTGTAGTTATTTGGTATGGTGGACAAATTGTAAGGTGGTCTCCATAACCCTGCCTTTGGTTCACACCTTGTACAATTCCCTCTGTTTGTCAAGTATGTACAGGATTTGAGGCTTGCTATTTACCAACAGAATAAGACAAAGGCAATGTGGTATCACTCCCATAATTATGTTACATTACATGGTAAAGGCAAGGAGATGGATGCCACACCTATGATTACATCACAATATATGGCAAAGTTGGTGGGATGTCATTCTTATTGTCACACTACATTACATAAGACTTGATTTTACTAGAAAACTTATTTTAGAGTTTTTCTCTCCTTGCTGGCTTTAAAGATACAACCAGTTATGAACCCTTCAGCAGCAGGGCAATGAATGCTATCAATCAATAATCTGAGTGAACTTTGAAACAGATCTTTCTCCAGTGGAGCTTCCAAATGAGAATCTACCCCTACCCAACACCCAGACTGCAGTCTTGCAGAAGACCAAGCTAATCTGTGCCTGGCCTCTGAACCCACAGACCCAGTGAGATAGTAAGTGTGTGTGATATTTCAAGCCACTATGTTTATGGTAATTTGTTACACTGTAAAAAGATACTAACATACCTAGATATTTTGTTTCCAATCATGTTTCCATCTGAAAATTAGAACCACAGTGCTAGAATCTATTTCATAGATTGCTTTTTTATGCAATGTTAGATCCTATAACATTAAATTCCACTTTAGAATGTACGTCCCAAGAGGACAAGGACTTTGTCTGTCTTGTGTACTATTATATCCAAATACCTAGCAAAATGCCTGGTACTTAACAAGTGAAAAATGAATATCCGTTTAGTTAGTGAATGAATAAATACAATTATTTTATAACTTTGCTAGTATTTCAAAATATTGATATACCATAGTTCACTTAGCTAATAAACAGTTGTTTTGTTTCTAATTAATTTGATAGTTATTTGTGACATGATAAATGTATTCACTCATATAATATAAGCCACTTGAGTATTATTTCTTTAGGATATATACCAAGTTCCATGAGAATGAAAATTGTTTCTGTAATCAGAGTTGTATCCCCAGCATTTAGCACAGTGCCTAATCTGTGATAGATCCCAAAAAAGATGTTGAATGAATAAATAAATAAGATTTTCTTCTTGTTCTTAATATGGTTCACTTTTTAGCCTGCATTTATTTATACATTATTAAAATCATTTATCAGTGTCACGATCATCGTGTGAGAATGTAATTATACTCTATCTTTCCCACCATTCAGCAGTAAAATTTAAAAAATTAGTCAATTAATAGACAAAAAAAAAAAGCATAGTTATTTTACTTTGTATTTTTTTGGTTACTGGGAAAGCTTAACATTTATCCTTTTGCTTCTTTTATAAGATAAATTTCCTCTTTGATGAATAGTCTTTCATGTTTACTCATTTATATATTGAGATTTCAGTGTTTTACTTCATAAACTTTTTAGGTAATACTGACATTTATCATTGGTCTGCTATATTTGCCACAAATATATGTTTCTGGGCACTTAAAAGGATATTGGATATTGATGATAGTATAGAATTTAAGGTTTAACTTCACTTAAAATGTATGGCTTTTTAATTTCCTCAATTTTGTATATGATCCTAATAACAGAGCTTCAAAACACATGAAACAAAATCTCATAAAACTGAAAGTAGATATGGATAAATCCACAATCACAAGTTGGAATAATTAACACTGATACCTCAGTAACAGATAAAATAAGTTGGAAAAAAAAATGATAAGTACATAGAAAATTTGACTAGCATCACTATTTTGGTTTCATTAACAATTATAGAGCATTCCATTCAACATAGCTGAATACATTGTTCCCCCAGGTTATCATGAAATATTCACCAATATAGACTTAATACTAAGTCATAAAATAGGTCTCCATAAATTTAGATCATTGTCTAATCACAAAGGAATCAAATTAAAAAGATTACCAGAAAAATACCTTAAGACAAATCAAATAATTGAAAATTGAGCAAAACACTTCCATACAAACCCTGAGCCCAAAAGGAAATGATAATAAAAATTAGAAAAGATTTCTAAAGTACTAAAATAAATTAAATAAAAGCACAGCATATCAATACTTTTGGGATGTAAGTTAAAGGGTTCTTAGAGAAAAATCTATATCATTATATACTTAGATTAGAAAAAAAGATTTAAAATCAGTGTTCTAAGTTTCCATAGTAAAAAGCTAGAAAAAGAAAAAAGCATTAGAAGGAAAATAACAAATAAGGTGAGACGAGAAATAATAAAAAAGCAAGAGCAATAAAATAAAACATAGATAATAAAGTAAATAACAGAAACAAAAACATAATTTTAAAAATATCAATTAAAAGCTAAGAAATTTTCAACTAGTTTGTTCAAGAAAAAAAAAAAAAGAAGCCCCAAGGAAAGGAAAATTTCAGGCAGAAAAAGGAGAACTTATTATAGATCCAACAGACAAAAAATATTATTAACAATATTACACCAATAAATGTGATTACTTAGATTTGACAGATATCTTGAGAAATACAAATACTGACCCAAGATGAAATAGAAAATATAAATAGTCTTATATCTAGTTAAAAATTTAAATTTATAATTAGAAACTATCCTCACACAAGATGTTGTGATCCAGATAGTTTCACTGATCAAATATATTATACATAGAATGAAGAAATGGTGAAAATATATTTACCTTCCTCCAGAAAAATAAAGGAGAATACATCCAAATTCATTTAATAGGGTTAGACTAACTTTGTTACCATAATCAGTCAAAAACAGATATTACTAAAAAATAAAACTATTGATCAATATCTCTTTTGATTATACATAAAATAACCCTCCACAAAATACCAGCAAATTTGTTTATGTACATATATCTGCACACATACAGTAAGGTACATATAATGTATGCAATGATACAGAAAAATATATGTATAATTATTTTATATTATTACAGTATATTGTATATGTATAAATTAACTATGTAAATCATGACAAAATACAGTAAACCCAAAGAATACAATGTTGGTTTGACGTTAAAACCAAATAGGGAAATTCACCTATATTAATTGATTGAAAATTTAAATATGGTCATCCTTTAAATGCAGAAAAATATTTGTGAAAATCCCATACCCACCCAGGATAAAATTCTCAGGGAACTAGCTATAGGAGAGAATAGTCTCAACTTGATAAAGGGCATCTAGAGCTAAGATTATATATAATCATATAAGATTGAATATTTTTAACCTATCATAAGGAACAAGGCAAAAATACCCACTCTCATTATTTCTAATAACATTTTTAGTCAATGCAATAATGGAAGAAAAAGAAATAAAATGCATACAAATTAGAAGGGAAGACATTCAGTTGTCTTTATTTTCGAAAAACAACATAGTGTACATAGAAATACAAAGGAATTGACCAAAAATTGTCTTTCCTAGGACTAATAAGGGAGTTCGGCAAGGTTAATATAAAAAAAATAAATTTTCTTATATAATAACAATAAAAAATTAGAAATTGAAATAAAAACATTATTCTTGATAGCATTTCAAGTCACAAAATAACTAGAAATAAATAGAACACATGGAAAACCCACACACTAAATACTAATATATTGCTGAAAAGAAAGTAGACGCAAATAACCCTGCAACTCCAGTATGCCGGTGACAATGTCAACTCTCTTCAAATTAATTTGTAGACCCAGCACAAATCAAACAAAATCCCAGCAGGGGATTTTATGGAAATGGACAAGGTATTTGTAGTATGTATATGGAAATGTCACAAACCTAGAATAGCCAACAAATTCTGAAGAAGAACAATCAGATGACTGACGTGCCTGATTTTCTACTTGTTATAAAGAGGCAGAAGTCATCCTTGGCCACAGCAGCTTCTTGCAAGACACATCGCTAAAGGCAAAGGAAACAGAAACAAGAATGGACTACTGGGACTTCATCAAGACAAAAAGCTGCTGTACAACAAGGAAATGGTCAAGAAAACTAAGAGGCAACCCACAGAGTGGGAGAAGATATTTGCCAGTGACATTAAAGATAAAGGGCTGGTATCCAAGATTTATAAAGAACTTATCAAACTCAATACCCCAAAAAACAAATAATCAAGTCAAAAAATGAGCAGAAGACATGAACAGACGCTTCTCCAAAGAAGACATACAAATGACCAACAGACACATGAAAAAATGTTCATCATCATTAACCATCAAGGAAATTCAAATCAAAACCACATGGAGATACCACATTGCACCAGTTAGAATGACAAAAATTAACAAGGCGGGAAACAACAAATGTTGGAGAGGATGTGGAGAAAGGGGGACCCTCTTACACTGATAGGAATGCAAGTTGGCACAGCCACTTTGGAAAACAGTGTGAAGTTTCCCCAAAAAAGTTAAAAATAGAGCTACCCTAT
Source organism: Enhydra lutris kenyoni (assembly GCF_002288905.1). Lineage (NCBI taxonomy): Eukaryota > Metazoa > Chordata > Mammalia > Carnivora > Mustelidae > Enhydra > Enhydra lutris. The sequence continues at coordinate 27,957,323 of NW_019154104.1, forward strand.
GATTCAGCAATTGCACTACTGGGTGTTTACTCCAAAGATACAGATGAAGTCAAAAGAAGGGTCACATGTACTCCAATGTTCATAGCCATAATGTCTACAATAGCCAAACTGTGGAAGGAGCTGAGCTGTCCTTTGAACAGATGAATGTATAAAGAAGATGTGGTTCATGTGTACAATGGAATATTACTCAGCCATCAGAAAGGATGAATACCTACTATTTACATTGACATGGATGGAACTGGAGGGTATTATGATAAGTGAAATAAGTCAAGCAGAGAAAGACAATTATCATATAGCTTTACTCATATGTGGAATATAAGAAATACTGCAGAAGATCATAGGGGAAGGGAGGGAAAACTGAATGGGAAGAAATCAGAGAGGGAGACAAACCATGAGAGACTCTTGACTCTGGGAAACAAACTAAGGGTTGTGGAAAGGGAGGTGGGTGGGGGGATAGGGTAACTGGGTGATGGGCATTAAGGAGGGCAAGTGATGTGATGTGATGAGCACTTTGTGTTATACTCAACTAATGAATCATTGAACACTATACCAAAAACTAATGATGTACTCTATGTTAGCTAATTGAATTAAATATATATACTTATATATATGCATATATACTTATATATATGCATATAGTACACACACACACAGTAGTCAAAGGGTGCCTGGGTTGCTCAGTCAGTTAAACATCTAAATCTTGATTTGGGTTCTGGTCATGAGCTTGAGCTCTGCACTGCATGTGGAGCCTGCTTAAGATTGTCTCTCTCCTTCTCCCTCTGCCCCCACACCCCAAAACACATATCAACAACAACAAGAAACAATGCAGAGTTTAAAAATATGCAGAAGATTTAAATAGACATTTCATTGAAGAAAATATACACATAAGAACAGGAAAATGCACAGATACAAAAATAAGCACAAGAAAACAATGCTCAGCATTATTAGTTGTAAATTAAAACTGCATTAATACACTACTGCCTCCCCACTAAAATGTTAAAATCTAAATGATTTATTAATACCAAGTGTTGGTGAGTATATGGTATAACTGAAATTCTGACATATTGCTGATGAGAATGTTGTGAACGCTTTGGGAAAAATGTTGTGTTTGGTATAAATTTTAAACTACTGTTACTATATGACCCAGAAGTTCTCTTATTTATTTATTCAAAAGAGAAGAGGACGTATGTCCACACAAGATTATACACAGAAATGGTCATACAGATTTATTCAACACAGCTCCGAATTTGAGTCAATTCAAATGCTCATAGCAGATGTATTGATAAGTGTATTATGTTATGTACACACAATGAAATACTACTCAGAAATGAAAAAAAGAATAAATTACTAAGACATGTAACAGTATGTGTGAATCCTAAAATCATTTTGCTGAACACGGATAAATAAAGTCTTTATGACCCAGGTTCTGCTCTCAAGGAGCACAGGTTCTCCTAGGGAAGATTAACTTGTAGATAGATGGAATAGTCGTCCAAAATGGCAAACAGTAAAACAGAGCTATGGGGAACATGTATGAGAAAGGTATTGATTTGAGCTGTCATGAAGTTGGGTGTTGAGATGGGGAACTTTGCCAGTGAAGAAAAGAACAAGCCCTTCCACATAGAGAGCACCGTAGAGACATTATGGGGGTCTTGAATGATTCCCAGTCTCTGCCCACCTTCTTCATACTCCTTATCCCTGTTGCTCACCATGCTGGAGGCACCCAAAGATGCCACGAGCTTTCCTGCTTTCAGGCCTTCTTACCTACTGCTCATTCACTATCCAACAAACATGGAAGGAGAGCTTCCCATCAACCATGTGTTTCATCTCCATCTAAACTGGAATGGTTAGCAAAAGCTCCTCGTCTTACGAAGCTCATGTTTTGGGGGAGAGAGACAGAAATATTATAAGTAAACAAATAAACACAATAATTTCAGGTAGACATAAATACTATGAAGAAAATAACAACAAAAGTAGGCATTAGTAGGCATTACCTCCATGTGACGATTGAGCCCCTTAGAAGTGGTGGTCTGAATTGAGACCTGTTAAAACCATAAAATATACACTAGATATCAAAGTCTTTGTATGAAAATATCTCATTAGTATTTTTATATTGATTACATGTTGAAATGATAACATTTTGGAAATATTGAGTCAAATAAAACATTAAAAATTAATTTCAGCTATTTCTTTTTACTATTTATTTTACCTGACTGTAGAAAATACTTAATTATGTATGTGGATCATCTTCTATTTCTGTGGCACAGTGTGTTTCTAGAAGAATGGTTAGGAAAGACCTCTGCCTAGACAGTATTCTCCCCCAGGCTTTTCCTGGTTAACTCTTACCTATCCTTCCAATTTGTGCTCAAAAGAGATATTAATTCATTGTCTGCCTCTTCCATTACCAAGAAGCTCTGTAGGCACAGGGACTGTTGGAGAGTGGGAGAACCATCTGGGCGTTCTGTATATTTGGAGACTAGGTCTAAAGAAGATTGGCTTTTGTGGCCATAAGGATGTGAAACTGGATAGCAAGAGGGACAAATTGTAGGGTCTTCTGCAGAGGAACAGAATCGGGAGGGTATTGTCATAGATAGACAATGTTAATACAGAATCATCATTAGAGTAGGGAAGGAATGGTAGCTGGGGGACTGTGTATGTTCTAATGGAGCCTCTTGGGTAACAGCAGGTGCTTCCTGCAACTGCTGTGCCTCCTGGCTTGGAAAGTAGATGCCAATCAGAATTTGTCTCCGGAATTCCAAAGTATTCAGACTGTGTCTTAGAATCTACTTAGTGTTCACCTGTTATTAATGTTTCATTGTTTAAAAAAAAGTAACAAAATGTTAGATATCCTTTGTATTTTCCTGAAATTTTGAAATATTTAACAATAAAAGTGATATATAGGTAGATAGATAAAATTAGATGATAGATATGATGGATAGGTAGAAGATGGATAGAAGATAGATGATAGATAGATATGATGGATAGAAGATGGATGGATAGATAGATAGTTATAGAGAATAGATAGAAATAGATATAAAACTACAAAGGCTCTCTCAGAATAATTCTACCCTGTGTGAGGTGATCGCCCAGTATTATCATAAGCTCTCCCACTTGATGCATTAGGTCCTCATTGATTTTTCATGCACGATTTTCCTGGGGCCGCTTGCAAATGTACAAATAATACAATAGTCCTTAAAATATGTAAAATTATGTTCAGGTGCCATGCTCCTGCTATCACTCCCAACACTGGTGCACTTGAATCAATTATCTGTTATTCTTTTATGTTCTCTCTCCAACTGGGAAACATCTGTATCCCAATCACCGATGGGTTGACCCATTTTCTGATCAAATTTGTCTTACTTATGGCACCATTAAGTAGGTAAAAAAAAAAAAAATCAGCATCAGGGTTTCACCTCCTCGCAATCTCCCACTCACGTATTACAGGGTATTTATATCTTGCATCAGAAATAGCATAACCCAGATGTACTGGTTCTTTAATGCACACGGGAATTTCCGGAATGACATGATTGCATGGCTTTTCAGTATCTGTTTAAAGTGTTTCACTCCCTGCCTCAAATATAGGGAGAAAGTTTGGAGTTGCAACACCAGAGAAAGAATGTTAGGCCAACCCTAAACTTCCCATACTTAAAATCCTCTGCTTCCTTTCACCTAGCCAAGGAAAACCTACATAAATGACTGTCAGAAATCCACTGTGCTATTTTCCCATTCCTCTGCCTTCACAAACAATTTAACCACCAACTAGAAAATTATACCTATCCGTAAGTGTACTTGAAAAACCCCATTCAAGCCTCATGGATAGGCTTAAATGTTGTGTGTGATCTGAGAATTCTCTACTTCATAGGAGAAACAGTTGGCCACATCTGAATGTTTGTGCGATCATACAGTACTTGGTCTCTAAATCCTGTGCATTACTGTCAGGTTTCAAGGTTATTATTATAACAGTTATGTGTGGCATGGGCCATGGAACCTGGACTCAGGATCCAGACTACACAGGTTCAAAGTCTGGCTCCTCACACGTTAGCCTGCAGATGTTTCTGAGTTACAGAGTTGCTCTTTTTCTGCATTTTAATGGTGTCAGCCTTGATGGGTTATTATGCAGATTAAATTAGTTAATATTTTAATGTTTGAAAAATACTGACAGTAGAATCAGGACCTTAAAAAAACTTACATGCCTGTATCTACTCCTACCCTGGGAGGACTTTAAAGGTAGAAGACATACCTTATATAGTTCTGTCTCCTTTATGTCTCCTAGCACGGGGCCAGATGTGTACCAGAGCAGCGGTGGGTGGGGGAAACAGGTGAAGGGGAGAAAGGAGCGCACTGGTGATAAACACCGGGTTTTGCATGAAAGTGTTAAATCACTATGCTGTACACCTGAAACTAATGTTACACTGTATGTTAACTAGTGCAACTTGAATTTTTGAAAAAAGTAGAAAGAGGGAATAATAATTTAAAAAGCACTTCTCTATGAGTTTCTATAAGTGACTGCTGTATGCCTCAAATCAAGGAGAAAAAGCATGAATAAAAACTTTAAAAAAGGAGATGTGCAAATACAAAAATGCAATAAATAATGTAATAATAGCTAACAATTATAAGTGAGATTATTATAAGCCATACAGTAACATTTACAGTTAACCCTTGAACAATATGAGGTTGAGGTACCAACCCCCATGCAGTTGAAAATTCATGTATAATTTTGACTCCCCACAAATTTAACCACTAATAGCCTACTGATAACCTTACTGATAACAACATCTGTTGTATTTTACATGTATTATATACTGTATTCTTAACAAAAAGTAAGCTAGAGAAAAGAACATGTTTTTAAGAAAATCATTAAGAGGAGAAAATACATTTGCAGTTGAAAAAAAAATCCACAATTAAGAGGGCCCATGCAGTTCAATCTTGTGTTATTCAAGTGTCGACTGAGCATAATTTCCTCCTCACTTCCAGAAAGGTATAGACCTTATCCTTACTACAAGGAGTGAGAGGCACGTGCTAGTAAATGACCATCTGAATGCAAGACCCTCATTTCAGCCCTGTCCTTTTGCCTCCTTGCATGACCGCACACAGTGTAATTCCAGCCCCGTGGTATTCCTGTTTCAACTCGGATTCCCAGGCCCCTCTTCAGGACTGTCTCCCTGGAGGTTGTCTCTATTTCAGCCTCAAATGAGATTGACATTGAGGCTGCGATTTTCCTTCTAGGCTATGATGGCAGTTCTTTGGCTGAACTTATGAGAGGGACAGACGCAGGCATGATACACTATCATTGTATTAATTTATTGAATGACATTAGCAGCTTAAACAATACTCCTCTTATTTAACCCACATTTCTGTAGGTCAGTTAGATGTTTTCAGTCTGAATGGCTTATTGACCTGTCTAATGCTTCCCTGGTAGACTGGCGGGTTGGTTGGTGGTCAGATGATCTGGGATGGCCCTCTTCATGTGTCTGACAATTGGCAAGATGTCGGCAGGGGCCTGGCTGACTGTCGGCTGAGACACTTGGGCTGTCCCCAGCGTGGCCTCCCTTCCTCCAGCAGGTCAGCTCAGACACACACACACACAGTGGTCTGAAGGTTCCAGGTACATTGTATTAAACTGCACAAATCATCCAGTCTTCTTCATCAGCCGTGGCATCGGTCATATCAGACCCATCCTCAAGGTTGTTCATTTCTGAGTGTATTTGTTTTCTTATTTGAAACACACAATTCTAGGCTTAAACCAGCATTTATTTCTTTTTCGTCCTGAATGTGCCAATCCCTGACCCGACATTTCTGGGCTATGCCTGAGGTGCCAAGCTGGACATTGGAAACTGTGTTTTTGATGCATCCCATGAAAGCTGAGATCTAAGTAAGGTAACAATAATGATACTACAGGCATTAATTGCCCCATGCAAATTTATGTAAAGTTATGCAAATTTACAGTGGTCCTCAGGCCTTGGCTTCCACACATTCCTGCTGTGGGCAAGCAGAGTTTTGAATAAAAAAGGAAAAGGTGTTTGAGTTTCAGAATCAGCCCTGTAATGCTCAGTCTTCAGAAATACTCTTTCACAAATGGTGACACTTGATGTCACCCCACCTTCATAATGATGAAGTTTTAGAACATAAGTGAGGTTCAGTGGGGAGGAGTCTGGAGGCCAAGACCAAGGAAAATTCTTGAGATATCTTCAGTGCAAAATGGTAGTTTATTAAAGCATAGGGACAGGACCAATGAGCAGAAAGAGCGGGGGCGGGGGGGCGGGGGGGTTTGTTGAGAGTGTGGCAGGTTTTGTATGATGGGGTTGGGGGAGGTTAGGAAAAAGGGAGGTTTCCACTGAACTTTCACATGCTAAAGAAGAGCTACAGGATACCCGATACCAGAGGCCTTGCCTCTGTCAAGGTCCTTTTTCCCTTCTTAGCAAGGTATTAACATTAAGATAGTTGGGAGATTCCTAAAGAATGTCACAAAAGTCCTACCCAGGAGTGGGGGTGGGGGAAGGTTGCTGGGTGTCAGCTTTTGCTTGGTCCTCAGCCAGCCTTCCGTTCCCTCCTCATTAGCACATTTCCAAGGAATTCATTTTTTTTTTTAATTGTGGAAACTGAGGCTCAAATTGGTTATTGACTAATATCACACAGCTGGAAAGCAACAAATGCTTTGCTTCTCTCGAGTGTGAATTTCTGTGCTAGATTTGACCTTCACTGCGATCTATAGCCACAGTACTCAGCAAAGTGATTTAGCTGCAATAGACATTTGCTAATTTATTCAATAAATATTTATTGAGCATTTACCATGTGCCACGTACATCACCATTTATAAGGAAGTCAAACTATTTGTTTGATTTGTACAAAGGAAGTCATATTACAATGTTATTTATAATAACAGAAACGAAAAGCTGTCTAAATGCACAATAGAGAAGCAGTTAAATAAATTGAATTCACAGCGCCGAATATTGTATGGAATATTGTATGGTATATTGTATGGTGTATTGAAGATCTAACAATGTAGAGCAGGGGTTGGAAAATTCACCCTACCATTTGTTTTTTATATAAAGTTTTACTGGAGTATAGCCATGCGCATTCATTCATGACTCCTCACTCCTGCAATGGTAGAAATGAGTATTCATGACACAGACCAAATAGCACACAAAACCCGAGGTATTTACTACCTGCCAACCCCTGATACAGGTGTTTATAAGATGATGGGCAAGAAATGCAGAACACATCGAGGAAACATGCTTACAGATGCTATGGCTCTCCTCTCATCACTGCTAATTTTGATCCAGCCACCAGGCTACCCAGATCACCACTTCTCATCACCAGGACTACATCCTGTGTCCCAGCCATGGCCCATGAACCGGGCACGGAGGGCGAGAGACTCTGCCTTCAAGGAGTTCACAGCCCAGTCAGGTGCTGTTAAATATGATTTGGGAGAAAATGGAGTCGACACCAAATTCACTCAAAGGGAAGAGGAGAAACCAGAAAATCATAAAGAGTACACTTTACCATAAATATGTTCAAGAATGGAGTCTAATGACAGAATTATAAGGAGAAAGTACAAAATCAAAATTATAGAACATTTTATGTGTCTCTATCAAAAATAATAAGCAAAGAAGACAAAAATGGTAAAGAGTAAGGTGATTAGAAAAATAATATGCTTACAAGACTGTTTTTATGTGAATATAATTATAAATCTGTACACATGTGAATGCACACACATTTATATGTACATATGTGTGTTAAAGGTGTACACACAAATAAATAGCCCTATACCTATGTGTAGAATGAGAGCACCCTTTCTTTTCTAAATTATATGGAATGCTCATATACATTTAGTTACAAAGTAATATGCCAAGTAATATATGTATACTTTATATATTATTTTATATATAATATACTATATGTTACTTTATATGTAGATTACTTTCTATATTGTTATGTGTTTATATATGTAAAAATATATGTACACTCATGTACATTAGTTTACATGTAATGCACATATATATCAACATACATGTGTAAGAATATATACTAGAATCGATATAATGCTGCCCAAATTCTCTGACTGCAATGCAGTTAAATTTTTAAAATCAACAATAAAAGTGTAGTTAATGCTACTCTCCCCCTAACATGTTTGAAAATATGATGGGCTAAAAAGGGAATCAGAGTTAAAATCATTTAAGATCTACATATATTCAGAATGAGTTAGAAATAATTATGCTGCATATCAAAACTCAGGTGATGAAGCTAAATCAATAGAGACAAATGTCTAGCTGAAGTTATTTAAAACAATAAAATTTTAAAATGAATTAAGATAATTAAAAATCTGTAAGCAAATTAAAATTAATAAGAGAATTAAGCAGTTATTGAATAGAAGATCAACATTCAAGAAAATTGTGTTCTTATTTACCAATAATAACCAGTTGCTAAAAAAAAAAACTCATAGAAAAACACTATATTCACAGTATGAACAATTTTAATAGGTGTAGAAATAATCTCAAAAAATGTGTCATATAGCTATAAAGACAAGTACCAAATGTCATTCAAGATTAGAAGAAGACCTAAATTGGGGCACCTGAGTGGCTCAGTCAGTTAAGTCTCTGCCTTTGGCTCAGGTCATGATCCCAGGGTCCTGGAATCAAGCCCAATGTTGGGCTTCCTGCTCAGCAGGGAGCCTGCTTCTCCCTCTTCCCCTGCCACTCACCCTGCTTATGTTCTCTCACAGACTCTCTCTCTCTGTCAAATAAATAAATAAAATCTTTTAAAAAAGAAGACGCAAATAAAACCTGGTCAGGCTCATAGAAGAATTAATATCCACAAAGATGCCAATTTCTTCCAAGCTGTTCTATTAATTCAATGCAGTTACAGCCCAAAGTGTTTACTTTGGGAACTTGCCTTGATGTTATAAAATTAACATGAAAGAACAAAGAATCAATAAAAGTTGAGACAGTTTTGAAGAAAATAAGATTGGGTACCTGTCCTACCAGGTAGGACAGGTACAGTCAGCTGATAATGAACATTGTGTGGTCAATACAGGGGATAAAAAATAGACTAATAAATTAAAGCAGAAAGCCCAAATTGACCTATGTTAATACAGAAACCTGACATGGTATAGGAGAGGCATTCAAAAGTAGCATGGGGAAAAAAAGGATCATACATTAAAGTTTGAGAGACAATTGTTCATCTATGTGGAAAATAAAATATCTGCCACCTACCTCATCATATCTTGAAAGCAGGAATTCTAGACATAATTAGGACTTCAATAAAAAAAAAAAAAACTCCAAAGCTTTAGGAGAACACATAAGAAGACATATTTATGCTATAAGGGTAGTGCAGAATTTTTTAAACAAGTAACCTAACCTAATAAGAAACCAAATCCAATGAAACTGATTGGAAAATTCAACTCTATTATGTGTAAACATTTCTGCATAACAAAAAGAAAGCATAACTTCAAGAAAAAGTAAGGCTAGACAGAGAGAAGATGTTTATCAAGCATATAGCTAATACAGGAAAAATATCCAGAAAACAAAGTGAACTTCTCTAAATTTTAAGGAAGAAAGAAAGAGAGAGGAAGGAGGGAAGGAAAAAAGGAAGGAAGGAAAAAAGGAGTTTCCAAGCCAATTCTAAAATTTATATGAAAAAGCAAAGGATCTAGAATAGCCAAAATAATTTTTAAAAAAGAAGATCATATTTAAGTAATTATGCTCCCTGATTTCAACATATACCATAAAAGTATGGTAATAAAGACAGTGTGATATGGTCTAAGAGTTTATACATGAATTAAACAGAATGAAGAGTTCAAAAATAGTCCACATTTCTATGGTTAATTCATTTTTGACAAAAATGTTAAGATAATCAATAAGGCAATGATAGTCTTTCAGCAAGAGCAACTAGTAGAATACCTGTACAAAAAAAGTCGACACTGACACTCATCTCACACCATGGAAAAAGTAACCTGCTACAGATATGTGATGTTAAATATGAGAGCTGAAACTGCTGCATATCTAGAAAAACCTAGGAGAAAATGTCCGTGACAGTGAGCTGGACTATGATTTCTTTTTTTTTTTTTTTTTAAAGATTTTCATCTATTTGACAGACAGATCACAAGTAGGCAGAGAGGCAGGCAGAGAGAGAGAGGAGGAGAAGGAGGCAGGCTCCCTGCTGAGCAGAGAGTCCGATGTGAGGCTCGATCCCAGGATCCTGAGATCATGACCTGAGCCGAAGGCAAAGGCCTTAACTACTGAGCCACCCATGTGCCCCAGGACTATGATTTCTTAAGCGGAAGAGCAAAAACACAGCTCATGGATGAGAAAATTAAGGACATCTGAATCAAAATTAAAAATCTTTGGTGTCTGAAAGGCACTGTTCAGAAAATGAGAAGCCATGCCACAGGCTGCAAGAAAGTATTTGTAAATCATATATATCTGGCAAGAAACTTAATGCAGATTATATAAAGAAGTCTTATCACTTATTAACAAGAAGGCAAATCAACAAAAAAGACTGGCAAAATATCTGAACAGGGATTTCCCCAAAGAAGATATTATATGCATGATTAATAAACACATAAAAGGCAGCTTAACATCAATAGTTATCAAAAAAAGTAGAAATAATTGCAGGATGGTTCTATTCATAACATTGAAAAACATATAAAGAATGCCATATATAAATTGTATGAATGGAGTTACACCAACATATAAATTTCTACAAATGTATTCACACATATAAATTCATGTCTATATATGTATGTATTAGTAATAACAGAATATTTGTGAATATTCACACTGGTATATATATCACATTAGCACCATAACTTATATGGACATAATCAATACCAATATTCAAAATGGGGATTTTGAGTAGGAAAAAGGAGAATGTTGGGATGGTAGAGTCATATATAGGACAAGGCATTTCTCTAATATTTCATTTCTTATATTCGGTTTGAATTTGATAGAAAGCACACTCATAGGATATGCATGCTAATAGGTACATATCTTATGGCTGAAACCTTTGAGACAGATGTCTTCATAACTCGAAAGTTTTTTAGAATTCAGAAAAGTAATGTGATCCATGTATGTGATTTAACAGCCCTGGCAGGATCTGGGGCAGCAATCTGTAACAGGAATATCCCTGCCACAAAGAGATTAATATTCCCATGAAGAGAGCTATGGTAATGGTTATAAATAATCACGCTTCCATTCTTTTTTTTTTTTCCTTTTTTTAAGAGAGGTGTAGTGGGGTGTGGGGCAGAGGGAGAGAGAGTCTCATGCAGATTTCCCACCGAGGATAGTGCCTGATGTGGGGCTCGATCCACAACGGGAAAGCAGGATGCTCAGGATTCAGGGGTTAAGCTAGCTGAGCCGCCCAAGGGCTCCTCCCTTCAGTACTGCTCAGTATCTCCTTCCAAATGAGTTAACCCTCTACTTTTTTGCGGATGTGCCTTTTCGGATTTGGGTATGGTTGATAAGGAATTGTGGTTCTCCACTAGTTTGTCGTAGGCCGAAAATATTAAAAATAATTATAAAGAATGAGCAACTTGACCCTCAAGATGGGTCCCTCCTCACTTTCCCACACACTTGGTTTAGGCATAAAAATAAACGATTATTATACGCTGAGCTTTGTAACTGTGTTTCCCGTTCTCCTCCCTCGGTAGCTGCAGGGAACCCTCCTCTGACACATTTTCTTTGCTGGGTTCAGGTTCAAGTTCAAGTGTGTGCTCTCTGGCCCCTCCCCCATTTTCACGTCCTGGTGTTAGAGCTCTGGCACTGCTTTCTCATTAAATGACCCGTGCTTCTGAGTTCTTAGTCTTTACATCTGCAAATGCTCGCAGCTAAATTTAAATTTAGCTTGTTCTGCTTCCTTCCAATATGCTTCGCAAAATACTGGCTGCCTATTTAACTCTTTCACTTAGAAGTGGCTTTTATCTGACGCCTGATCTGGCAGAATTCCCCATAACCTACATGTGCTGCTCTGCCTATAGTCTCTGTTGTCACCAACACAGGCTGGTTGCTGTGGTGATGAAGTGGGATTTGAAAGTCCCTTTCAGAGTAAAAGTCCCTTTCTGCGTGGGGTCCAGGCTGAGAACAAGTTCACAGTGAGATGGGTGATGATACCTCCTGTATAACATCATCAAATATCCCCCGGGACAGGGGCCATAGCAGAGAATCACCTCCTGCTCATTCTGTGTGGGTCAGTTGTCCCCGGGGCCGGGCATCTCATAGGCCTGTGAAACCTCATGAAAAGTTTTCCAGTTTTTGTGTTTTGCAAAATTAGGCATTAACAACCACACAACCTACCACCCCCGGTCATCCTCATCCACAAGGAGGAATACACACTCAGCTCTTTGGGATATATACCACACTGAGTTCATTTTTGTCTTTTCATCCCAGACCCAAGAAACCTTTTCCACGAAAGGTCTTGGTGCATGGACTGCATTTAGGGACCATTAGATTAATGCCCAGTTAAGGGGTAAATGTGAGTCAATCCGTAGATTCAAAGTTTTGCTCTGAAACAGCCATTAGATTTTCCCCTGCTAGTGGGCAATTTGTTGATAAGTTAGAAAATACATAGCTAAAGACAAACATTTATAGAACATTCAACACCTTTTCCCGGTGAGGCGAAAAGTAGAAATAGCATTCACACCAATGATCCATGGATTTAAATAGCTCTGATTTCATTCCTGTAAACCTCCTTTTAGACACTTAAAATCACCTTTCAGCAACAGGAAATAATCAGAGTTGGAAGAAAAGATTTATATAAGGCTGATCCTTGCAATGATTTACACACACACACACACACACACACACACAAGGCAGCTTCTTACATTGTCAAAAGGGGTAAATAAATATTAGAATGTTTTATTATGGGAAATTCTGCAGCCACTAAAAATCATACATTCAAAGCATATTTACTCATATAGGAAATGGTCATGATTGTTATAAAGTGAGAAAAGCAGGACATGAAACATTTATATATATATATATATATATACACACACACACACACATATATATGTGTATATATATATTTCAGTGTGATAAGGTTTATACATACATGCACACAGTTGACACTATGTCCCTCTAAACTATAATTAACACCAATACACTTTTTTCATTATTTTTCAAAAATTAACATGTATTACTTTTATAAGCAGAAAAGACAAATTTATACTCACTTTTATCAAAGAATATAGTGATCAAATCTCTCTCTCAAATACATAAAAATGAAATCTTTAAAAGAAAAGGAATATTGTGAAGAGAAGCTATCTTCCCTACCCCTTGAAATCAAGATCCACTATCCCTAACGTACATCTCTGATACGTCTGGTCCTCTTATCATCATAGTCTCACCATTTTATTAAATAATATTTGTGGTGCTGATGAAATGACAAATCAACTAAAACTTGATTCATTGAAAGCCACTTGTTAAAAAGCTGAGAGAATGCAGATGGTAATTCACATTATTGTTCCTCTTTATAGGGTTTGCTAAACACATTAATAATATAAGTAAGAATTAATGAGGAGACATACTGAAGACATTTTCTTCAAGTCCTGGCAGTCAATTCTGAAACGTAAGGTAACATTTTCATTGTACATGATTCTTCTGCATCCGTTAAAATGGGTTCCCCTTGGAAGCCTCCATAAATGGAACCGCCTTAGCCAGTTCAAGAAGAAATACAGTAATTTAAGTCCATGATCTCAGGGGTCAAACTACTCGGGTCTGAGTCTTGGTTCCATGTCCTAGTGGTTACGCCACTTTCACGAATTGAAATTTTCTGTCTCAGTTTTCCATTTGTAATAAGAAAAGCTCTCCGGTCAGGTTTTGTGAGACCATTCACTCATTATTCGTAATCTAGAACAAAAAAAATCTGGACAATGTGCCAGTCACTAGATGTAGAGCAGCGAATGTGACAGATGGGTTTCCTGCCTTCATGGAACCCAGATTCCATTTGGAAAGAAATACAGCTCACCAGCAAGTAATGAACACCGTATTTTGATGTGCTGTAAAAAGATATAAAGAAAAATATAGCAGCATAAGGGGTTAGAGAACGGTGGGGTTGCACACATGTTTTAGATAAGCGAGTTAATGACAGTGTCTCCAAGTATGAACTGAGGGGAGAGCGTGCCTGAGACCCACAGTAAAGGATGAGAAGAGAGGGAGAGTTTAGTGACTTTACTAAATAGGAAGGAAGCCACTGTTCACACACACAGCAAGTAAGGAGAGCATGGCAGGGTGTGAGAGAGAGGAAGGTGGGGAGTGTATATCCGAAGGAGTTGGGATGTATTTTAGCTCGAAATTAAATTCCTAGAAATATTGTAAGGTTGGTAAGATGAGTTCTTATTTGTGTTTTGATGGTATCTCCTTGGCTTCTGTGTGGAGAACAAGACTTAGGAGTGTCGGGGTATCCATAAGGGAGCAGTTAGAAGTCTACTACAATCATTCAGTTGTGCAATGGTGGCGGTTTGCTTTGTGCAGATGTGCGGAAGGGGTCCAAGAGTCATTGATTTAGATGCGGCTGGGGAAAGCATTGATGGGATTTGCCAACTGCTTGGGAACCCATGGTTGTCAGGAAAAGATGAGCAAGAAGATACAGTCGAGGTTTGGGGCTGAGCGGTAGGGTGAATGGTGACACCATTAGTGAGCACAGAAGATGGCTGAGAGCAGGTCTGAGAGGGAAATGAAGAGCATGGTTCTGACCTTGTTAAGTTTGGGAGACACACTGGCAGCCCCCGGGGCAGAACCAGCAGTTAGAGGTATGTGCCCATGATCATCTAGTCACCACCCGGTGAACATGTGGTATTGAAATTCATGAGATTAGATGAGTGACCTAGGATGAGGGTCAGGGACATGTTTCCAGCGACAGAAGACAGGAGTGGCCAAAACAGGAGACTGACAAGGAGCAGCCACCTAGGAAGCTTGGGGACCAGGGAGAATGGTGGCCCAGAATTCAAGAAGAAAAAATGAAATAATATACAAAATCATATATATGTTATAGAAACTGCTCCATGCATCTGAGATTGCTCTGGGACAAGTCACAGACATTCTGAGCCTTAGTTCCCCCACCTGAAAAATGCTAATCCAGTCCCCTCCTAGGGAGGTTTCATACAGGGAGTGGTTTCATAGGAAGAATTCATGGAGGCAGAGGACATAAAGCATTTGGCACACCCCCTGAACATATTATGTGCTCATTAATTATTATGATATTATAATATAATAATAACCTTAAGGAATTTTTAAAATTGTATGAAAAAACACAACTTTCATGACCTGCCAGTTACCTGTCTCAGGAGCTCAGGAGTCTGTTCTGGGATTAGTCTTCACCCTGATTCCCTCTTTTTCTTCATTTTCTTCCTTCTTTCCTTCCTTCCTTCCTTCCTTCCTTCCTTCCTTCCTTCCTTCTCCCTCCCTCCCTCTCCTCTCCCTCCTTCCTTCTTCTCTCACTCCCTCCTTCCTCTTTGCCCCCTACCTTTCTTCCTTCTTTCCTTCCATCCTTCCTTTCATTGGCCTCAGGCACACATACCTGGAATAATTGTAATTTTGGTTCATGACACAATTTAGTTTGTTCTACAGATATTTTCAATAACCTCCGACCATCAGTCCACCTTTCAAAATGAAAGCCAGGTCTCTGATAATAGCTACTTCTAACCGTAAGTCCCCACACACCACCCTAGGCTCCCTGCCTCTCCCCACAGTGATCAATATCCTTAATTCTCCGTTCTCGTTAACTTGCCTTCTTTTTTTCTCAAATGTGTAGCACCTACATGTATTCCTAAATAGTACTTTTAACTTACTGGTTTTAAACTTTATAAAAAGAGTGTCCTGCTGCTAGGTGAATTAGGGACTTTTTCCATGTAATATATTGCTAATACTCAGCCTTTAGCTCTGAATCATTGCAGTTAATTAATTTGGTCTAGTGTCTTGTATCCTGTTTTGTGACGATATTGCAGTCCATTCTTTGACTTTCCCACTGACAGGCAATGTTGCTATTCCTAAATTTTTGCAATTTTGAGTAGTGCAGCTATCACATGCTAGCATATGTCTCCCACTGTGTGTAAGGATTTCTTCCAAGAATAATCCTAGAAGCAGAGCTATTGAGGCACCTGGGGGGCTCAGTGGGTTAATCCTCTGCCTTTGGCTCAAGTCATGGTCTCAGGGTCCTGGGATCGAGCTCCACATCGGGCTCTCTGCTCAGCAGGGAGCCTGCTTCCTCCTCTCTCTCTCTGCCTGCCTCTCTGCCTACTTGTGATCTCTGTCAAATAAATAAATAAAATCTTTTTAAAAGGAAAGGAAAGAAAGAAAGAAAGAAAGAAAGAAAGAAAGAAAGAAAGAAAGAAAGAAAGAAAGAAAGAAAGAAAGAAAGAAAGAAAGAAGAGAAAAGAAAGAAAGAAACAAACGGAACTATTAGGGCTATTGGCTTTATGAGAGCTCAAGTTTAGGAAGTACTGACAAAATGTATTTTCATCCATTTTCCCTCTCACCAGTGATGTATAGAAGATCCTATGGATCCTAGAATACCCACCACTGGAATCTTCAGAATTTAAAAATATTGTCAATTGAAAGGATGTGAAATATTTTTTGTGGTCTTAGTTTGAATTTCCCTAACACCTGGCATCTTAGACATTTCTTTATAGGTGTATTGACTTCATTATTCATATGTATTTTGTCCATTTTTCAAAATGATTATCTGATTCTTATATCAGTTCTTTCTTGTGTGTGTTACAAATATCTACTAGCTTACAACTTGTCTTTTTACTTTATTTAAAAGTGTTTTGATTAGGGGCACCTGACTGGCTTAGTCAGCAGAGCATGTGCTCTTGATATTGGGGTTGTGAGCTCAAGCCCTAGTTGGACATCGAGCTTACTTTAAAAAAAAAGGGAGGGGGGATTTGGTTAATTTTAATAAGTTGAAATATTTTACCTTCATTTTACAGTCAGTACTTTTTTGTCTTTTTTTTTATAAATTTTATTTTTTTTAAACATATAATATATTTTTATCCCCAGGGGTACATGTCTGTGAATCGCCAGGTTTACAGATTTCACAGCACTCACCATAGCACATACCCTCCCCAATGTCCATAACCCCACCCCCCTCTCCCAACCCCCCTCCCCCCATTAACCCTCAGTTTGTTTTGTGAGATTAAGAGTCACTTATGGTTTGTCTCCCTCCCAATCCCATCTTGTTTCATTTACTCTTCTCCTATCCCCTTAACCCCCCATGTTGCATCTCCTCTCCCTCATATCAGGGAGATCATATGATAGTTGTCTTTCTCCGATTGACTTATTTCACTAAGCATGATACCCTCTAATTCCATCCACGTCGTTGCAAATGGCAAGATTTCATTTCTTTCGATGGCTGCATAGTATTCCATTGTGTATATATACCACATCTTCTTTATCCATTCATCTGTTGATGGACATCTAGGTTGTTTCCATAATTTGGCTATTGTAGACATTGCTGCTATAAACATTCGGGTGCACGTGCCCCTTCGGATCACTACGTTTGTATCTTTAGGGTAAATACCCAGTAGTGCAATTGCTGGGTCATAGGGTAGTTCTATTGAGGAACCTCCATGCTGTATAGAGGTCTATTCAATTCTGAAGATTTAAGGCATATTCTCATCTATTTGCTACAAAGATTTTTAGAGTTCTGTCTTATATTTGAGAACTTAATTTATCTACAACTCATTTTTATACATGGTGTGAGGTAGGGATTCGGTTTTTATTTTGACAGATGGACAGCAGTTTTTCCAACCTTCTTTTCTTAGGTTTATTCTCTCATTTCTCATCTCACATGCTACTCTTATGTAAATACCAAATCCCTCATGCATGTAGATGCATTTTCCCCTTACACCCCACTGCTAAACAGACCCTTCTCTATTCTATTTCCACACTACTCTGATGTCTTAGTTTCATGATAGATCCTAGTATATGGTATCACCCTTGACTACTTTTCTCCTCCAGAGGTATCCTGGCTAAATTTGCAGGTTTAATCCTTATTCTCTAGTACATATTTTAGAAGATGTCTTTCAGGGTCATGGGTGGCTCAGTCAGTTTGGCACCTGCCTTTGGTTCTCAGAGTTCTGGGATTGAACCCCATGTTGGGCTTCTTACTCAGCGGGTTGTCTGCTTCTCCCTCTACCTCTACCTCTCTCCCTGTTCATGCTTGTGTGCTCCCTCTCCTCTCTCTCTCTCTCTCTCTCTGGAATTAATAATCAAAAGAGAGAGAGAGAGAAAGAAAGGAAGGAAGGAAGGAAGGAAGGAAGGAAGGAAGGAAGGAAGGAAGGAATGAATTGCCTTTCAAGTTCCATAACTGTAACTGGATCAAATAGAAAGATGTATTTCAGGTAAAATCAGTATCTTCAATTTCAGGTTTTCTATCTATGAACATAGTATATTTCTTTTTATTTATATATTCTTTGTTATTTCTTACTAAAATTTCTGTAGGGTATTTCTTACAGCTATCTCTCTTTTTCTTTCCCTAATTCCTCCAGAGTGTTCTTAGGAAAGGGATTCTACAGATGTGCTCATTCAGAATTTTGGCCACAACCAAACCCAAAAGTCTTACTATCATCCACCCTGCCTTTTTGTCTCTAATAATGATACATGTCAATGTCAGTACGTAGCATGCAATTTTGTACTTTACGTTGTTGCTCCTTCTGTTTTTAATGCCCAGTGTTCTCTTCTCATCTTAGTCCACATCTATTTATTTGCTAACATTAGGCCATGTATCAAGTTATCATGAGAATTTTTCTGACCTTTCAGCCTGGGTGAGTTGCCCATAATTCTTTGTGTTTTCATCTCACACAAGCCTTTCAAATTTCAATTGAACTGGTGTATGTGTTTGTCTTACCCATTAAGCTTTGAGCACAGGAACAGTATTTTTCTGTCTTTGGTTTTCCAATGCCTAACATAGAGTCCTTTCTACACAAAATATTCCTTTAATGTTTGTTCAATTAAGACGCAAAGTCATCTTAATAATCTAGAGGTCATAGGACAGGGGTCTGGGCTAAGTCAATATCAGTAAGTGAACAATTATTCCAAAAAAACAGCCAAGGAAACTGAATCTTAGTCCATTCTTCTCCCTAAAACAGCAGCTGGAGGCCACTGATGGGCATTTCTCTCTGAGCATCCATCTTTTCATTTACAACACGGGCTTAATTCTGTCCTCCATATCTAGTTGAAAGCTCTTTGAATTTTAAAAATGGGGAGAAATGCAGAAAGTATAGAATGTTTTGAAAATAAAAGGATGCATAGTACACGGGGCTTTGTTTTTACTAATCCCACCACTACCTTCATTCAGAGAAGCATCAGGATGTATTTTGTAGCATAAATGCTTTTGTTAGGACAAGATTTTATATGCTTAATGACAGTGAATCTCTGTGTCTCTCTCTGTGTGTGTGTGTCTCTCTCTCTCTCTGTATGTGTGTGTGTGTGTGTGTGTGTGTGTGTGTGTGTATACATACACACACACTCCTTAATTGTCAGGTAGTCTTTTCTAAGGAACCATTAAAAAGTGGTAAGATACAAAGACTGTCTCTTTTCTTAAGATTTTATTTATATATTTGACTGAGAGAGGGGGGGAGTGGCAGGCAGAAGGGGAAGCAGGCTCCCTGCCAAATGAGGAGGCCAACACAGGGCTTGATGCCAAGACCCTCGGATCATGACCTGAACCAAAGGCAGACACTTACCTGAGGGAACCACCCAGGAGCTCGAAGACTGTCTTTTTTTTTTTTTAAATTTCAAGAATGTAACAACTATTTAAACAGTAAATTAAAGATTCACTGTATTCTGTTATTTAATAACATTTATAATGACCTCTTTATAATGCTTCAGTGAAACAACTTTTAAACTATACATTAAAGATTCAAGTCTATTTTATCATGTCCTTAATCCCATTTGGGGGGTAAATTCCTTAACACTAAGCACCATTTAACATTTTTATGAAACACTTGGCTATTTTGACAAAGAAGGCAGTAGAGGCCATAACTACAATGATCACATTTTCCAAAGGGGAAGAGAATTCTTAACCTGGGGGAGTAGGTTGAAATTTAGTTCTGGGAAATCCTTGGGTCCTGAGGTGGTGACATGGAGTCACTGTGGGCAGTGAGGGGGGCTATGCAGACAGGGAGGAAAAGTGTATGTACTCCTATAATAATTATAAAGCATGCTTAGGGAGGACTGGGTGGCTCAGTGGGTTAGACATCCAACTCTTGGTTTCAGTTCAGGTCATGATCTTGGGGTCATGAGATGGAGCCCCACATCAGGTTCAGTTCTCAAAGTGGAGTGTGCTAGAGATTCTCTCCCTTTCTCCCTGCGCCTAACCCACTCATGTATGTTCTCTCTCTCTCTCTCTCTCTCTCTCTCTCTGAAAATAAATAAAGATTTAAAAAAAAATAAAGTACACATAGAATTAAAGATATTAGGTTCACAAATGCTGCTTCTGCACCGCAATATAACAAATGAACCAATACACCACTATGTCTGCTTCTGACTCCTTCAAGCTAACACATTAGGGATGACATTGAACTCCTCTTTGAAATTTCCTCATTCCGCTCTTTTCCCTAGAGGTCATTAGCATTTTGAAGTTGTGTATCCTTCTCATTAACACTTGTACTGTGTATCTTTTTATTTATAAATAGTAAACTGTATTAGTTGGTGTGTATCATGCTGTATATGTCCTTCTGTTATTCACTCAGAATTACTTGTAAGATTTTATCCATGTTGATACACAGATCTAGTTGGTTCCTTTTAACAACTGTGCATCTGTAATCATCAGGGGTCTTGGTTGCAAACAACAGAAAGTGACTCTCATTAAATTAACCAGAAAAGGACTTAATGAGAAGGATGTTGAGGGGTGGACAGAAGAAGCAGATAAAAAGTCCAAAGAGATAGGGGAGCAGGGGGAGAGATCAGGAAGCTGAAATCACAGTTACAATCTCATCAAAGGAAGTGTGGCCGGTGACCCTGTTGGCACTTCTGAACTGTGCATGTCGCTAGGATGGTCATCAGTGCCGCCACCACCGCCTGCCACTCAAGCATGACACCATTGCTGGTATCGCTGGAGCGTGTGAGCCACCCGAGCACACCTTGCTGCCGACACCGCTGTACCACGCATACCATCCCCAGCGTGGCCACTTCTGTGGCACACAACACTGGACAGTGGATGCTGAGCTGCCCTGCCACCATCCCGGGGGCTCCCTGGGGCTCGCTGCTTCTGCTCCCTCCATCTTCATTCTAGTATTCTATTTTTTCTGTCATTTCTCAGGTATTTCTATGTTCTGAGAACAGAGCACTGAAGAAGACTAAGTATATATTCTCACAGGGCTTACACTCTGGAAGGGAGATAAATAATAAACAAGCAATATTGTATATGCATCGGCTTGTGATGCATGTCTGCGTCACTGGTGATACTTGCTCAGGACTCAAAGTCTCCAGCAGAACTTCGGTGGAACATGTGATTGTTCAAACTCAGATCTTATCAAGGCTCTACCTGCCAGGAAGCCAGAAGAAGTACTATTTACTCCCCATTCGCAGCCTGAGACAACAATGTTTTTTTCTCTACTGAAAGATGGTGTTGGGTCTTGGTATGGTCATTTTCTTCATTTTAGTCAATCCAACAGGAGTGAAATGATATCTATGTTGTTTTAATTTGCATTTCCTTGATCCGTAATGAGAAACGCGTTCACTGCCCAACAGGGTTTCCTCCTGTATGACTTGCTCATATCTCTGCCTGCTTTCCTTCTGCTTTTCTGTCCCTTTCCTATTATGGTATGGGGTGGGGAATGCATATTCTGATCTAAATGTACTAATCCTGGATAGGTAAGTATGTTATGAGTATGTTCTCTCAGCCTTCGGCTTGTCTTTCAACAGTGTCTATGCTTTAAAAAAAAAAAGGTTTATTGAGTTATAACTTACATAACATCCAAGTCACCAGTTTTAGTGTATGATTTAATAAGTTTTAACAAATGTGCATATTCACAATCATGAAATAGACTATTTCCATCACCCCCAAAAGTTCTCTCATCCCTGTTTATACTCAGTCCTCTCTCCCATCCCCAACCCCAGACAATTGTTCTTCCTGTCCATATATAATTTTTTTTTAAATTTCATATGAGTAGCCTTCAGTGTCTGGATTTCTCCATTTAACACATGCTTTTGAGACTCATTAATGTTATTATATATGTCAGCAATATGTTTCTTTTTATTGCTGAGTAATACTCCATTGAGTGAACATAACACAATTTGTTTATGCATGTGCCAGTTAATGGATATTTGAGTTGTTTCTAGGGTGTTGCACTTAATAAAGTGAACATTCAAGTACAAATCTTGGTGTGTCGGTAGGTTTTTATTTATCTGGGGAAATCTGGGAATAGGACTGATCAGGTAAGTACTTGTATAGCTCTATAAGAAACCACCAAAATTGGGTGCCTGGATGGCTCAGTTGGTTAAATGACTGCCTTCAGCTCAGGTCATGATCCTGGAGTCCTGGGATCAAGTCCCACATCAGGCTCCCAGTTCCACAGGGAGTCTGCTTCTCCCTCTGACCTTCTCCTCACTCATGCTCTCTCTTGCTGTCTCTCTTTCTCAAATAAATAAATAAAAATAAAATATTAAAAAAAAAAAAAGAAACCACCAAAGTATTTTTCACCTGGTTGCATTTTTCATAATGACGAGACATGAATGAGAGGCACAGCTGATTCACATCTTCACCAACACTTGGTGATGTGAGTCACTGGGAACTGAGCCATTTTTTTAAATTGAAGTTTCATTTCTTTATCCTCTAAAGGCAAATGATTTTGAGTGCTTTTCCATGTATTTACTTGTCATCCCTGGATCTTCCTTGGTGTACAACTCTGATACCCACAATTTCTTAAAATTAGGTCATTTTTTTTTTTATTATCGAGTTGTACAAGTTCTTTATATATTTGGAATACAAGCCCTTGGTCAGATAAATGTGTGTATTTTCTCCCAGTCCATGGCTTACCTTGTCGCTTCCTTGACTGCTTTATGAAAAGCGTTTTTTTTTTTTAATTTTTACAAAGTTTCTTTTATTTCTCCTCTTTATAATTCATGGTTTTTGTGTCCTAAGAAATCTTTGCTTAGCCCAAGGTCACACCTATTTTTTTCTGCATTTTTATCTAGACATTTTACAGTTTTCATTGCTGTTATAGTTAGGGGTATGATTCATTCTAATTCACTGTTTATATAGTGTAAGGTAAGGAGGGTTGAGCTTCATTGTTTTCCATCTGGATGTCCAATTATTCAAGCACCATTTGTTGTAAAGACTATTCTTTCTCTTTTGAATTACTTTGGCAGCTTTGTGGAAATTCAATTGACCATATATTGAGGATGTATTTTTCCACTTTTCACTCTCTTTCATTGATCTGTTATGTCTGTCTTTACACCAATAACACAATGGCTTGACTCCTATAGCTTTATCGTAAGCTTCAATTCAGGTACTGCAATTCCCCCAAAACCTAATTTTTTTAAGTATTTTGAATTTCCATATAAATTTTAGCATCAGCTTGCCAACTTAAAAAGATATCCTGCTGTGATTTTGATTGGGATTTTTTTCAATCTATAGTTGAATATGAGGATATTAAACTGAGTGATACTGAGTCTTCCAATCTATGACATGTTTCCTCTCTTCATTTATGTAGGTTTTTTTAAATTCAATTCAGCAGAGTATTGTAGGTTTTGGAGTACAGATCCTGCAAATATTCTGTTAAATTTGCCCTTGTGCGGTATTATTTAAATTTTGATTTTTGCTTGTTCATTGCTCGTATGAGAAATACATTTGAGTTTTGCAGAATGACTGTATCTTATGGCTTTGCTAAACTCATTTATGAGTTATAGAATTTCTTTTATATTTTTCTTAGAATTTTCTACAGAGACCATTACACTTCTGTGAATAAATACAGTTTCAATTCTTTTCCAATCTGGATGCCTTTTATGTCTTTTTTTTTCTTGCCTGATTGCACAAGCTAGGACCTCCAGTGCAATATAAAATACAAATGGTGAGCGTGGACATCTGTGCCTTGTTTCTGATCTTTAGGGGAAAGGATTCAGTCTCTTGCCATTAAGTATAATGTTACCTCTAGGTTTTTGCTAGAGCCCCTTTCTCAGGTGGAAAATGTTTTTATTTTTGTAAAGAGTTTTTGTTTGTGTTTAAATTATGAATTTGTGTTAAATTTTAAAAATACGTTTCTGCACCTAAGATGATTTTTTTTTCTTTTAATCTGCCATTATAGTGAATTACATTGATTTTCGTATGTCAGGTCAAATTTTCATGGCTAGAATAAACTTCTTTTGGTTTTGATGCATTATTACTTTTGCGTGCGTGTCATTGGATTTGATTTGAAAAAAATAATTCTTGTGTATTTTTACCTCTGTATTTTTAAGGGATATTGCTCTTTTTTTAAGCGTGATAAAGAGAAACAAGTCTAGCTTTAATGTGATGATGTGATGATGTATGATAATGGAATATGATGATGGAAGACTCATAAAATGAGCTGAAAAGTATTCTCTCCTTTCATATATTCTGCAAAAGTTCCTGTAGAATTAGTTAGAGGTATTCTTTAAATATTTGGTGGAATTCACCAGTGAAATAGAAAGAGCCAGGAGCTGTTTATGTGTTTGCTTTGTTTGAAGGTATATGTGTATGTGTGTGTGTGTCCACAGAAAAGTTTTAAATTAAACATTTGATTTATGCAATAGATACAACAATTTTTAGGTTATCTTCTTGAATTAGTTTGATACTTTGTGTCTTTCTTGGTCCATTGAACATTTGCTGCTTTTTCTCTTGCCATAAAGTTGCTTAAAATATTTAATTATTGCCCTTTTTGTATTTTTACCATCATTTGGAATGTCACCTCTTTCTTTCCTATCAAGGGTCATTTATGTCTTTTCTTTATTTTATCTTCATCAGCTTGCCTAAAGATTAGTCAATATGGGGCGCCTGGGTGGCTCAGTGGGTTAAAGCCTCTGCCTTCAGCTCAGGTCATGATCTCGGGGTCCTGGGATCGAGCCCCACATCGGGCTCTCTGCTCAGCGGGGAGCCTGCTTCCCCCTCTATCTCTGCCTGCTTCTCTGCCTACTTGTGATCTCCGTCTGTCATATAAATAAATTAAATCAAAAAAAAAAAAAGATTAGTCAATGTAATTAATCTTCTCAAAGAACCACATTTTGCCTTCACTATTTTTTTCTATTGTTTTTCTATGTTCTATGTCATTTGTTCCCTTGTTGTTTTAATTGTTTATTTCTATTTTCTAGGTTAATTTTGCTCTTTTCTGTTTTAAGTTTCTTTTTTGGAAGATTTGAGACACTATCTTTTCTACCACAAGCATTTAATCCTAAACATGTCAAAGAACTACTTTAGCTGTAACCCACACATTAAAAAAAAAAATATATATATATATATATATATATATATATATATATATATATATATATATAGTTTTCATTTTCATTTTCTAGTTTTCCATGTCATTTTTTTGTTGGAATGGTTGTTGAGAAGTAGGTTGTTAAATTTCCTGGTATTTTAGGGTTTTCTAGGTATTTTATATTACTGATTTTTACTTTAATTTTGGTGTGGTTAGATAATTATATTATTTTGTTGCATTCTTTGAATCCTCAAATGTACTGAGAACTTTCATGCTCTGTATTGATAATAATCACTCTTTTTTGTTTTTCCTATTAATTTATCAAAGGTATTTAAAGGTATTTTTGATAAAGTTGTGCTGAATTTTATTAAATTGTTTTCCTGCAGCCATTGAGAGGATTTATATATATTTTTCTATATATATATAAAATATATACATATATTTTTCTCTTTTAATTTGTGATACCATGGTCTATTTTTACAGACTTCATGACATTAAACAAATCTTGATTTTTTTTTTGAGGTAAGTCTGGTATATGGTAATTTCAAACATAACTGAATTTGATTGTTGATATTTTACCTCATGAATTCTTACCTCTATCTAGTAAGAGTAATCTATAATTTTTCTCCTCTTACTCTGTCCTCCAGTTTGGGAACCAAACTAATATTAGCATTATACAGTATGTTGGACAGCATTCTTTATTTTTCTTTACTACTAATATTTGTTAAAGTCATATTTAATGTATTTGTTCCCTGATGGTTTGGTAAAATTCATTCATAAAATAATCTAGACCCAGAGTCTCTGGAAGAGATACATCAAAGCAATCTATACCCCCAAAAGTTTATTTTGTATTACTAATTTGTCTATTCAAATATTTTATTTAATTCACTTCAGTACTAGTCATTCACATTATGTCAGTGATCATTCATTTCATCTAAATTGTCACATTTACTATAACAAAGTTATTCATGAAATCTTTATGTCTGGTATTAATCTTTTTCACTCCCCATATTTTTATTTATAATTTTCTCCTTTTTCCTTCAGTTAATCCTGTCAGATTTTTCTGTTTCAGTAGATTTCAAAGAGCTAGCATTGATTTCATCGATTCTTTTAATTTTTCCTAATATTTGCTCTTATCTTTATTACATCTTTGTTTCTCTTTTCTTTGGGTTTTTCTATTGTTCTTTGTCTAACTTATTGAGTTAAGTACTTGCTTCACCAATTTTTAAACTTAGTATTTTTAAATATATACCATTAAAATTAGACATTCCCACAAAACAGTTCAATTTTACCTTCTATAGTTAGTGAACTTGCTATTACTTAGTTTTAAATAATTTGTTACTTGCACTATGTCTTCTTATGTATTCTATGAATTATTGAGTTGTCTTCTTTTTTGGTTTCTAAATATATTGTGGGCTTAAGAAATATCATTTCATTGATCTCTGATTTTCAGGCAATATGTTTAGAAACAATGGTCTAACATTTTTGATATTGGTTGAAACTTCCACTATAGATTACTTGGCCAGTTTTTGTAAAAAAGACATGGATAATCTTAAAGAATTGGTATATTGTGTTTTTCAGGATTTTATTCGTAGCATGATCTTTAAAGTATATTGTTCAAGTTTCGTATATTCTTGTTAAGTTTGAATCTTTTTTTTTAACAGTTTCAAAGAAGGCTCTTAAAATGTCTCACTCTGATTACAGACTTGCCTTATAACTCTGTAAATTTCTGCTTTATACAGACTATAGTTACATTGTTAGTTGCATTAAGATTCGTGATTACTATATATTCCGATCAAGAGTTCCTTTTATTATAAATAACAACTTTCCAAATCCCTAATGACAACTTTAACTTGGTCTTTACCTGATACTCATTTGGAATGTCTGATATAATCTTTTTTATTCTTTCACTGTCAAATTTCTGTATCATTTTATTTTCAGATGCGTCTCCTACCAAAAACCTTTGATTTTCTGATTCCTCTGGTCCTCAATTTCCCATTCTGTTGGACCAACCAAGACATGTTTGTCCCCTTCATATAATTATAATTAAATCCATTTTAAAAGTGAGGAAATTCATGTTCAGTGAGGGACTGACTTGTTACAGGTGAAAGATCTAGAAAGTACCATTTTATTACGTCATGCTGTGTCCTTTTAAAGACATCTGCTATGGACTTGTGTCCCCCAAAAATCTATATGATGAAACCCTCACCCCCAGTACTTACTTATAAATGGGGCCTTCTTTGGAATACAGTTGTTACAAAGTAGTTAGTTGAGGTGAAGTTATTAAGGTGGATCCTAATCCATGATGACTAATGTCCACATAAAAAGAGGAAAAACGGATGCAGACAGGAGCACAAGAATGTTATGTGAACATAGTGCGATACTTCTATAAACAAAGGGACAGCGATGAATGCCAGCTTACCGTAGGGCTAGGAGGGATGCGTGGGACAGATTCTCCTACCCGGCTCTCAGAAGAAAACAACCCTGCTGATATCCTGATCTTGGACTTCTAGATTCCAGATCTCTGAAATAATTATTTCTTACTGTTTAAACCTCTTAAATAGTGGTACTGTGTCACTGCAGCCCTGGCAAACTACTCTAGCATCCTTATTTAACTAGAAAGCTTTCTGCTGACTATCTATCTTCTGCAAATATGTACATACGTAAGTACCATCTTGCAGACATACGAAGGGGGATGTCTGCCTAATTCATGACATTGAGAAACATCTCATCATCTCCTTGGAAGATCTTCCATGTAATGGAATATAAAAGGTAGACGCCTGAGCTGGGGCAGGAAACTTGAATTTGGGCATTAACTTCGACAGAAACATTTTCTGCTTGCTCTTGGTGTCCTCTACACATCGAGAAGGCTACCACAGGTCTGACCTCACTGAACTTCACATTTTCAAAATATTTCGCCAACAAATCTGCCTTTGTGATGACATAATTAATTTGATTGCCTCATGTTTATTAATCAAAGACATATATAACAGGATATGCAATAAAATCACTTCTCCAAATTCCGATGATGTCACCAGCAGCCAACCAGAGCTGAAGGGGCATTCTTGTGGATTCATCCTAAAGCCCTTGCACAGCTGGACCAGATGAGCGGGGGCCTGGCAGGGCAGCCCGACATCTGTCTGAAACACCCCGTGTGGCCTTGTGAGTCGAGCTTGTCCATAAGGAGGCTCTCCCATCTGGCCTGAGTATCAAGCGTTCCCTGAAAACAGCGGGTGAGAATGGAATGCTATCCTCTCCCTGCTCCAGCCTGAGCGTGCCTTCCCATGGAGAGGCCCGGGAGAGGGGGGAACTAGACAAGGACAGGGCAGGTTCAGAGAAGCCAGTGTTGTCTTGCCCACATGTAAGCATGAAATTCAAGTCCCCACCAAGGAACTGTGGAGAAGAGACCCCAGGGGAGCCTGGATTAGTGCTGAGTGTGCAGTGACCTCAACATAGAGCCCGGGCCACCCCATCATCTCTGCACATCAGCTGGCCTGAGTATCAGGCCATCTCTGGTTGGTAAGCATTCTGTCCCTCAGCAAGTTGCTTAACTTCTCTGGATCTCAGGTTTGTTATTTCTTTTTTGCCTTTGTTAAACAGAGATGGTAAGTCCTGTGCTTTCTACCTCGTCAGAGTATATGGGAAAAGTTTGTTTCATATTCCGTAGTTCAGCAAACATGTTCTAAATATTCCTAGTTGTCGTTTGTTCAATCGGTAAAGACATGCGAGGGCTTACTATATGCCGGGAAGAAGATCAGTGGCCAGAGGCAAATGGGGAGCAAAACCGAATGTGTGTGTTATCATAGGAACCTGTGGAAAGGCAAAGGGACCGGTCAGGATGCAGAATGCCTCTTTCAGCTTCTAGGTAGTACATGGCACTATTTAGGGGAAATACCACCAAGCCTGGTGCATTGGCTTGGTGTGGGGTTTGGGGAAACAGAACAAGTTGTCCGGGAGGGTACGGTGGCATTGCAGACTGGGAGAACCCATGTTCAAAGGGTGGGGGCCTAAGGAAACACAGCAGGTCCTAGGGAGGGCAGAATCCTGGGGCTAGCCAGAGAGAGCAAGCAAGAGAATTAGATTTTCTCCCTCAAAGAGTTCACGATCTAAATAGGAGATGGGGAGAAAAGGGCAATAAAGCAATATACTTGGGAAATCGCCTATCTGGAAATTAAAATAATTTTCCAGTGCCACATGAGAAATGGTACACTGAGTCTCTGGGCAGAAAGATTGCTTGGGGCCTGGGTGGGGGAGTGGAGTGCTCCAGATCTGGACTTCAGAGTAGCTGAAAACTCTGGAAACAGCGAGATCAGGGTCTGCAAAGTAGGAGAAAGAGAGAAACCTGGGCAGGTCCGTGAGGTCAGAGGGAGTCCAGCCCGCTCAGGCAATGGGGAGCTGAGCCATCAGGTAAGTGATGGACAGTCTGGAGTCCTGAATGTCAAGGGAAAGAGGTGTCAGAAATCCACAGAGGTAGGACTGTGCTCTCTCACTCAGCACAGTGCCCCCATAAAGCACAGCAGTCATGGGCCTAGAACCACTGGTACCGAGAGGGCTGACCTAGTAGAGACCTTCAGACCCGGCTTTGAACCTGGCCCCATTGCTCACTAGCTCAGGGACACTAAGAAAACAGTCGCCTTTCATCTGGCTTTCCTCAACTGTAAAATGACCATAATATTAATACCTAGCTCCTGGAGTGGCAGCAAGGCCTGGGAAGCTCTGGCCACATGG
Organism: Enhydra lutris kenyoni; assembly: GCF_002288905.1. Classification (NCBI taxonomy): domain Eukaryota; kingdom Metazoa; phylum Chordata; class Mammalia; order Carnivora; family Mustelidae; genus Enhydra; species Enhydra lutris. The sequence goes on from NW_019154104.1 coordinate 27,987,423, forward strand.
CCCCCAGCTCAACACCTTGGAGGAAAGGCTACCAAGGTGCGGTTCAAGCTGTGAGCAGGAAGGGTTGTCCCTGCAGGGCCTGGCCAGCACCTGCCTTCAAGCCTCTGCCTCTGCCAAAAGCATCTTGCATAAGGACAAAGAGACGGGGCCCTGCCTCGCGACGCCATCCCTGCTAGGTGGGGACGCTGCGGCCATTCATCCACGTTCTCCAAAGTGCAAAACAGAACGACAACGAAAATGAAACAAAACAAAACAAACAACAACGAAAAATATTTTAAAAATAATAAACTTCCAGGGCGCCTGGGTGGCTCAGTGGGTTAAGCCTCTGCCTTCGGCTCAGGTCATGATCTCAGGGTCCTGGGATCAAGCCCCGCATCGGGCTCTCTGCTCAGTGGGGAGCCTGCTTCCCCCTCTCTCTCTGCCTGCTGCTTTGCCTACTTGTGATCTCTCTCTCTCTCTCTGTCAAATAAATAAATAAAACTTTTTAAAAAATAATAATAATAAACCTCCATCATCATTTTTGTCAATTTTCCTCGGAGCTGCTAGCATTCAAACTTTGGGATGTTTCTAGAGAGATGGAGAGAAAGAAAAAAAAAAAAAAACTTGCATTTTCTGCTCAACCAGAGTCATGAGTTCATTTTCCTCTCCCTCTCAGTTTTGCAGCCACTGGTGCCCCAGGTCCCCAAAATGCCTCTCCCCATCTCCTCGATTTCTCCCTATGACCACATTGCTCTCCTTGGTCTCCCCTGTTCTACACTTATCCGAAAAATGAGAGTGCAGCGTACACAGCCTTGTTCTCTCCCAGACCTGGATGGGTGAGCAACTGGATGGTTTTTTTTGTTTTTTTTTTTTTACTTTTTTTTTTTTCAAAGATTTTTTATTTATTTGTTAGAGAGAGAAAGAGAGCACACATAAGCAGGCAGAGTGGTAGACAGAGGCAGAGAGAGAAGCAGGCTCCCTGCAGGGCAAGGAGCCCGACGTGGGACTCGATCCCAGGACCCTGGGATCATGGCCTGAGCCGAAGTCAGCGGCTTAACCAACTGAGCCACCCAGGTGTCCCGCAACTGGATGTTTTTAATCCAACATGTATTGGCTTTTGAGTTACAAAATCCTGATCTCCTGGGCAGGTGCTTCCCGCTAGCGAAGCACCAGCAGGATGAATGTCCATCAAATGATGATTGGGGTTTTCCCCGCGGCCTTCCTGGGAGCCCCAGGCAACTGAAGGGCACACCCATCCCAAGGAGAAGGACAGAATAAGGGAAGGGCTCTCTGACATCCCGCTTCGGTGATGCTGAACTATTACCCCTTGGCATAGGATTCCATGGCTAGCCTTTCTCTGTCATCCCATGGTCTCATTCCTGCACCAGTAGCAATGACTCCATTTGACGGATGAAGAAAGTAAGACTGTCCGTACCAAGAGATGGGAAAAGGGGTTTCAGTCTGAGTAGACCGAGCTCCATCCGGGTTGGCCTGGGGCTCCCTTGCAGGGTTTTGCCTCAGAACATCACGTGCTGCTCACAGTTCAGGGAAACCCCTCTTCCTCCCAGGGGATGGGGCGGCTTGGCAGCGAGGCGGCCAGCTGCACAGTTGGTTGAGACGATGATGAGGCTTAGAGCTGTTTATCAACCCTCTTTGAATGGCAGGCCCGGAGTTCCTAATTAACTAGCGTCCGTGGTCCAGTAACTCTTCTAGGAGTCCAGCCGTACCAGATCACTAACATTTCTGCATGGGTCTATCTCTCCCTAAAACCTGTGCTAAGCACCTGACAGATAGAAGTTTCTGATGACAATAATTAATGAATGGGAGGGGAGGAAGGGGAAAGCTTTGTGGCCTGCCCCAAATCCCTGGAGCTCCCAAGAATTAAAGATGATTTTTCTGCCAAGAGGAGGCCTATGTGGACAACATGCCATGAGGAAAGGGCCAAGGATGTTCAGCTGCTGTGAATTTAGCCAGGAACGCAACGGCCGGAGTCCTGGGCCACCTGGCACCCAGCTGTTCGTAGCATCATGGCCCCAGAATCCTGCCCTGGCGGGGCCCGCAGGAACCAGCTCACGTCGCCCTTCATTGTCCATACCTCGCTGAGGTCACCCTGCTCCTTAGCCACAGACACAGGACAGAGACCCAGGTCACCCTCGATGAGCCTGTGTCTCAAGTCCTGTCCCTGTCCCCCTCTGCTCCAGTCACAGTGCACGATATGAATACCATCCTTTTTACACAGGTCACTAACCTTGCTCACCCTGCTCCTCCTCCTCCCCTTCTCCTCCAGGAGAACCCCAAATCACTGGGAAGCCTTCCACGACTTGCTCCCTCTTGGTGCTGAGTCAGCCCCCGTCCTCCGTGAAGCCTGCTTGGATTCATCCCCTCCATCGTGACACTTTCCATACGGTGTTGACATTGTCCGTGTCTGTGTCTGGGCAGCACGTTTAAACCCCAAACTTCTCAAAGTCACCTCTGGGGTCCTGTCTAGTGCTGTCACCCTAGAACCCAATACAGAGTCTGGCAGAAGAGTCAGTGCACAGATCATTTCTCGTGCATGGAAGAATGGATAATGAGCACGTTAATAAAGGAGTCTTTTCTTTTTTAGTAAGATTTTTTTCACTCTCTAAGGACAAGGATGCTGGTCTCGTCATAAATAAATTACCAGGTCAGTAGGGCGTGATCCTGAAATGAAACAAGGAGGGAGAGGTTGTCCTAGGATAAAACCCACAGTAACAAGGGTGGCTCAGGGCCAACCAGCTCAGCATGTGAGGCGGCATGTCCTGACGGCCGAGTTTCTCTGAGCACTCAAGTAGCCCAGGGAGTGTCCCCTGTCTGCAGCTGGCCAGGCAGCTCGAGTCAGGCCTGAAAATGGGTATTCACCAGTCCCACAGGAGCTCGGCCACCACGAGTCTTCTCCCCACCAACAAAGGTTTGCTGCTGTGTCTGTTTCTACCAAAACAGAAAAGGAGACTCATATGACGAAGGGGACACAGGCCTGGCTGGACCGGAACGCTTTCAACCCCCAGGGGAAATGATCACTGCATTTGCTCAGATCCAGAGACACAGAAGTTCGGAATCAAATGTGGAGTGTTTTTTAAGTAGTGCCATTTCAAACTAATGGGATAGGGACACTCAGGCCACCCAGCCTCAGCTTCCACAGCTAAGAAACAGGGAGACAGTGTCCCCTGTGCCAGGAACAAGAGGCCCATCATGCCGGGAGAGTGCTGGATGCTGTGTCTGGAGCCTTTTAGGGCTCCATCTGTATCCTCTGCCTTTCTGCGGCTGGGCTACAAGAGACAGGGAAGGCACAAGGAGCTGCTCTTGTGTGGGCACATCCCTTCCATGTTCTGTCCTGGGCGTGTTTCTGGCTCGTGGCTTCCACCTAACTTGGTTCTCAGCTGCCATTAAAGGTCTTTCCTTGAAGACTCATATGGAAGATAATAAAACTTCAATCTCCATCAGCCTGTAGCACACATACTCACAGAGCCATCTATGGCCAGAGTTCCTGCCATGGCCCACAGCCGTCTGCGAGGCTAACTAGTAACAAAGTCCTACCCCTCACCTGGACACCCTGTGGCTTCCAAGCTCTGTGAGGACATGAGCGTCCCTCTTTGCTCATGACCGGATCTCTGGTGTTCATGATGGCCCAGCACAGTGCCTGGAACCCAGTGCCACCCAATCCATCTTGTCGAAGCCACAAGGGAGGGATGCTGGAGGGAGAACGGGAGGCAGGAAGGAAAGCTCCGCCCATGTGACGTCTCAGGCCATGCCTTGTTGTTCTAGTCCGCCGGCAAACTCCTGCTCACACTGCCGGAGATGGCCACGGCCCGTTGCACACCGCACCCTTCCTGCGTGTCATTGGAAAACAGCGTAGGTGACCCCATCCATGCACCCCTGCCTCCTGCATCCTCCGACTCCACAAGGACCCACCTCCCCAGAGTGGCTCCTGGACACATTTGTCAAGTCGCGGCAGCCCCCCACCCCTGCCGCACCCCTGCCTGCACCACAGCGGTTCACTCCTCTTATGGCGTCTGCACGCTGGGCATTGGTCACCCCAGCCAGCGGCGGCCTTGGCCTGATTTGTGATCTGTAGTTCACGCTCACCAGCGCCCCACATGGGCCCTCTTACCGGCTGGGCGGGGGTGGGGGGAAGGGATGCACAGCATGTGAGCATACTCTCGGCATTGTGGGGGAGCTTTTGTGAGCTTTTGCTAAAAGGTTGTGAGCTTTTGCAATGGTATGCCATTGAGTCCCAGTGGTCAATGGGATTTCAACTCAGGCACAAAAAACAATTCCCAAGTCCGCGCAGAAGGACTGGGTTTGGAACCCACACATGTGATGGAAGAACAGAAGACACTGGTTTACTGATAACATTAAGTCCGAGGACTCACGCCACAGAGAACGGAGGCTTCATGATGTGGCACTGGTTCCAAAACATGCTTTCTCAGGTAAGTCACCCATTCATTCTACCAGCATTTCTGAGGGGCCTACTAGGTGCAGGCTGTGTTCTAGTGTTGGGGGGCCCTTTGACAGGTGAGATGGAGAAAGTCCGGTTTCACAGAGAGTGAAGGGGACAAGCAATCAGCAAAGCCAAATCATTGCATCTGAAGTCAGGTAGTAAAGAATGAGGTGAAGGAACATCAAGTGGTTTTAGGGCAGAGGAAGGTTCTGGAGCTTCTGCTTAGGCAGGCCCAGTTTGCCAGGCCTCTGAGGAGTTAACACCGGACCCTGAGATAAATAAGGCTGTTAGCCACAGACCAGTGAGTCAGGCACTCCAGGCAGGGGCCAGAGCATGTGCAAAGGCACAGTAGCAGGACTGTGCTTGTCATGCATTAAAAACAAGGGTCCATGGCCACAGGCAGCCCATAGAGGGAGCAGGAGCTGGTGGAAAGCATTTTGGTTTTTATCAGGGAACAAGAGGAGGGACTTGAACATCACGGCCTTGGAGACCACCGCAGTGAGTGCTACGCTTCTACTCTGAGGTCAGGAGCATCACAAGCGAGGAATGATATAGTTTATCTTGTAGTCTGAAGGTATCGCTCAGTTGGGATAGAAAGGACTTGGAAAGCAGACAGGACTGAACCTGAAACCCCAGCTACACCACTGTGTCACTGCATCCAAAGGGAGTTCTACCCAGGCTGCTGTGAGGACTGAATCCCCAGGTATTACTCAGGTAACCTGCTGGGAGCATGGGGGAACCCAGCAAATGCTCGTTTCCTTCCCAACATGTTTTCCCAAACCCAAGACTCCCCGTGTCCAAGCAGCTTACTATAAGTTTCTGACGCATGTGTGTCTGACAGCGCTATGAAAAAGTAGCCCCTGTTTCTGAGAGGACCATCCTCCCCTGTGGGTGCTATTCAAAACCTCGGTACTGAGGGTGCCATACGGTAGTACTCTCTGTGCCCGACACGCAGCCAACCATAGGGGTCATTTAGGTCCATGTCCCTGCCCATACTTCCTTGTCCAGGCACACTGACACACCATGTGAGCATAACTTTGCTGGACACACCTCACATGGCCGATCCCTTTACTCAAAATATCAGTAGTAGTAGTAGTAGTAGTAGTAGTAATAATAAACAACGTGGACACCAGCTGAGGCTCGCCCGATGCAATTTCCATGAGAAGCTAGTACGGGTTGCCTCTTCTCACTGCTGCTTCTCAGAATAAAATTTTCAGACCAAAGAGACTGAAATGCTAGAGCAGGTGCACCCACTCACCTTCAAGGCGGCAGTGCCCGCCCTTCCCGCTGCATCCAACCTGGTTTCGAAATTGCCTTTGCAAGTCTAATGCACTTAGTTGAGGCAGTGGAGAGGGGTGTTTTAAAAGATTCTAGAAGAAGGTGGGGCATTTGTCCAATCCGTGCAACTTTCAGGGGCCCTCCTTTGTCCTTGGAGGAGAGCCAGGCCTGTGGCCATGGTATCTACATCTGTTTATCCTCCGAGTCAAACGCCTTTTGTCTAAACCATTGACTTTGGAGCATAAATGTGTTGACCTCCACAGACCATTCTCAAACTTGAGACAAAAGAAGCTCATTGCTTTTTCTCAAAGAGCAAAGTCAGAGGTTTGAGTTCTTTGCCGCCTCCCTTCCCCTCCTTCTCCCCCACTTGTCCGAGATGCCCAGTGGAGGCTGTTGCTCGTAAGACCAGCCTATTTCAGCAGAAGCGTCTGGCTGGAGCTGCACAAAAGCTCAGACTGCCCTTTTGAGGGTGTTATCAATAGTTCATTCTACTGCTGTTCACCCTGTGCATGACGGGCCTCCGACTTGCCAGCTTGGCAGACGACTCGGGGTCTGCTTGAGGGCCTTCCATGAAGTGTCACCATAGCTACTGCACAGTGAGTGCCCACTATGTGTCGGGTGCTGTCTCTGACTTCTGTCCAAATCCAGAAATACTCCCAGGAAGGTTTTTAGCCCTCTGAGGAAACTGAGGCTCCAAGGAGACATGGAAGTCACCTAGAATTCGCAGTGAGCATGTGTCCGCACCAAGACCGGAGCCCAGACGCCCGGGAACTCACCACTTCCGTCATGCTGCCGGTCACAAGACACATAGGCTGTGTCCTCCTCCTTGCCAGCACTGTGCCAATGGCGGGGACATCTGAGATCAAGCAGACATGCCAGAGCCCTTGGAAACTCAGGCTGGGTTTGAGCTTCTGCAGAAGGCCAACATGAGACAGGGTTAGTAAGCAGGCAGTTCATTTTTGTTATGTTCTTTATTTCTGGCAAAAAAAAAAAAAAAAGCATTAAAACTAAGTCACCTTGAGAGAAATTGGTATTATGGTTGTGACCACACAGCAGCTATAAACAAATCTGGGCTTAACCCCACCAGGGACTCTGGGAGACAGTATACAACATGCCCGGAAATTACCTACTCCCAAACCAAGGGTGAGGGATCTGGGGTATTTATCCTTCATCTCACCATCCACTGTTGGCCAGGGGTGCTTCATGGGTATCAAGTATCAAGCGTTTTCAGCTTCTCCCCACGTGAGCAGAGTGTGCTCTTCCTGCCAGGAAGGAAGGTTGTCAGGCAGACGTCAACCGCAGATGGCCACAGGAAGTCACAGGGCTGGCATGTTTTGAACATCTCTGTGCCAGGCATGGGGCATCTATCTCCCGACCTCATACAGAGAGAGAGGCAATGCATAATTATGATAAGGAGTACAGACATCTGTAGTCCACATTTATAATCTATATGATCTTGAACAAATCACTAAATACTTCTAATGTCTTCAGCAAGAGGAAAATGGTTATAATACCCAACAGGTAGAATGAAACATGGACTGAAAGAGATGAGGTGGGTAAAGCAGTCAGCCTCGTATCCTGTAGGTTCCCCAAGCTAGTTAATGTATGAGTAAGCCATAATACCATAATATTCTTAGCTCATTAAATGCCCAGACTGACCTGTTATGGAACCCAGTCTCCCGGGGGTTAAACGGGTGCCTGGTGTCCTCCAGGCTTCAGACAGCAGAAGAGGATCTTGATCTAAGTCTCTGAGACACCAGCTCACAGAGGGAAGAGAGAGCTTGTAAGGACCCATGTCATGATGAAAACCGGGACGTGAGCTCTCCATCCTCCCTTTATGTGCCTTCTTCCCACTCCGAGGAGCACACCGCTCAAAGTAGAAGGAGATCCTCACCCCTCCGCCTCAGAAACATGAATCGTGGAAGCGGTGAACTCTGTAGCTACGTTTCTTTCCAGATTTATAATATATCCATTCCCCCAAGTGCTTGACGTGGATGCGTCGGAGATTTGAAGGTGCTCTCTAAAGCTCAGTTTTTCTGTGATTAATGTTTTATTGGATGGTGGGCAACAGAAATACTATCCAGGCTCAAAAGAAATAATTCAAATAGGGGACATTGTCTGTTGCATAAAATCTCCATTTAAAGGTTTTTCTTTTCTTTTCTTTTTTTTAAGTGACTTTGGAAGGAAGTTTCAACCTGAGAAGAAGGATCAAAAGTAAAATTGATGGCTTCAGGGTGAGTTTTTCCCTTCAGTAATTTAACTGTCCTGATAGAGATAATGATGTCCACCTGTCAAGGCGGGCAGGCAGGAGAGCTGCAGAGAAAGATAGCAGGAACGTTCCAGAGCCTGCACAACTCTGAGAGCTCCGTGAAGGCACTGGGAGGAAAGAGCAATGTCCCCTCCCTCCCTGCCTGGCACCGCTCTCTTTCTCCAGACTGGAGAAAAGAGTTGAAGGACACTGCCATCCCCAGGAGGCTGATGAGGATGAGGGGCTCGTGGTTCTGCATGACCTGTTAGTCAGCATTCCCTCCTGTGTGCCCTACTATGCAAGGCACCCCACCTAAATTAGCTGACAAAGCTTCAGCAACCCCGTAAGGGTTGGTATCAGCATTCCTAATTTACAGGTAGGGAAGCAGAGGGCCGAGAACTCAGCATTAGACAGAGGCTTGGCCAGTTTGAGCTCCTACCCACCATGTCATACTGTCCACGTTCCCTGTGACCCCAAGCACAGTGCTGCTAGAGGTTGAGTTTTCAGCTCAATTCAGAGTGAGGTGATCAAGAACCAGAGAGGGGCAATGACTTGTTCAAGGTCACACAGCAGGTGCATGGCACAGCTGGACTTTGAACAACAGTGGTCTGACTGTAGGCTACATCTCAGCTGGTACGGGTTTGAAGGACTTTAGCTGGTTGGTCTTCCTCAGTGGTTCATCTTAGTTATTGAATCAGGCACCTTAATAGTTTCTGTAATAATTAGCTTATGCTTTGTGCTACTGTATCAATAAAGTGTAGTTAAAGTATATTTGAAAATTGTGTTGATTTTGTCCTTTTCCCCTGAAATAAAAGAATGTATAAACAAATCAGTATGGGTGTTTAAACTTATACATAAGCATTACTACAGACATGTTTCATGCGTACAAATATGTTCCATATGCATTAGTTAATACACACACACATACACACGCCTCTCTTTGTAACGCTTAGGATTACTAACTGTCATTGAATATGCTGATCACTGACACTACTCCCCCTGAACATAGTGTTAGCCTCTTTTTTTTTTAAAGATTTATTTATTTGATAGAGAGATCACAAGTAGGCAGAGAGGCAGGCAGGGGTGGGGGGAAAGCAGGCTCCCTGCTGAGCAGAGAGCTTGATGCGATGCGAGGCTGGATCCCAGGACCTCGGAGATCATGACCTGAGCCTAAGGCAGAGGCTTAACCCACTGAACCACCCAGGCGCCCCTAGTGTTAGCCTCTTAATAGGCAGGTATGATCTTGTTGCAAAGCAAGACTGGAATGAAGGTCAAAGATTTGCCCTTGTGACTCACAATGTAGAGCTCATCCTTGGAACCACTGTTCATCTTCCGGGTCTACAGCATTTTCATACTATAATCTATCTCTCCCGGTAGGCCATCATATACAATGCTCATCAAGACTCAAGGTCAGCTTGAGCGGCCTGCCTCTCTTGGAAAGGCCACCAGGGTCCCCAAAGTGAACATTACACATGCCATAGAGTACAAGTTTTATATCCGGCCATCCCAAAGTCAGTGTGCAGAAATATGTTTGGCCATTTTTGTTTGATGTAATGACAGAGAGGGAAAAAAACATAAAATTTATTTTATGGTTTTATGTATACCTCAATTTATCCTGCAAAGTATCAAAGGCGGTGTAAGTAATATGTAGATCTAGATGGGCAATATATCATCTCCAGTCCAGAGGGCTTCATATTTCACTCAGTTTGAAACTGAACATGATCAGGTCATTATGTAAATAACAAAATGTGATGTGTAATTTTTTTGAAGAATATCTGATAAATTATCTGTGCTCATTTTGGTATTGATTAAGTTAATATAATAAGCACTTACCTTACTATGAACCCCTCATGCTAATAATCTGTCTGCAAATATAAGCCAGGGTCTCTGAAAGGTTAGACCTGGCAGAAGGGGTGTGAGTACATGCTGACCTCAGCTTACTTCTCAACATATAAGAGACTGAGAAGAAGCTACCCAGCCTCAGAGCCCCCATTCTTTCCTTTCCTCCTCCTTTCCTTCCTTCCATCCATCCCTCTTTCCTTCCTTCCTTCCTTCCTTCTTTTAGAGAAAGAGAGAATGAGAGAGAGTACAAGTGGGAGAGACAGAGGGAGAAGGAGGGAGAATCTCCAGCTGACTCCATGCTGAGCATGGAGCCCAGCATGAGTCTCGATCCCACAACCCTGAGATCATGACCTGAGATGAAACCAAGAGTTGACCCTTAACCTACTGAGCCACGCAGGTGCCCCCTGCTCCATTCCTTTCTAAACAGGAAGTCTGTTGCCTACCATTCTTACTAACTCAATGTGATTGTCTTTGAAACCCAAGCTGCTATCATAACGACCTTGCATCAAGTCATAAGTAAGTTTGGCTATAGTCTCTAGTCATACCTCAGTCTCGGGTCTACCCCTTAAAGAGGTTATTCTCCTTTCTTTTTCTGAGAACTCCTGTTTCTAAGTAAGTTTGAAACCCCTCACCTGTGTTTGAAGCGTGAGATTTTCTTCGTATTTTCCATGTGTGTGGCTAATTTGAGTGGTTAGCTTCTGTCTCGCAAAGCCATGTTCTGAGTCAACATTTGGTTTGTCTTGAGTCAAAGCCAGTAGCTTCATTCATTCCCTCCAAATCGTTTGATACAAGGAAGTTTCACAGTGGAAGCAACACAAAGATCATTACATCAAACTCTTGTTTTTAGATAATCTATCTGAAGACCAGGAAAGGAATGTGAATTAGCCAAGGTCACACAGCAAGTTCTGGTAAGAGTTGGAGACAGATCCAATTGTCTGAGAGTAGCCTAGTCATTCACTCCACCACACTGCTTCAACCCAACTCAAAAACATTTACATTTTATTAAAAGGGGATTGTCCCTTGTCCTTCCCGTCTGTCCCAGTTTTTGGCCATGGGCCCATCTTGCCTGGTGTGACTGTCCAAACTTTCACCCTTCCCCCAAAACTGTATCCATTGTTCACTGTTGCAAACACTGCCTAGATAGCCCACTGCCACCCAGTTTGCACCACATCTATGTCCAGAAGGGCTGCCAAATCAAATTCCATCTCAGAGGGGAGTCTGTACTTTATATCAGCAGGCCTACCAGGATGGACCTGGGTGTAGCTCACATGAATGTAAATAATTACAAAGGGAAAAATAGATCCTAATGAATATTGTCTTCAAATATCTAAATTTGTGGTATATGTGAGGAGTTAAAATTGTGTCCACAGGGGGTCATTCAAGTGGCTGCACTCTTTATTAACTAACTGAAGACCTCCTGTCCATGACAGTTAGACAAAAAAATAAATGTGTTATCCTCTGAGGAAAAAAGTTGCTCAACCTAAGAAGAACAAGGTAGCCCATCACAGTGACCAAGGCAGATCTGGGCTTGTGTCTTAGCTCTGACATACAAACAATGAGACTTCAAATGCCACGCAATGATGAACATATCAAAGATGGTGATGATGGTGATGATGGTGATGATGGTGATGATGGTGACGATGGTGATGATGGTGATGATGATGATGATGGTGATGATGGTGATGATGGTGA
>NW_019154104.1:27999020-28107883 GCF_002288905.1 Enhydra lutris kenyoni
TGGTGATGATGATGATGATGGTGATGATGGTGATGATGGTGACGATGGTGATGATGGTGACGATGATGATGGTGATGACGATGATGATGGTGATGATGGTGATGATGGTGATGATGGTGATGACGATGATGATGGTGATGACGATGATGATGGTGGTAATGATGATGGTGACAATGATGAGAAAAACAGTGATGAGGAAGACAAGGTGTTAAAAACATAAATAATGCCTGCTCCTGTGAAAAATGCTGAGTAAGAGGTCTTTGCGTTGGTAGGAAGTGGAGGCATCAGGTGGCTTCTAAGATCACTTTGGTCATGATTTCATGACTCTTAAGTAGTAGAATAGAAAAAAAACAGTTTTAGAGTCAGATCAACAGCTGGTCATATTCTCTAGGTATGAACCACATGATCCTGATCAAGTTATTTATGTTCTTTGAACCCTTCCTTTTTTTAACCCTGGATTGTGGTGATAAAATATCCATCACATTGAGTGGTGGACAGAATTAATGTTGTTTAATTTTGTAAAGTACCTTGTCACAACTCCAGGTATCTAAGAGTCGCCCGGTGAATACTAATCAACCTTTGATAAAAGATGAAAGGAAATGGGGGTGTTGACTTAAAGTACCGATGGCTAAAAAGCCAAAATGACTGGACTGGTGTTTATCAGAAACTTGAGAACCGAGTTCAGTAACCATGTCACGTGCCTTTAGAAAACCAAATAATAGAGAATATCTCTATGTTGTCCTAATAAAATGCTAGGTGGCCTTACATCTGGGAATCAATCCCCTCATATGCCTGGACTGTGTTAGGTGAAGTTGGCAATCAAGGATAGGTCCCTGCCTCCCTCAGGACCCAAGGAGACAGAGACAGGTCTGCACACTCGGGCCCATTGTGGCCCCTGGCACTGAGTCCTGGCACTGGTGGTCACTGAGTATTGTGAGCAGACCGCCTCCTGCATGCCCAGGATCATCTGCAGCTTCATGGGTAGGCTCCACATCCCCTGAAAGAGCGGTCAGCATGCCATCTGGGACGGCAGAAGATTCCCAACCACTCCGCTGTTCACTCTCACTTTGTTCCGGCAACCAGGAAGACACACAGGAACCAGTGGAGATGAGTGAGGCTCTAAGTGGAGCTTCTCAGACCTAACTAGGACAGCTTCAGTGGACATAATGTCAGAAGAAAGAACAGAGGTTAGAAAAGTCAGAGGACAAGGGCCTTCCTGATCTCTCTGGTCCCACAGCAGTAAGAACCCACGGGTGGCAGCTAAAGTCTGCTGTGCACCATGCCTGCTTATTATCACTCTGAATGTTGCCCCATTAGCTGTGAATGAGCATAGCTGGGGTCACAGTGAGCTTTCAGGGAGTGCCTCCTGAGTGTCCACCTGGGCCAGGTGCTTCATACACATGAACGTCAATCTTCAAAACAAACTGGAAAGTTGAACCTTATCTCCCAGGAAAAACCACAGGTTCAAAGACGTGGGATTATGTGTCTATGGTCAGCTCAGTAGGGAAGGCCAAATTCATAAGCCCTTCACTGCCTCACTCTCTGATCTTCCCCCTGTGCTTGTAGAAGTCAAATAAAAAAAGCAACTTCAACTGTCAGATCAGAAACACCGCTGGTCTTGTCTTCTGCAATATGAACTAGGCTAACCTGTTTAGTCAATGGGCACTGCGTTGAAATTTGCCTGTCCATGTATTTGTTCCTCCCAGCAGACTTAGCTCTTTGGAGATAAGGGAAATAGGTAACTTACGTTTATATCCCCTCAACCCAGTGGGGACCTGTCACATGGCTGAGTCTTGGGTATAAGCAACACAACATACGAAATGGTGGTTGCCTGAGTGACTAGCAGGGTTTTGAACTCTAAACAAACTCTCCTTGCCTGGGTCAGTCCGTGCCTATAGGGCAGCCTCCTCACCACATCCAACCACAGTCACTAAACTGTTCAGAAAAGTCAACATTCACATTCTGTCCATTCTACTTCACCATGCCTTGACTGCCATAACATACTCCACAGAGACTGATGTGATTGCCAAAGCCATCCAATGTGCACTAATTGTACACTTTCTGTATGCCAGTGGGAAGTGGGCCAGACTGGAGAGAAGATGCCTTTACAGAGAAACAGGACTCCAGTATCTTGGTATGGGAACCTTAATTCAACAGTTGCAACCAAGATGCTATATCAAGGTAAATGCCAACTACAGAAGGCCAGAGGTCCTGTGACATGAAGAGGTGACCCTGTACGGGGCTAGAAAAGAGAATCATGTCAATGAGGCCCTGAGACGGGATGGTACCCCATTACAAGCCTGTGTGAGCCTTTGAGGGTGCTGGGAGACTTGGCACATTTGCAAGGTCTAGAGCATGAGAAAGAATCTAACGCCTCAAGAGATGTTTCTGGGAACACCCAGGAACTACACAAGTCTTCATGTGGGCCCTGGGTATAGCAGCGTTTGGTTTAACAACAGGAGGAATACACATAAGCCCACGGGTCAGAACATGGGCTATCTGTTGCAGAGGGACATTCGGAGGGTCCACTGCTGGGGGACACTGGGAAACACCTCAATAGAGAAGTACTCTGGAGCTGGGATTTGGTGAAGGGGCAGAGGTTTGAAATGCAGAGATGGGGGGGGTGGCTTCCCAGTAGGGGTCACTGCATGAACAGAGGCAAGGAGGTTTGCTCTGGGAAAACAAGCATCTCAGCAAACCTTGTTGCAGCACCTATGAGTGCAAACCCTGTATGCCGCTCCAGGAGACAGGGAGGGAGTAGAGGCTGGCTGGTCTTGCCCTCCCCAGCTTCCCAGATCTCCTGGCCAGGCTAACAGGCTCATCTCACACAGGGATTAAGACAAAAGGCCATAAAGACAGATGAGGCTTGGAGGCAGAGCCGAGTGGGGATTCTGGGGTCCCAAAGGGCCCGTGTGTGCCCTATGTCAGAGACTCCTTCGAGCCAGTGAGGTTTCTGAGGAAGAAGCCATCACGTCATCCCATTCTCCAGGGCAAACAAATAAAAATATTAATACCTTCTGAGCAAATGTACTGGGGAGAAGGGGCACTGGGTGTTCACATTTGAAATGCCACCTGCTGCCTTCCTGGAGTGGTCCTGGCCCACCGTCACCCACCTTCCCTCTGTGGACACCAGGCAGATGGAGCCCTGGGATCTCAGAGCCCACTATACCCCAAAGATTGGCTCTTCTGGAGAAGCTCATTTGGCCTGCTGACATGAACATCAGTGTAGAAGTAGGTGAGCTTGAAGAAGAACAACACAGACATGGGGTATTTTATTGGGGACGATAAAACTTCAAGAAAATGCTGGGCTGTGAGCTGTTACTGATTTTCCTCTGTGTTTGGGGGTGGATGTTTAAACAAGGTGAGAGGACCAGACTCTTAGCTCTCTAAGCTGGAAGGATGTGGGGGCACATGGGGATGGCCAGGTGACAGCAGAGGATGGGGACAAGGAAAGGGACTTACATGTCACCAAATGCCATTGGCTCTGTGCTTCTTCCTCGCTCGCTCCAGGCCTTCCCGGTGTCCAAATCTGTGTCTCCCACCTTGAAGCCTGTCCCTGAGCTCCGCACCTGCAGGTTACCCTCTTGTCTTCTAGCAGCTTTCTGGTTCATCACACCCAGCAGCCCCAAACCAGAAGATCTCACTTCCAGAGACTTCTGACTGCTGTGGTTTGTGCCTCTGCCAGGAGGCTCAAGACAGGAATCAGGCCACCCCTCTCTCTCCTAACCTTTAGAGCATCCTAAAGATTTTATCTACGGGAGATTTCCCGATTTGGCCTCTTTTCTGCATCACTGCAATTACTATTCACCCACAGTTCACCCTGCCCCTAGGGGACTCTGTCCCAGGTCATTGGCAAAACTTAGAATGTCCTTTCCAGTCTTGTCTAGGTCTTCTGTATGCCCCTCCTCTGTGTCTTTCAATGCCAGCAGCACCAAAGGCTTGCCTTTCCTGGCTTTATGCTGTAATCTGATTTCTTACTTCCTACCCGCTGGATTCATCTGTGTCCCTGATGACTCAAAGCAGGCTTGAGCATCTCCAGAAAGTCTTGGCTGATCCCTCCAGGCTAGGCTGTGTACCATTTTCCCCCATCGCTACAGCTCCCTGGACCCTTGCTCTATGCGTCAGCACTTGTGAAATCTTTGCTATGTATTACCTGTGCCTCTTTTGGCCCCTTGAACTGTGTCCTCCTTGGGTTCAGGCTTTCTCTTTTCCAGCAACAACTTTGGTCCACACAGCTGTTGCTGCTCACAAAGCATGTATCCAATGAGCATTCAATTCATTTCCTTTCTCTGGGGAATAGAGCTGAACTTATACCTCTAGAGTTGCTCCCTGTCACAACTGAAGGAAACTTCTCCCACCCCCTACTTCACAGATGTGGAAACTGAGGCCAGGGGTGTGGGGCAAACTCTCGTGCCACACGTGGACTGGCCTGGGATCCTGACACTGGTCCAGGATGCCCAGCTAGCTACAGGTCTTCTCTGTCACTCTCTTCTCTGCTGATGCTGACCCCTGGGCCAACCAAAAGCAGCACTCATCGGGGCGCCTGGGTGGCTCAGTGGGTTAAAAGCAGCACTCATCACACCCAGCCTACTCTGAATCAGCTTCAGTTACCCAGGAATCAGCATGATGGGGCTTGAAATGGTAGTGAGAGACTATATCCCCAGTTTCCTAAGGCTCTAGCTATCAGTGACTTCTTGAGGCCAAGACACTAATGAGAATCTGGCAGAATTCTGAGCTCCCATTCTAGCACATTCTTGTCAAATTCCCCTTCTGTTCCATGTGTAGACCCATCCTTGACTCACCTGCTAGACGATAGGACCCTGTAGGGCAGCCCTGGGGGTCTCATTCATCTTCCTAATAGCACCCCTCCCCTCAAGTCAAAAGCCAGGCAAAGGGAAAGTGCTCAGGAGAGAGTGGTTGAAAGAATTCCGTCCTCCTGGCTTTGGGAACAGGACATGAGCAATCATCCCAGACAGATTAGCTCTCAAGCAGGCGGGAATCGCTAACAACTGTGCCACATTTATGTGCCTGGCATGGGGCTGTGCTTAACGTCCATGCCTCATTCCGTTCTCAGTCCGGCCCAGGGCATAGTCCATTACGGTTCCTGGTCTAGCCACGAGGAGGTGGGAGCGATGTCAGCTGCTTAAGATCACTCAGCCATAAATTTAAGCCTAACTTCACTTGACCCGAGGCCTGAAATCCTATCGGCATTAGTCCATCAGGATGTGCTCATGTGGTGAACCATTTGTCATTTTCCAGGTGTGCACTGGAGAAGGAGAGGCCCATTGACTTTTCCCACGGACTTCTTTCCCTCAATTATATTTAAAAAAAAAATTTAAAAGAAAGAAAAGAACAGCACCTGGAAGGCAAGAAAGTCGCCGTCATCCTCACCCAAGGTGGGGAGCGAGCCAGAAGCCAAGGGCTGGTGGGCCAAGACACGATTACACTTAACACAATTTTTTTTTGTTTATAATTCTCTCTCTCTCTCTGTCTTTTGGTCGTGGCTGCACTATTGGCTTGTGCTGTCTAAAGAAAAAATAGTTAATTGGTTTATTTAGTCAACTATAGATGTATCCAGTGTTATTCTCCATCGTGTGAATTAAATTAGTTTATTTACCCCCATGCAATTCATTCAGTTCATTTAATTTAATTTCATAGTTATAACATGGGGAACAAACTAACTAGATTTCTCCTTTTGGGATGGAAATGGGCAAATATTTTGGTTCTGAGTTAACAAGCAGCAAAGCTGATATTTATAATAAATCATCCATTGTTAGCCATCCTGATAATTATTCCGTGAATGGTCTAAAACAGACATGGGCATGGAATAGACATATTGTTGGCTTTTACTGCCGTTTAGATCTTTGTTAATGCACACGCAGCACTGGGAGTCTGAGGTGCCTCTCGGGCAGATTGCTTTGTGTCATGGGGATGGACCGAGGACCTACTGTGTGCCTGGCCCTGTGACAGATGTTAGGCATCACAGCAGCCATGTCCAAAATATGTCTGCCCCTTTCATCTCCCTCAAGAAGACACCCCAGCTCCTAATGCGCAACGTCACTGACCCCACTCACCTCTCTCTCTCAGCTCCTGGCTTTCCCTCCCTGTACCCCACTTGCCACCACCCCACCAAATTTTCTATAAAGATGAGCAATGCTGAACTGTGTGCAGTCGTATGAGCATGCTGAGCAGCTCCGGACTGCGGGTCTGTGTCCTTTCTGCCCTCTCCCTGGTGAACCCGGATTCAGCATCCAAAATCCAGCTTCTCCCCAGCTCCAGGCAGCCTGCCCTAAAATGTCGCCAAGCTTGGTGAGCCTCACATCCTAATTCAAGTGACTTGCCGCCCACTGGAAGAGTGTGCCCTTCGTCATCCCCTGAACAGGGAAGGAGCCCATCTGTACCTCCTTCCTTTCTCACCTGAACACCGCCCCCATGAAGCGGGCTGATTATAATACCCTCCCAGTATTATCGTTTCTTTCGAGGATTAAATGACATTATGGTATGTAAAGGATTAATGTCAATGTATGTAACAGTAAGCCTCTAACAAATATTGATTCTCATGATTGGTTTGTAAATCATACTTTCTACTAGACTGTGAGTTGGTGGAGAACCAAGATTTTGTCTTGTTGTGCCTCACAATTCCCAGTAAACAGCACAGGGCTTCAACCAGCACGTCCCTTCTTCAATAAATGCATATATCATGATTTACGAAGATGGTCAGAGAATTTCAGGTAACAATTAAGACACATCTGGGCAGTGGAAAAGGAGAGAAGAAAAGAAATGAGAGTTTTGTTATTTGTGGGACAACAAATATTGCAAACAAAAGCTCCCCACTCTGGTAGATTTTGACTCTCATGGAAGACAGGTGGGATTTGGGACATGGGTTGATTTCAGGAGTATGAAGAGCCTTTGAATGACATCCACTGAGAAGATTTAAAGCAGAAGGATAAGTTCCCACTAAAAACAATGCAGTTCTTGGGGCACTGGGTGGCTCAGTCAGTTAAGTGTCTGCCTTCGGCTCATGTCATGATCCTGGAGTCCCCCAGATCGAGTGTCTCATTGGGCTCACTGCTCAGCAGGAGGTCTGCCTCCCACTCTGCCCCTCACCTGGCTTGTGCGTTCTTTCTCTTGCTCACTCGCTCTCTCAAATAAATAAATAAAATCTTAAAACACACACACACACACTCACAGACACACTCACACACACTCACATTCACACACACTCGCACACACTCACACACACACACACACACACACACACACACAGGGCGCTGTTCTTCAGTCCTTCGTCACCTGATAAGGGTAAGCTCCCAGGCAGTCTTTGTGGGAAAAAAGGTCCAGAATCCTAAAAGAGTCATAGGAGATGTTTTCTTGAAATGAGGGGAGCAGATCCAGAAAGAACAAACAAACAAACCCAAAGACTGATGGGGCCACTTGTGATCTCAGTGCTGTCTGTTTACGAGGTATGTTACCTGTTATGAGATGAGGCACAACCCTGGGGCTGGAGATCCCTCACCTGAGAAAGGGGTAGATGAGCGCGGGAGAATGAGGGTGCTAGGGAGCTGGCGTGGGGAAGAGGTCTGGGAAAAAGCAGAAGGAGTGCAGGTGGTCACAGGGGTGTGATGCCCAGCCCGGCAACTCTGACTCTCCTGCCCAGGACTGCGTATATCAGCTGGTCCCGGGCTTTAAAGCTGAATGCAATTAGTTCTAGAATGTGCTGCCATTCCTGCTGCATTCCAGTAAAATCACGTCATGAAATTGGGTCCTGATGAAGGAGTTCTGACAAAGTGAAAGCTGATCTGAGTCAGCCTTCCATGGGTCCTTCATACCAGGGTCTGGTCCAGGACTCCTGAGCCCAGTGAGGACCTGCAGATGTCCTCTGTGTGCTCTGCAGAGGGGAGGCACGTGGGCCTGCTGAGTTATACCCCCACTCAGGAGATGGCACAGTGGGGGTGTGGGGGATTACATGCAGTGGGGAAGAGGAAGGAAGGAGGGAGGGAGGGAGGAAGAGAGGAAGGAAAGAAGGAAGGAAGGAAGGAAGGAAGGTAGGAAGGAAGGAAGGAAGGAAGGTAGGAAGGAAGGAAGGAAGGAAGGAAGGGCAGGCAAGACAATCATGTGCCCGCTGACTCTAAGCCCATCGAACTATACTTGCCTACATCCTTTCACCAAAAATGTTGGAAAACATGATTTCTTACAATATTTTTTAATGTGGTAAAAGATACAGAACATAAAATTTACCATTTAACCATTTTTAAACATATGATTTAACGGCCTTTAGTGCATTCACATTGTGCCACCATCATCACCACCTGTCTCCAGAACTTTATCATCAGCCCGAACAAAAAACCGTGTACCCATTAAGCAATAATTCCCCATTTCCTCCACCCCCAGCCCCTGGCATCCATGCTCCGACTTTCTGTCTCTGTGAATGTGCTTACTCCTGGCACCTCACGTCATTGGAGCCATACAGTGCCTGTCCTCTTGGTCTGACATACTCCACTGCACATCATGTCCTTCAGGTTCAACCGTTGTATGTCGCGGATCAGAGGGTCGTTCTTTTTTTTTAAGGCTGACATTCTTTTTTTTTAAGGCTGACTAATATTTCTTTTTTCTCCCTTCATCTTTTGATGGACATTTGTGTTGTTTCCACATTTTAGTTGTTGAGAATAATGCTGCTGTGAACACTGGTGTACAAATATGTGCCCAGGTCCCCACTTTCGATTATTTGGGGCATATTATCAGAGGTAGAATTGCTGCATCATATAGCAATGCCACGTTTAATTATTTGGGGAACTGTCACTCGATCTTCCACAGCGACTACACCATTTTACAAACCTACCCACAAAGTACAAGGGTTCCGATATCCCAACAACAGTTCCTGTTTTCTGTTTTTCAGGGGGAAATATTATTTCTAATTTGAAGCCATTGCTCCTTCCAACAACATAGAGTCTCTGCTAGTCAGGAAGGAATGGAGAGTGAATATTGGGACGGAAGAAGCTTTTTCGCCCAGCACCTGATAATATAACTCTCCAAATACAGAAAACAAAAACGAATGAACTGCTGGGAGAGAAAGAGAAAGAAAAAGGAAGAAAGAAAGAAAGAAAGAAAGAAAGAAAGAAAGAAAGAAAGAAAGAAAGAAAGAAAGAAAGAAAGAGGGAGGGAGGAAAGAAAGAAAAGAAAGAAAGAGGAAGGAAGGAAGGAAGGAAGGAAGGAAGGAAGGAAGGAAAGGAAGGGAGGGAGGGAGGGAGGGAGGAAGGAAGGAAGGAAGGAAGGAAGGAAGGAAGGAAGGAAGGAAGGGGAAGGGAAGTTAGGGGAGAGGAGGCGAGGGGAGGGGAGGGGAGGGAAGGGAAGGGAAATACCCAACCCCAGTAAGGGTCTCTAACACACTTAGGTCAAATAATGATGGAAAAGATGTAACACACGTAAGAGGTTAATTTCTCTATTGAAACTGACACATGACAGGCATGTAAGTGTCTCTGTGTGGGACAGCTGCTAGATACAACATAAAATGCATACACCAACTCATAGGGAAAGGATGTTACAAAAATGTATTCAGTCTAAGGATCCTCCCTCCTCCCAAAATAGGCATCATGCAAACTAGGGCCACAGTACAATTAGAAACCAGAGGGATAACCATGAAGCAAGGAACCTTGAAAAAAGAGGGAGCCTGGAGGCAGGCACAAGACCTAGATGGAGCAGAAGTGGGACCGCAAGGCACCCAGCACTGTCCCACACCTTCCCTTTCCATGGACGCTTCATTCCTTGAGATCTCTGGGCTTCTATCTTGAATTTGTCCTTGTTCACATATGATCAAGGAAGACTTGTGTCTAAGAATTCCAGCTGGGGCAGTCTTTATCCTGAGAGTTAGAAAGTAGAATTCCAAGGGACATTTGTTTGTCCCCGTGCATTGTGGTGAAGCACCCATGTTGTCTGTGAGCTGAGCTCGGTCAGGACCTCCCAGTTGAGCACCCAAGTCAGGACTGTGTTCAGAGGACTGAGCATCTCCCCCTCCCCTGCCTTCTTGCCAAGCACCTAGTCTCTCCCACTTTTTTTTTTTTTCTTTCTGGAGAATGAAGACTCCACAACCAAAGCAGTCACCACATTACCACGATCAGACCACCAGACTGTTTGGTGAGTCTTGCAGAGCCAAAATGTTTCAATCCTTTTAGCGGGTACTGCAAGTTCTTAACCTATACCTGGTCTTCTTCTCACCACTAGCATCTTCTTCTTTGTCCCTTTGTCCTTTTGAAATTCCCTCTTTCTGAGATTAGCCTTGACACACCGGCTTTCATGAGGTGAGGGGTTTGGTGGCAGTGTTTTTCCACCGTTCCCAGTCCTTGGAGTCATTTGTTCTGCTGTGTCTCTCCCAGACAGCATTTCTTCCTATTTTAGTAGGTCCGTTTTAGGTGAGTTTAACTTGTTTTAAGCCGGAATTGTTTTAGTGTTGGACTTATTTCTGCCTTCTTATTTCATGTTTTCTATTTACAATACTTCTCCTTGCTTTCTTATTTTTCCCTCCTCTCCTGTTAGATGATTAAAGTTTCTTTTAATCCTTTTGCTTAATGCCTATTGATTTGTAAATCATAACTTCCTTTATTTTTCAATGTTTCTCAAAAAAATTTAACCTACATATTTAGAGATCTTTTCTCTAAAAGACATAAACATCACTAGTACCTCTGCTTTCCTAAGCAAGACAATCTGCACAGAGTATTTCCTTCCTTCCAAAAACTCTCTAGTCTGTGACATTGCTGTTGGAAATGTGGTTGCCCTTTGTTTTCACACATTTTAATTTTTTAAAATAATAATTGTTGTGTCATGATGTATTTAGAATCCTCAAAATTTTTGTTGATTGTATGGTTTGCTTTCATCTCTTACATCCAATTCTGTTTATCAGGGTTCATGTTTCTTCTTGTTAATGTACATTCTTTTGGTTGGCAAACATTTTTGCAATGGCCCAGATCCTAAACAGTTCAGGATCTCTGTCACATCGACTGTGGTCTCTGTCACATCGACTCAACTCTGTCCTTGTGTCTTGAAAGCAGCCCTAGACACTATGTAGCAAATGGGTTTGGTCGTGCTCCAATAAAACTTTATTTATGGGCACTGAAACTTGAATTCCATATCATTTTCATGTGTCACAAAATTTTATTCTTTTATTTCTTTTCAATCACTTAAAAATGTAAAAGCCATTTTTGGCCCACAGACCACACAAAACTAGGTGGTGACCTGGATCTGGTCCATGGACAGTAATATGTGGACCTCGTTCTAGGATTTCCTGTTCCTTCAGGGGGACGCTGCGGTCAATCCCGGTTTGTATGTGTCTTAAATTTATTTTACATTATCCTCCCTCTTAAAAACGACGTGGGAAGAATAAGAAATTCATGACAGAAATCTATTTTTTCTGCCAATATATAGCTTAATTCTTCTTCTGGTACCTGATGCCGCTGATGAGAAGTCTGGTATCAACGTTATTTTGGCTTCATTGCAGGATTTTTTTTTTTTATTTCCTCTGATATGTTATGGGAATCTCCTTTGTATGTGTTATGTTTGAAGGCTTTTTTTTTTTTTCCTAGATGGCATCAGCCAGTTTTTAGAATGTCTGTACAGCACGTCTTCAGATATTCCTTAAACATGCCCTGAGCTCAGCTCTACCCATTCTCTTCTAGAACCCCATATGTTGTGGTTTCTGGATGAGTCATCGTCTATGTCTCAGCATTTCCAGATAGGTCTCTCTTTGCACTGCTATGGTCTTGGAGGGTTCCTATGTCAAGAACATCTTTGAAGGTACTTTCTTTTCTTTTCTTTTTTTTAACTTTTTATTCTAATTACCCAGTGTTCATCATGATAAATACACTCCATAATCCCCATCTTATAAGGTACTTTATTTTCAAAAGAATTTACTTTTTTTTAAATTTTTAGTTTATTTTTTAATGGTTTTATTTACTTATTTGACCGAGAGAAAGAGCGCACAAATAGGCAGAGTGGTAGAATTCATTTTATTATTATTATTATTTATTTATTTGACAGAGGGAGAGATCACAAGTAGGCAGGTAGAAAGGAGGAAGCAGGCTCCCTGCTGAGCAGAGAGCCCGATGCAGGGCTCGATCCCAGGACCCTGAGATTATGACCTCAGCCAAAGGCAGAGGCTTAACCCACGAACCACCCAGATGCCCCAAATTTATTTTTATATATGGAAATTACCATTGCTTTTTCTAACTCCTTGCCAATGTTTCAAACTTTCCTTTCCCCCACAGCCTTCTTTCCTTCTCTCCTGGCTATTTTCCCACTTTTATTTCTTTCTGGATATTAAAATGTTGTAAATTTCTTCTTAGATTCCTTAGTGATCTTTTCTTTTCATCATGTGAATAGTCTTCTACTCTCCGCTTTCTTGTTTGTCCTCCGTGGGCTTCATCTTCCTGCAGGTTCTGTGAGTCTTGATTATGAGGTCAGTGTCACCCTGGGGGATTTCTTCTCTTTGGGTCCTAAGAAGTCCCAGGGCACATCCTCATGGCTTTTAATCACAGGTTCCGCACATGTCTCAGTCTGGATCCAACCCCACATGTTGGGCTTCTCTGAAGACAGCCCCACCCTTTGGTGGCTCTAGACCCTGGAGTGAGCAGAAGGCACTGCTCAAGTCCATGGACCAGGACTGAAGCCATATTTCTTGGTAGACAGACACAGACCATTTCAGACTCCAGAAGTGGCGCTCAGGGAGCAGACTTGTAGCCTCACTGCAAATTCACAGCCTAAGTGCAGTCCTCAGCCATGTCCAGACTCCCAGATGCTGCTCTGGCCCTTCCTAGGATTCAATGGCCTTGGCCCAGCCTCATGCTTGGAGCTGGGCTTTTCCCAGCATCCCATTGGGCTTCAGGGACTCACACCCTGCTAAGCACAACAGGTGCCTTTTTCTTACAAAATATCGCCTTTCTTGATATTTGGAGTCTCCATTCCTACTTAAGAGCACCACTATGTGTTTAATATAGCTTACTAATATTTTCTCCACCTTCCTGATGTGTTCAGGAAAGTGAGGGAAGGTTGCAGCATTTATTGTGCACACCATCTTGCACTGAAATTCTCATTGCCACGTGAATACATTGGAGTAACCAAACTATATCTTATCTCTCAGGGTCATTAATTTATTAATTTATTCATTATGTATAATTTTTTTATTAGTTATATTAGTCACCATACAGTACATCATCAGTTTTTGATGTGCGTTCCATGATTCATTGTGTGTAACACCCAGTACTCATTACAACACGTGCCCTCCTTAATACCTGGTGACAGGCTACCCCAGCCCCTTGCCTCCCTCCCCTCTGAAATCCACAGTCTATTTCCTGGAGTCCACAGTCTCTCGTGGTTCATCTCCCTCTCCAATTTTCCCCACTTCTTTTTTCCTTCCCTTCTCCTAATGTCCCCCATGCTATTCCTTATGTTCCACAAATAAGTGAAACCATATGATAATTGACTTTCTCTTGACTTATTTCACTTAGCACAATCTCCTCCAGTTCCCTCCATGTTGATGAAAAATTTGGGTAGTCATCCTTTCTGATGACTGAGTAATATTCGATTGTATCTATGGACCACATCTTCTTTATCCATTCGTCTGTTGAAGGGCATCTCGGCTCTTTCTACAGTTTGGCTATTGTGGACACTGCTGCTATGAACATTGGAGTGCACGTGCCCTTTCTTTTCACTACGCAGTAACTAGGCGGGTATATTTGGGATAAATGCCCAGTAGTGCAATTGCTGGGTCATAGTGCAGCTCTATTTTTAACTTTTTGAGGAACCGCCACACTGTTTGCCAAAATGGCTGTATCAATTTGCATTCCCACCAACAGGGTAAGAGGGTTCCGCTTTCTCCACACCCTCGCCAACACTTGTTGTTTCTTGCCTTATTAATTGTGACTATTCTAACTGAGGTAAGGTGGTATCTCAGTGTGTTTTGATTTGAATTTCCTCGATGGCTAGTGATGTTGAACATTTTTTCATGTGTCTGTTAGCCATGCGCATGTCTTCTTTGGAGAAGTGTCTGGTTATGCTGTCTGCCCATGTTTTGACTTGATTATTTGTTTTTAGGGTATTGGGTTTGAGAAGTTCTTCTTAGATTTATTTTAAAACCAAGCAGTTAAAGTGGTTTTTGGAAACCACAAAGTGTCTAAAATGTAACAAATAGTCCTGATTCTTTTTTTTTAACGTTGAAACTAAACCCCACAGTTCAGGGCCAATGGGAGAAATTAAGTCAGAGCAGCATTGATTTCTGTGGATACTGGTATAATGATAAGGGGGTCTTGAGGTGAAATACTTTGGGAAAGGGAGCAAATTATAACATCCTCCTAGAGATTCCAAATGCCCACCTGTGTGTGATAGCTATGCAAAGTCCTCCCGTAGACTCTGACCCCACTTCGTTTTGTCTGATATTCCAAAATCATTGATCATGAAAGCCTTTTACCTAGAATAACTAAGATGGGCAAGAGTGCATGAATCAGGGTGCTCCTTGAGGAGTCCTGATTTTGTGAAAATACTCAATTACAAAAGTCTAAATGAGGCTTCACTTAATTAGGCACAGAGTAAGCAAGCCCTATTATAATTACAACCTAATTGTAAGTATCAAAAGGTCATAAGCAGTGATATATTGCAATCCAAAATAGGCTTACCTCATTTAACAATGTATCATAAATAGGGGTGCCTAGGTGGCTCAGCCGGTTAACTGTCTGACTCTTGGTTTTGGCTCAGGTCATGATCCCAGGGCCCTGGGATCAAGCCCCGTGTCAGTCTCTGTACTTAGCAGAGAGTCTGCTTGAGATTCTCTTTCTCCCTCTCCTTCTGCTCCTCCCCCACTCTCTAAGAAAAATATATAAATCTTTTTAAAAGTGTGTCATAAATAACAATTTGTATCACACACCAGAATTACCTCAAGGACCAATAAGTTGAGGTCTACTTTGGGGATGCTTAATAAGATTGGGGCCCTTTTAGGAAGAATGGGCTTATGTCATTGATGAGTTTGAACATTAATTTCAACCTCATGTAGCCTCAGCGTTACCTTCTATATAATGGGAACGATCTCAACCACAAACGTATGTTATAAACATGCAACACACCAAGACCACGGAATAAACACACATTTTCTTCTGCTGTGGCCGCTGCACCCTGCCCAGCGTGAAGAGGATATGAAACGGGAGCCACACCCATCATCCTGCAAAGTTGTAACTATTAGTGCTGAAAGGATCTCTCTTGTTTTCTAGATCTGCATTATGTCTTAAATAGTAGCTGATAGATCATGGAACTTTACAGCTGGAAAAGGTCGGAGAAGTCATTTAATTAAAGCATTTCTGTGTTTAGATAAAGAGACTGAGGTTTGGAGGCAAGCCGTGACTTGTCCGAAGTTTGTGGCAGGTGGCAATTAGAACTTTGTCTCACTGGCTTCCTGCCCAGTGATCTTCCAGGATGCCATGAAACAAAAGTTTATCCAAGTTCAGACAAGAAACCCAGTGCTTGAAAGAGGCAAAAATTTCAAAACTTATGTCTTTCAGCAGATCTTCAAACACAAAAGGAGGGGATGAATCACATTCTACTTTCCTTTAAGTCACGTTCCTCCTTCCAATTTCTACAAGTAAACTAGAGTTGGGCAGGATTTCAAGTGGCCAGCAGACAGGTGAACTCTTGCTCTGTGTTAACGCCACTGCCACCTTACCAGCCTCTCCTGGGAGCGCCTGAACCCGGAGTTGCTCACGCTGGTCCCCAAGAGGGGCGCACGCTCGGGTTGTATTTCTGTCACCTGGAAGGCAATCATCAAAGCCAGCCATGTATGCCCGTGAGATGCCTCTGTGTATTTTTAGAAAGTTTTTAAGAGGGAGACAGCCAAAATATTTATACAGCACAGCAGGCACTGTTTCATGTTGGAGTGTTGGAGGGAAAAAGAACAAGAAAAGAAAAGGAGGAGAAGAGTTAAGACCGGCTCACAGATTGCAATGGTTAATGGCCTTGGTGGGCCTGGAAAGCAGTCACAGAGCTGAGGAAGCCGCATCCCCGTCTCTGTGTCCCATGTCCCCACACAGATTCCAGGAACTACACGAGGGAGGCGTGTTCAACCATGTGCTTCGTGCCACCTGAGTATGAACCTTGATGATCAGGTAGGACTCCAATGGGAGAGGATAGGAGAAGACAGAGGGTGAGAACAGAGGTGCATGAAGGCAGGTCAGGTACAACATCTCAAGGAATGAGGTTGGGGAGAAAATGGGAGAGCAAAGCAAGCTCTGGGATGTGGACACCACCCCATGAACAGAAGAGTCACCGAAAAATCTCATCCTTGGAAGAGCTCTCTGCAGCTTGGAGGGGTTTTTTTTTTACCCGTCCTGGCTGCTGGGTCTCCAGTAATCTATAGGTTGGCACCATGGCTATCTGCGTTGCACAGATGAGGAAACAGGCTCAGGGGACCATGTAGCTCATTAATAGTGGTATTGGGGATTTGGATCTAGATTTTCTCAGATCACCTTCAGGGTGATTTTCTTACACTTGAAGGTATTTTAAGGGTTTTTGAGCAGGGTGGTGATACGATGTGCTGGGTTGATGGGGTGGGGCCTATGGAGCTAGGTAAAAAGACAGTTATGTTACAATGTGAGTAGTGGTGGAGAGCAAGGGTCAGCAAGTAGGATCTGAAAAGGGCCAGATCATAAATACTTTAGGCTTTATGGGGTTTGTTTCCTGTTCTTCTTTACTCTCTGTTTGGTTGGTTTTTATAAACCTGTAAGAATGTAGAAATATTCTTAGCTAAAAATAGACCCAGGGCCAGATTTGGTCACTGGCTGTAGTTTACTGACTCCTGGTCTAGAATCTGGATGTAGAAAGCCATTTAGAAGGCTGCCAAATTATCCCAGTGAGACATGGGGAGGTCCTGGGCCAGATGGAGAAAAAGAATCAGAACCCAGCTCTACAAAGTGTCTACAATGTGTAGGGACTAGGGAAGGACAGACAGCAGGAAAGGGGGCAGATTGAGGACCTGGTTCCTTCCAAAGTACCTATAGCTGGTAGACGTCCTGAAGCCAGGCTCTCACCAATCTTCCTCCCTCCACACCTTTCTTTCTTTTTTTAAAAAGATTTTATTTATTTATTTATTTGACAGAGAGACACAGCGAGAGAGGGGACACAAGCAGAGGGAATGGGAGAGGAAGAAGCAGTCTTCTCGCTGAGCAGGAAGCCTGATGTGGGGTTCAACGCCAGGACCCTGAGATCATGGCCTGAGCCAAAGGCAGATGCTTAACAACTGAGCCACCCAGGCACCCCTCCTCACCCTTCTAACCAGCGCATGGAAGCCACAGCCAAAGGCCTATGGTCATCCAAAGGAGCTGAAGCCAAATCACTACCAGCAGAACTGTGCACCTGGCAAAGCCAGTGGCCAGGCTGGAGCAGAAGGACCAATGGCCAGGCTGCGCAAGCAGGAGCAAGGCCACTACTTACATTCAGCCACCACGGTAAAGAGAGACGTCCAACAAAGGCCCAAGTCCTGCCTTGACCCAGCGTGAAACAACACCTCCTCACACTTCCGTGGCCAGGTGCTATGCTAGACATTGACCTGCTCAGCCTTGCTTAATTTTCCTCTCTATCCCCACGGGGTTAGAGGGTTAGAGCCCCACTGGCTCTAATCACCCCTATTTCTGTAACATAAGTAACAGAGACTCAGAAAACTCAACCATGGCTGTCATGATGACGGTCCCAGCCCTGACTCCTCTATCCCAAGGCCATTTCCCAATAGTGGGCTCTGGGCCATCAGGCTTCCTTCACTCTGCCTCAGTCTTCTCACCGGCAGCATAAAGATCACAATCATAAGGTGAAGGAAGGGAAGGTCTGATCCCAGCCTTAGACTCGGGCCTGGCAAGCAAGTGAGCAACGTCTTCAGGGACGGTGTGAGTGTGGTTCCCACATCACACAGCCGGTAAGCAGCAGAGTCAAGATCTGCATCCAGAGAGCTTGCCAGTTGGTTATAGGAAAGAACCTGACAATTCTAAGTCTCTAAATTTTCTTCCATGGAAAATGAAGTTAGGTGTCACATCAATTTTGGGGAAAGTGTGAAACGAGATAAAAATCTCTTGGAGTTCTCTACCAAAGCACGGAGAGCTACTGCCTCGTTCCACGATGATGATGATGCGTATTTACAATGGGGAGGCAGGAGTGACATCGCTGTCAGAGCAGAGCCGGCTTTTGGCATGTCCGGGAATGACGTGCACTTTGCAGAGGGGGCAGGGGAAGGCCACTAACAACCCCGGGAGGCCTCCTTGTGTCCAGACTTTCACACATTTCACTTCCCCTCTAGGCCAGCATCCTACTTGTTTGTTGTTGTTGCTCTTTTTCTACACGGGAGAAATCTGAATTCAGAGAGGTGAAGAAACATCTCCAGGGTCGTATAATTGGCAGAAGAGGTCAGTCGACAACCCCTGATCTCTGGGCTACACCAGAGATCTAAGCAGCTGTTCGAAAGAACAGGAGAAGAGATGTCATGGATGGAAATATCCCTGAAAGGAAGTAAGATTTCATAGATAAACACTGGCCTTGTCCATTTGCCTCTTCCATCCCCATAACTTTGGATAACGGGGTTGTTACTGTCATAAGGCTTATGCAAGTGTCAGAAGGCTCCCTGAGCAGAGTAATCTATGTGGCAGACCCCCCGGGATAGGAAATAGGAAGTCTGCTCATGCTGACAGTTCTAGAAAATTCTCCATTTTTTGTGAAATATGTGCTTGTCAAGTGATCATGAGACAGCTGGAAATCTCAGCCATACCATACGAGCAGAGAACCTGAGGAGGGAGAGGCTCCCTAGGGCATCCTGAGGGCCTCTACCTTGTCCACACACTGCTCCATCCGGCTGCCCTGTCTGCCTGGCTGGGTCAAGAGCAGGGGCTCTTCTCCTATTCCGTGGGCAACACTGCTCCATTTCTGTTGTGCTTATGAATCTGTGGTGAAGCCCCTTAAGAATATAAATTTACAGGCGCACCTGGGTGGCTCAGCGGGTTAAAGCCTCTGCCTTTGGCTTGGGTCATGATCCCGGGGTCCTGGGATCGAGCCCTGCATCGCCTCTCTGCTCAGCGGGAGCCTGCTTCCTCCTCTCTCTCTGACTGCCTCTCTGCCTGCTTGTGATCTCTGTCTGTCAAATGAATGAATAAAATTTTTAAAAAAAGAATATAAATTTACAGAACGCACTTCCTGGGATTCTGATTCAGTGTGAGGACCCCCGAAAATTTGTATTTTTCACATGCTTGCTCAAAGGTGATCCAAGCCATCCACAAGGAAGCACTAGCCCAGGGCTTCACCGCATTCTCATTAAATGACCACATGTGCACCAAGAGCTTACAAAGAAGAAACCTGGGATGGTGCAGGACGGTAGACCTAGGGTAGGTGGTCAAGGACGCATCCCAGAGAAGGTCACATTTCAGCTGCGACCTGAGTCTGAGTGGAGGAATTGGGACCAGGTCAGAGGGAATGGCTGGGCATCCAGGGAGATCACAGCATAGTGGAGAACCACAAGGAACGTTAGCACGTCTAGCACAGAAAGGGTGGAAGACGTGAGCTGGAAACATGGCGAGGGTGTGGGCAGGAGTCTGAGCAGTCAGGATATTCTGAGCCATATAAAGATGTTGGGTTGTATGCTAAAATCCAGGGGAGCTGTGGAACAATTTTAAGCGGGAGGATCACATGACCAGACTTGTATACTTAAAACTACTCCTGCGGCTCTGTGGGAGATGGTTGGGAGAAACACGGGGTTCCAGGGAAGGGTTGTCTGTCGTGGCATCTGGGGGACAGATGAGAGTGCTTTTAAATAAGATGGAGGCTGTCAAAACAGAGGGCAGCAGACAAGAAAGGTACTTAGGGGGACGCCTGGGTGGCTCAGTTGGTTAAGCAGCTGCCTTTGGCTCAGGTCATGATACCAGCGTCCTGGGATCGAGTCCCACATCGGGCTCCTTGCTCGGCGGGGAGCCTGCTTCTCCCTCTGCCTCTGCCCGCCATTCTGTCTGCCTGTGCTCGCTCTCTCTCCCTCTCTCTCTGACAACAAATAAAATCTTTAAAAAAAAAAAAAGAAAGAAAGAAAGGTACTTAGGAAGTGAATCCACGGGGCAAGGTGAAGGTTTGCATGCAGGGAAAGGAAGGCATCCAACTGGACTCCCAGACACTCACCCTGGGTGACCAGTACATTGTTGGTGACACCTACCAGGATAAGGGGCTCCAAAGGCCAACCAGGTGTGAGCTCCACAAGCTCAGGACTTATCTGACTCGTACTGATGCCTCCTCAGCCTCCTGCATACACCTGGCACACGTCAGAAGCTGGAAGGAAGTGCCCAAACAGCGAAGAAGGATGAAGAAACATGACTGGGAAATGTTGAGTTTGAGACTCCTTAGCAGAAATGTCAGTGCAGGCTCTCTCTAGATATGGATACCTGGAATCTAGAGGATGGGGCTGGGACATCATTTGGTACCACAGGCACACAGTAACTGAAACCAGAGAACTGAAGATAATTAGGGAGTGCAGACGGAGAGAAGGGCATAGAGGGAGGAAAGGCGGAGAGAAGAGAAAGGGGAGGGATGAGGGGAGGAGAGAGGAGAGAAGGGCACAGAATCAGGGTAGAGAAACTCCAACACTTAAAATGTGGTCTGAGTTGGAGGAATAGATTGAGAGTCTTGTGCTGAGTGGTGGGTGGGAACAGAGAGTAGGCAAATGGAAGTTCAATGTGACACTGGATCTTGGGGCCAGGAGAAGCCCAGTTATCAAAACTGGACTCTCTATCAAGATACACTGCACAAAGACTTCGGTCAGGCTTTGCATCTGGAAGAGGCTAGTATTTACTTTGGAGCATCATTTACACGGTCCCTTAAATTAGTACCTTTGAAAGCACCAAGAGTAATTCATAGAAGACGTATATTGTGCCATGAACCTTATACATATTCACCATAAAAATAAAACTGTATCAAGTGTTTTCCATTGGCAAGGCACCAAGCTAACTGCACATAGTTCATCTCATTCAGTCCAAACAGCAGCTCTGGCCGGGGGGAGGTGAGTATTATTACGTGCAATCCTCAGATAAGGATGTGAAATGTCGATCAAGTTAGAGATGCCCAAGCTCACAGGGCCGGGCAGTCAAGTAGGGATTTGAACCTGGCTCTTGGCTTCCTCACTGTGATGTCTGTCTTTGGAAAGACTTAGGAGCAACAGAAAAATGTAAATTCCCAATGGATGTAAACTGGGGAGAAAAATTCAGCTATCCAAACTCAAAAGTGCTCATTCCTTCTCAGCTGGATAAAGGGGGTCTTTGAAAGCCAGTCCTTCTCCCCATACGTTGAGCAGAGCCCGGCCAGCCAGGACCCCACATGCTCACTCATGGCCTTGGCTGAGGGCAGCAAAATGCTGCATGGGCTACCTGAGAGCTTTCCCAGCCTGATTTATAGGTGTGTTTGTTGTGCTAAGATCATAAATCTCTACCCCCCCAGGACATTTCACTTCTGGTATTTATTGACCAAAGACAACTTGTGTTAAAAAAGGTTTTTGAGATTTTGCCAAATAATCACTACAGAATATTTGAGAAAACACGCTGTCCTTGGGTAAATGAAATCCGCAAGTCTTTGGTTTTGCGATTGGGGCAAACACCGTCCCTCTCTACTCTTTCATTGCCTTTTGTTTTGTTTTGTGTTCATCGAAGAGGCAGACTCTTCATATGTGTCTCTTTACCAACACACAGCTTCACCGAGGGGGGACTGGAAAGAGGGATTATCCAAAGACATTTCCCTCAGGCTCCAGAAGAGCTCTGACTCTTTTGATCCAGAACTTTCAGCCAAGTGCTTCTCAGAGTGTTCATGTGGGAAAAACACCTAGAAGAGAACTGTGAGGTATAGATGCCTTCGACATTAGAAACCAGAGAGAGACATGCACGCTAACTCGGACACTGATGCCCGATTCTAGTACAGACAAGCTTAAGACTGCCATGAACAATTTTGGAGAAAAAGTCAAGAAAACTTCCAATAATTAGCTTTGTTTAGTACAAGCACACGTGTGCCCTCATCCATGGTTGTGTGAATTTGGAAAATAGTGTCAATGACCAATATGGGTGGTGGTTTTCCACTTTATCCCGATGGACGCCCGATAATGTTCCCCGTTGGAACTTAGTAAACCATTGTTTTAGAGATGGAGCCCAAAGCCTCTGAATTCTAGAAGTCTCAGCAAGTCAGAGGACAGGGGAAGAGTCACCCCAGGACTCCTCCAGTCAGCAAGGAAATGTCCTCTTGGATCCTGGCCACTGTGGCTGGGTTGGGATGTGAACCCAAGCTTGGTCAGATCTTCAGGCCTCTCAGTGGAACATGGAAGTTCTGATTTAGTCATGGCAAATCCAAGTTAAATGTTTATGGCTTCTTTATGGGTCGTCTGCCTGGCTCAGTCAGTAGAGCACCCAACTCTTGATCTTGGGGTCATGAGTTTGAGTCCCACATTGGGGATAGAGCTTACTTAAAAATAAAATCTTTAAAATAAATAAATAAGTAACTAAATGTTTATTGCTCATTAAAACAAAACAAATAACAGAGGGACACCTGAGTGGCTCAGTCAGTTAAGCACTGGACTCTTGATTTCGGCTCAGGTCACGACCTCAGGGTTGTGGGATCAAGCCCCACACTGGGCCCTGCGATCGGCACGGAGTCTGATTTGTCCCTCTGCCTCTGCCCCTCCCCCCACTCGCTCATATGCACATGCACATGCTCTCTCTCGTTCTCTAAAATAAATAAATAAAAGCTTTAAAAATAAATAAATAAATAATAAAGTAAGCTTTTTTTTTTTTTTTTAATTAAACCATCTGTGGCCCAAACGAAACACACCTGCAAGTCAGACACAAGGGCTGCTGGCTGTGGCAATGGCCGAGGTTGGACTCGTCCTGTACATCCAGAGCAGGGACAACCTCACAAGGGCTGCTCCGTGGATTTCGACAAGTGTGCCGGCTTGGTTGTTTGTTGTCGAGCCCAGAAATCTGAGCCAAGCCCCAGCCTCCTGCCGCTGCCCACTTTCCTGTTCTTTCTCCCATTACCATTTGACATCAGACCATTCCCTGAATGCTGCCCCGGCCTTTGGCCCCAGGTAAGTATTGTGTCTGATATTTGCTCTCCTCATGGAAATAATAATGACACTAATATTGGGGGTTACCTGCCACGTGTGAATTTTTGCATTCAGTCATGTACCCCACAGCCTCATTTGGTCTTCGCTCTGAGGTATATGCTATCACCACCTGCATTCCGCAAACGAGAGGCTCAGGAGGCTGACGTGCATGCCCAGGTAAGGGCAGACCCAGGATTCAAAGCCGGCTTTATCTCTTCAGAGCCACGCTCACGTCTGGCCACACAGCCTGTCTCCACACATAGCTGTGCTGCTTGTAACTGGCTCCCATGGCCCCTGCCTGGGCTCCCAGTCCTCCTGAAGCCCACCTGGGCTGCATTTCTGCTCTCCAATCTCAAGGCCAGCCATCGTCAATAGTCTAGAGTTTTCTGACCCAGCATTGACAGCTTGTATCAGCCCTGCTCTCCACGGCATGAGCATCCCCCACCCCTATGTGCTATGTCTCCACTCAGGGGACAGAGGATAGAGTCATTGAATTGCCTTTCAGAGTTGAGCAGACTGAGGCAAGCTCTCTGAGCTGTTGTATGAAGTTTCCTTCCAGCTGTCTTGGTGAATTCACGATCAGCCATCCATCCAGCAGCCCTGGGAGTCACATTGACACAGCACTGCATCCCTCGCCCTGTCTCCAATCTAAGCAATTACCAGACCCTGTGGATTTCTCCCAAACACCTCTGAGATGCACCTGCTTTTCTCCATTGCCTCTTCCACCCTGAAGCCCAAACTCACGTCCCTCTCACCTGTAACCTCAGAGTCTAGTCTCTGCCCATCAGATTTTTTTATTTAACTTTTAATTTTTTATTTAAATTCAGTTTAATTAACATATATTGTATTATTCATTTCAGAGGTAGATTTTAGTGATTCATCAGTTGCATGCAACCCCCGATGTTTACTAGTTTAAGTGCCCTCCTTAATGCTGGTCACCCAGTTATCTCGTCCCCCTTCCCACCTCCCCTCCAGCAACCCTCAGTTTGTTCCCTATAGTTAAGAGTCTCTTATGGTTTGCCTCCCTCTCTGTTTTTGTGTCGTTTTATTTTTTTGTTCCCTTCCCCTATGATCCTCTGCCTTGTTTCTTAAATTCCTCGTATCAGGGAGATCATAGGATAATTGTCTTTCTCTGATTGACGTATTTCACTCAGCATGATACCCTCTAGTTCCATCTATGTCATTGCAAATGGCAAGATTTCATTCTTTTTGATGGCTGAGTAATATTTCATGTGTGTGTGCCCACGTGTGTGTGTTGTGCGTGTATCACATCTTCTTTATCCATTCATCTGTCAATGGACATCTGGGCTATTTCCATATTTGGCTGTTGTGGACATTGCTGCTATGAACATCAGGGTGCATGGGCCCCTTCAGATCACTATGTTTGTATCCTTTGGATAAATACCCAGTAGTGCGATTGCTGGGTCGTAGGGTAGCTTTATTTTTGACTTTCTGAGAAACCTCCACACTGTTTTCCAGAGTGGCTGCACCAGCTTGCATTCCCACCAACAGTGTAGGAGGGTTCCCCTTTCTCCACATCCTCGCCAGCATCTGTCGTTTCCTGACTGGTTAATTTCAGCCATTCTGACTGGCGTGAGGTGTGTATTTTGATCTGTATTTCCCTGATGCCCAGTGATGTTGAGCAAAGACATACAAATGACCAACAGACATATGAAAAAATGCTTGTCGGGTCTTGACCACTTCTGATACCTTTTCCTCCCTGCAGCTGTGTGACCCTTGAAGTTGAGTCATGACACTGCTCTGGCTGAGGTGTTTCAATGGCTCACTCCTGGAATTAGATAAAACTTGCAGCCTCCTGCTCTCCACATGAGCTGATCCCTGCCTGCCTCTCCTCACTCACTTAGATGCCAGTTCAAAGGGCGTTTCCTGCAACCCCACTCGCCAGCACCCCCTTCTTACATACTACAAAAGTTCCTTGATTTGTTCTTTGTAGCACCTACTACCATTTTTATGAAATAACTAAGCGCGTAACTGAGATAATGTCTGCCTCCCTCCCTGACGAGAATCTATGTTTCACAAGAAAGAGGATGGAGCTCTTACCCTTAGATCCTCAGCGACTATAGGGTGTCTGTCTGGTGCAACCACTCCACAGCTCTCCATGCAAAGAGAGGAAAGAGAGTGTGAGAAGAAGGAGGGATTCCTTCCTCAGAGCATAAGCAAGACATAAAGCCCACTGATGGCCGAGCGAATTGCTCTGGTTGGAAACTCACGGACTCACTCAAGATCAATCTTGTTCTTCTTTTTGAGACTTTAACAGTTTCATCACAACTATAACCCCTCATCTAGGGTCATCTTCCAGCCAAACTCCAGTAACCTTGTGAGATTTGGAATCTTCATCTTGGAAAGGTAAGATCAGTTCCTTTATCTGGGGATTCTGTTTTATTTTATTTGCTGGCCTCATCACATCTGCTCCCCTGACGACGAGGACAGAATCGTTAGTTGCATCTCATCAGCTCCCCCCAGAGCACATCCATCAGGGATGTCAGAATGAACCACCAGGCAGCTGTGTGATACTGACCACCCCCCCGCAACCCATGGATTGGTGTATGCTCCTCATTGCCGGGCCTTCTTAAAATTAATAAATTAATTCAGATAGTTTGCATGAAAAGAGTTCAGTCTTACAGAAATATGGGACAGAAAGCTTCTCCACCTTTATCCTAAATCCCATTTGGGAACTCAAGAGTTGCAAAGATAGAAAAAGCAACTGACTTGAGAATTACAGAGCAGGGACCCAAACACATTCTCAGTCCGCATGTTGGTGGTTCATTGGGTAAAGAGCGCCGTCCCTTCCTCTCTGTAGATGTCCCACGTCTGAGAATTTTGTTCGGGAAGAGAACTGGGAAAGAGATGACTGCTTACTGCCAGGGGCAGGAGTACAGGGAGGGAGACCGGGCTGCTCATCACCCAGAAAGTGCGCACGCACTGGCTCTGCTGTTACTGGGAGATGTGTGTAATTATCACACAGCTTGGGAGAGGTCTCTGACTGAAACCCACAAATAAAACTCTCCAGCTCCCAGTCAAGCCAGCTCGATCCCTTTCCAGGGGAAACAATGCATCTGAGTAACCTTTTGACGCATCTCTTTCTCTCGCTGATACACTGGATAATTATTTATTTTGTTGTCTAATTAGTTAATTAGGCTGGCATTGTGTTTTAAGTTGAAAATCCTGTTTTTTAGGTACTAGAAAATGGCTTTTTGTTTGTTTGGGGATTTTTTGCAGGGTAATGGGGACTTATTAATTGAGTGGCTGGCTCGGGGTGAAGCGCTCAGGGATGTACTGCGGATTTTCTGGGAGTAAATTGACGCATTAGCAGTGGAAGTCTGTGTTCAAAATAAGAGCACTTGGGTGCAGGCTGAGTCTTGGTGGACAGTTTTCCTTGTCATTTCGTTTCCTCGGGTTTATACAGCAATTTACAGTTTGCAAAGCCCATTCACTTGAAATAACTCATTTAGTCCTAACGAAAGAGCCTTTGGAATGCATTTTATTACCCCTAATTTACAAATGGGACAGCTGAGGGTCTAGACAGTTGGCTGCTGGCTCACGGCCCTCCTGTCCTG
The DNA here is from genome assembly GCF_002288905.1 of Enhydra lutris kenyoni. Taxonomy (NCBI): domain Eukaryota; kingdom Metazoa; phylum Chordata; class Mammalia; order Carnivora; family Mustelidae; genus Enhydra; species Enhydra lutris. Next base: position 28,025,721 of record NW_019154104.1, read on the forward strand.
CTACATAAGCCGTCTGTTCTGTGGGGCGGTAAGGAGGAAATAAATAAAAGGGGATGAGCTCCATGATAGAAGATCCTAGGTTTGAGTCCAAATTCCTCCACTTTTTAAATTTCATCCGACATTCAACAAACGTCCATCTAGTCCCAGGCACTGAGCCAGGTGCTGACAACCGAACCACGAGTGACATGGGCTCCCTCGTTGCTGGGGACGTGCTTGCACTCCTGACGCACCGCAGGACTTTTGCAACTTCTCTGTGCAGTGGGGACACATCGCTGAAGGGGACACATTAGTGAAGGATGTATCAGACTGAGAGATGGCACTTGTTAGCCTGAAACACAACTTCTGGCACACAGTAGGTACTTAAGGGTGGGAGCTATTCTTGCTCTGACAGAAATGCCTTGCTCACCGCCATCGCCCATTCCTCCCTTTCGTTAGAGCTGCAGCGACTCTCAGACCCCAAAACCATCTTCTTTTCTTCTGATAACTTGGTCTCATGTGGCAGGCCTTGTGCTAAGTGGTTGATCTCCTGGCCTTCACATCGCTCTGTCTTGTTTTCATGAAGTTCTATAAAGCGGTTGTGTTAGTGTCATAATGTTATACCGCACACTGAGTGACTTAAACAACAGAAATGGATTGTCCTGTGGTCGTGGAGGCCAGAAGTTGGAGATCTAGGAGCTGGTGGTGGGGCTGGTTCCTTCTGAGACTGGGCAGGAGAACCTGCCCCAGAGCTCTCCCTGAGCTGCTGGGGGTTTGCTGGCTATCTCTGGCATCCTTGGTTCTAGAAGCTTCACCCCGATCTCTGCCTTTATCTTCACAGCCCATTCTCCCTGTGTGTGTGTGTCTGTGCCCAAATGTCCCTTTCTCAGAAGGACACCAGTCCTATTGGATTAGGGGCCCACCCTAGTCCAGCATGACCTCAACTTAACTAATTATATCTGCAAGGACCCTAGTCCCACAGGTCACCTTCTATACTGGGGGTTAGGACTTCAACATATGGATTTGCAGGGATGCAATCTAACCCATGACAATGGACATTATTTTTTCAGTTTCTCAGGGAAGGGAGGGAGCCCCAGAGAAGCCATATGGCAGGTGTCAGGGCTAGACTCCAACACAGCCATTCGAAACAAAGTTTCTCTGACTGTTCCCAGGATCAGAGTCCTTTTCAACAAGTGACCTCTAGAAAAACAAGAGAGGCAAAGCAGGCCTCAGTCTGGAGATGAGGAGGTTGCGGATTTTCACGTGATTGATGGTGGCTGTCCCTGCCACAGATTGCCCCTGTCAGAGGTGCCATTTGGAAACAGCATCAGCCAGGTTCCCTGAATGGCAAAGAAGCTAGTATCGCTTCAGTGACTCCTGGTCAGGACTCCAAAGTCCAGGGACCGCTGTGTGCCTGGACACCAGCCACCTCTCAAAGGTACGTGCTTACCTGGCATCTGACAGCATCTTAGCAGAGCTTACCCCTCAGCCAGCTAAATGCCGTCTCTCCTCCGTAGAGGTGCTGCCCCTTCCACCCACAGGGAGAAGTCACACTTCCTTCAGTTTGCATTTTTGCTGGAACATTCCTTTGTTTCACTCCCTCCACATATCCCCTCGAAATCATTTGCCCATTTTCTTGCTTCTGACTATAGACTGTGTCCTGCTGACAGAAACGTGTCATAGATTTCAACTTATAACTTTCAGTCCTTTCTGGCCCATCCACCTCCATGTTCCTAGCACCAGGCATCAGAAGTCTTGCAAACAGAAGGTGTTAAATAGATGTCACTAGAGAATTATTGTGTCTATATCTGGGCGCTGACTGTCAAGAGTCTAAAAAGAAAAAAAAAAATTAGACCTGATCTGATTATCAGTGATCTAAAATCTGGTCTAAATCTGATGGAAATCCAAATCAGTGTTATCAAAACCGTAAAGAGAGATAATTTCCTCCTCAAGGCAGAAGAAGGACAGTTGAAAGAACCACCATTGTTTCACCAAAGGAAGACATGATTCCAAGGGCCCAAGATACTGGTTTCAGATGAGAAGGACAAAAGGAGTGGACGTGACCCTGTGTTCTATGGGCAATAGTACGACACATCTGCAGGACCTAAGGAGAACCAGATTTTAGTTCAACATGGGGGAGAAAGTCCTCTCAGAACAGTCCAAAAAATAAACAAAATTGATAAAGTAAAATAGCGTAAGTAATAAAATAAAACAGGAAGGCTGTGCTTCCCCAGTCTGGAGTGACATCTCCCTCTGTGGCAGTGGTCCTCAACCAGGGACGATTTTGCCCCCCAAGGGACATGAGACAATGTCTGGAGACATTTATGATTGTCCCCCTAGGGGCGGGGGGATTGCCACTAGCATGTAGTCAGGAGATGCAGGGCTGCTGAGAAGAAGCCCACCGTGCGCAGAGCAGCCCCACAACACAGAAACCTTTGGCCCCAAACTTCAATAGTAAGGAGATGAAGAAACTGCAAGAAATTTGCACAGTGGTATTGACAGCCAAGGCAGACAATATCTTAGGATTAAAGCAAGGCAATAGAGTCGATCGAGCCCGAGAATCTCTAAGTAAACTGGTGAAAATGCGTGCCCTTGGGTCCCAGCCCCCACCAATGTTATTTTAGGGGTCCTGGGGCAGGCTTGGGAATGGGTTTCGTGTTAACAGACACCCCTGGTAATCCCAAGTAGGAATTTGCAGCTCACACTCTGAGAAACATCACACCAGACAATCCTTGAGGTCCCTCCACCCCATCTGACCCCAAGCGAGAGGCAGCAGAAAGATAAAATCATTTACCTCATCACTCACCTTTGGAAAACACTAGTGGAGCAAAAGACCCAATTAATTAGTATTTATAAAGAACTTGGAGATCTATTTTTTTAATAAGAAAATGAACATAAGTGCAAAGCATCATGACTACTCATTATTTAATTTAATGATTTGTGAAGATTCTGTTGCCATGGTGACTGAGCACTATTTATAAAAATTAAGAACATAAATTATAAATAATAATATTACAAGCAGAAGGGACTCGAACCTCTCAATCAGAAAAGAATAATTTCCAGATGGAAAAAAAAAAAGAAACATTGTTTGCATCACATATGGGGGAAGGATGCTGGTGAATTTGCATTTCTACAATGTTCTAGAGGGAAGAATCAGGTCAAGAGGAAGATTTTATTCATTTGCATTGCAGTCTGTCGTGGGGTTCAGGGGAGCAAGGGTAAGGCTGGCAATGGTGTCAAAGAGAACAGGAAGCAAGGATGGGCAGCAAGGATCTCTGAGATATTAGAATCACCCCACCCCCACTCACCCCATGGTACATGCCAGACTCCCAGTGGTTCTTAAACTCTGAAGGAGTCAGACCAGAACGCCCCTATCCAGTGGTGAACAGGGAGTTGGTGCTCGGTCCCACTGGACTCACTTTGATTAATCAAGGTGTTTGAGCCTGTGCCATCAGACGGCTGAGACTGGGGGAATCGAGGCAGCAGGGAGACTGGGCTAGGGGTCAGTGGGACAAAATTGCTGCAGCCAGACTCTACTGGTCACACTGTTTAGTGTGGGATCCCCGAAGTTAGTCACTTCCACCCAGCAGAAGAATGGCATCCAAGGACTCCACAAGATCCCCCACACAAGAAGCTGGTGGCAGAGCCAGTACCAAAACCCAGATATCCCGTCTCCCAATCTAAGACTTTCTTCTTGGTCACACTCCACCCATCACCATCTTCTCAAGGTCCTGGGCAGAGTGGCTACTGCCACAGTAAGTGGCACTGCTGTCACTATCCTGGGGCTGTCCTGGCAATCATCTACAAGTTCTGGCTAGAATCAGCCTGGATTACCCAAGGAGATTACTCTAAGGGGCACAATACAGTGCTGGATCGAGTTAAACCACTTGCTTGCTAACAGAGGTGACTGTGGATTACTACTTGTGTTTATACTAGGGACATGCACTTAAATGCTATTCTTACCTGGTGCTGATCCAAACCCCATCTGTCCACAAGGACTAACCCAAGTCACTGCTGACTCCAGGAATCCTTCCCTGACCCCCTAATCACTTCTTATATTTGGGGGCAATGTGTCAAAAAGCAGAGAGCAGGAATGAGCTAACCCGACTGTTCTCAGCATGAACCCCAAAAGAGTGGACCCCAATACAATCCTCTCATCTATCGAATTACTTCAAATTAAGGTGCTTTTAAGGACTCAGGGTTAACCAAGCTATATTCTATGCACTGAAAGCAAATGGAATGTTTATAGAATATAATTGCCTTTCCTCACCAGGACAAAAAGAATGAGGTCTCTACAAAGCCGATGCTAAGATGAATACTTGAACACAGCCAGGGCCACGAGACAAAGCAGGCAAAAAAAGTATGGATAGAGGCGAGACAATGCTAAGGCACTGGAACTCCTATGTAACTGTACCCCATAAAAAGTTATCTTCTTAAAACAAACAAAAAAAAAAGTTTACTTTCAGTGAAATTGTGATAATACTCTCCAACTAAAAACCTAGCAAATGTTTTTTTACCATATGGGTAGGGTGGTTCCCAAAACAATTTGACTCAAGAGGAAAAGGAGAAGAGGCCTCCAGAATTGGAGAGATGGGATTTTTACCAAAAATCATGTTGTGCAGACGGGGCTGGTGCCTCTCCTGGTCCCCCCGCCCCCGAGCTCGGGGACCACCGCATACAGCATTTGAGGAGGAAGAACTTCCTGGTTCTCTACTTGCATAGGTCATAAAGGATACTACTCTGGATCCAGATAATCTCCTTGAGGATTCAATGGTTATTCTCTCTTATATCTCAATATAGCTCGCTCGCCTTTTTTTTAGGAGCAAGGAGGATAACAGGGGGGATCGTCCGCACCATTTCATAAATGGTGGAGCATGGTGTCCAGAAAGGACAGAATTACACAGAAAGCTGTGTGCCTGACTGTGTCCACAGTGACCTGCTAGCTGGGACTAACAGTGCTCCTCAAGCAGGCCTCCAGTCCCAAGGTGGGACAGCCTTCAGCAATGCCAACATACCACCTGCCACTGCCTCCTGCTTTGCAATTTGCCTCCCCATCTGCTGTATTTATCTCTTCACCACTCACCTGACCAAGGGTCTGACGATGTTCTCCCACTTATTCTTGAGGCTGATGAGAAACAAACCCTCCCTGACTGCACAGATTATAGGGTCCCAGGGGTTACCATCTACATTCATTCCTGAAAATGCACCATCTCCCTGTGCTCCCTCCAGACCATTCCTAAAGCCAAGTCTTGCTGTCACAACTCTCCCTGCTTTGCAACTTGTTCTGACCCCAAGATACAACAACCAGACCAGTGGTTCCCAGTCTACTTAATCCATGGGGAACACAGCTCCCTAAGGGTCTCCATGTCAGTGCGGCCTGGAGGTCCCATGTCTATACCCTAGAAAGCTCAGATGGAAGAGTTCTCTGGCATTTGATCACTACACCACTCTTCCTCTCTTCTCAAATTTCTGAGTGATCAGAAACATTTTTGAGGGGCGCCTGGGTGGCTCAGTGGGTTAAGCCTCTGCCTTCGGCTCGGGTCATGATCTCAGGGTCTTGGGATCGAGCCCCGCATCGGGCTCTCTGCTCAGCAGTGAGCCTGCTTCCTCCTCTCTCTGCCTGCCTCTCTGCCTACTTGTGATCTCTCTCTCTCTCTCTGTCAAATAAATAAATAAAATCTTAAAAAAAAAAAGAAACATTTTTGATGTTAGTTATTTCTTGTAAATGAGAAAAGGTGGAGGTAAAAAAAAAAAAAAAGAATCAAGGCATTTGGTATTTGACTAGTTCTAGGGACAAGCTGTAGGGCAGGTACAGACTTCTCTCTTCTAGAATACCCGGAGGCTTGAAGCTGTGAGGATGCCCCCACAACAAGGCATGTGAGAGGAGGTGCAAACCCTCCCCATTTTCTTCACAAGTCTGGCCTGAGTCTGTATATCCACAGGGCTTTGTTTATTGACACTGAAGCTGCCACAGCCTGAACACTTGCATTTTAGGATCTGGCTTGGATGGACAGTGGGAAATACGTTTTGTTTTGTTTTGTTTTGTTTTTTTCCTCAAGGAGAAGGGGGTGGGAGGGGGATGGGAAGAGAAGAATAGATTTATTGGCTTGTTTGACTCCCATAAATAATAATTCATCAAAGGTTAGAAAATGATTCGTTTTCCATGGAGACACTGCAGGCTCCTTGCCCAGCATTCAGATAAACATTTATTTAGGCAGATAGTTTATGAATTATACAGGGCTTTTTAAAATGGGGTGGGGGGGAAACTATAGCATCGTGAAGTTCTTCCATGGGTTCCATGAGAACTGAATGAGGAATTCCCGTCAGGGAGGAGCCCCTCATTCACCTCACAGACCACATGTGGCCACCCTCAACTTGAACGGTGGCAGTCGGAAACTCCTGGGCAGGCCAAGTAGCAGAGCTGAAATGAGACATTTTAAGAATATGAGGACACCTATGGACCCTCTTCCCAGAAAAAAGAACACGTGCATCCATGTCAATGGTTTTCATCATTTCCAAAGTGCACAGACTACTAAAGCCTGCCCAGAACACCCTAAAGGTCCTTGGACCCAAATAAGGAGTTCTGCTGCGGCCAATGCCTCAATTAATGGATAGGAAAATGAAGCTAGGCCAGGAAGGACCAGGTCAGGCAGCAAGTCTGTGACCCAGCCAGATGCACCCTGGGATGGAGCCTTCCCAACTCTTGATAATGTTCCACATAGAAAACAGGAGAATCAAAACCAGCAGGCACAAGGCATAGCTTATGAGGCATGGAGATATGTCTGAGACAGCTTCACCCAGAGCTCTCTGACTGGGAATCTGAATACTCAAGGTGCCCCAGTGGCTGTTATGAGCCCAAAAACATCTTAGCATGCTCAGTGCTTAATGCAATACCTGCTGTGATCATTTGTGTAACATTAGTTGAATTAATTCAACAAAAATAAGCTAATTTCTACTCTGCCCTAGGAGTTAAGGATGCAAAGGTGAATAACACACAGTCTGGAGAAGTCAGAAGAAGAAGAAAAACAGAACAACAACAACAACAAAAAAAAACCATTGTACTCCAAGTGGTTTGGAATAAAACAGACCGATGTTGACCAGAGGACAGGGTAGAAATGGAGGGAAACAATGGTCTCTTCTGGAGATGCCAAAGAAAATTTCAGTTAGGAAATAAGATTTAACCTGAGTCTTGAAATACAATTAAAAGGTCTCCATATTGATTATAGTCTAAAATGATTAAAATCAGAAGAGGAAAAAGAAGAGGGTTGGAAGGGAGGATTCAGTCAGAGAAACAGAACCTACACCATGTGCTTCAACTAGAGCGAGTCCAACACTGGGAACTGATTGTATGGCTCATAGAAGAAATGAAGAGCAAAAAAGAGAATACTGAAAACCCAAGGATTGGTGACAGCTGGAATCCACCATGAAGAAAGGAGGTGGTGCTCTCAGAACTCAGAAGCTACAGGACACCTGGATCAGAGAAACTCAGAGCCCCAGTGGATCCATCCCTTAGAAGGTCCTGGGGAGGCAGCTTCCAGCCCTGCCCCCGCTGTGAGATGAGATACTCAGACTCAGAGTCCTGAGCCACTTGCCCAAGGTAAAACAGCTGGTGAGATATGAGTAGGGTCTCTCTTTCCCCCAGAGACTGCCCTTAACCATTCATAACCAAACTGCCTCCCAACACTGAGCCTTCACTAAATACATTGCTCATTATCCGGTTTTCGAAGTGCTTCCACATAATTCTTATTTTCCAAATTGGACTTATTTCCCTACCAAGCTTTCCGGGGTCTTTGTTCTAATCCCTGAATCTATCCATTGGCAACTACTTGCTTCCGGAAGTATGGCAAAATCTTATTCTTTTTGTAAAAAAATAATAACAATTATTATTTGTGATAGCTTGACTCAGATAACTGAGTGAAAATAGTTTATATCTTTAATAATAGATTTTATCTTTATTACGAGAATTACATTTTTAACACCAAAAGCTGAGGTCTTATGAGTTCCCAGGGTTTGTGTCTTCAGGAACCATTTAAGCTCAGTGACCCCAGATTGAAAATGTGAGACCTTGTGCTAATCTAAGATTCTTTCTATTGACAAGAGTTTAGCTATTACAAGCACCCCAAATCCAGATCGTTCCAAGCCCCTTTGGCAAAATAAGTGCCTATGTTACAGCCAATTTGTGCTCCAAGATTTCATCTTGGTCATTACTGCTTCTGCAGCTGATTTAAATATTTTAATGAATGATGTTATTGTCTCTGTGCCTGGGGGTCTTTTCAGCAGAGGTCGCAATTTGAAGGAGGAAAAAAATACAGAAAAATAGCTCTAAATAAGTCAGTGACGATAGATGACTCACTTTGGATATGTAGCAAAACCCAGGCATGAGACTCCTGTGCTGATGAAGGACACCCCTTCCTGACTCGCAGAGGAGGGTTTTCAGAGGTACAGAGGTGAGTCACTGGGAGAACTGGGGCCATCTTCCAAGAGCATCATCACCAGATTGTACTATCCACCAAAACTAAGGGACCAGTTGGAGGTGACTTGCAAAGAGCCCATATGGTGCAGTGACATCATGTGTAAAATCATTACAAGCACCCAGGGTTGGGGGTGGGGGTGGGTAGGTAAAGGAGAAAGTGAATCATTTAAATAATCTGGAGAATTCTATTATTCTACTCAAAGAGAATATGGCCCAATGTGAACATGATTTGGGAAGTGTGACTTCTGTATTCTTACACTAAGTAGGTCCTAGTTCCAAATGTGTGAACGTGTCACCATGGAGAGTGTGATTCCAGTATTTAAAGATGGGTATTTCTCATGCAACATGGATCTAACACTTGGGTCTTGTCCCACCTCTGATGTTCTACTGAAACAACATTCTCCATAATAAAGGAAGAACTGGGGGTAAGGGATGATTCACATGACAATCTCCAAAGGGATTTCAGGAGAGTCTGGCCTTGTATAATCTTTAATTTGTTAAAACAATGCTTGAATTATCCAAAATATATAAAGAACTTATCAAGTTCAACACCCAAAGAACAAATAATCCAATCAAGAAATGGGCAGAGGACGTGAACAGACATTTCTGCAAAGAAGACATCCAGATGGCCAACAGACACATGAAAAAGTGCTCTACATCACTTGGCATCAGGGATATACAAATCAAAACCACAATGAGATACCACCTCACACCAGTCAGAATGGCTCAAATTAACAAGTCAGGAAATGACAGATGCTGGCAAAGATGCGGAGAAAGGGGAACCCTCCTACACTGTTGGTGGGAATGCAAGCTGGTGCAACCACTCTGGAAAACAGTGTGGAGGTTCCTCAAAAAGTTGAAAATAGAGCTACCTTACGACCCAGCAACTGCACTACTGGGCATTTACCCTAAAGATACCAGCATAGTGATCCAAAGGGGCACATGCACCCAAATGTTTATAGCAGCAATGTCCACAGTAGCCAAACTATGGAATGAACCTAGATGTCCATCAACAGACGAATGGATAAAGAAGATGTGGTGTACATACACACACACACACACACATACAATGGAATACTATGCAGCCATCAAAAGAAATGAAATCTTGCCATTTGCGATGATGTGGATGTAATTAGAGGGTATTACACTTAACGAAATAAGTCAGTTGGAGAAAGACAACTATCATATGATCTCCCTGATATGAGGAATTTGAGAGGCAGAGTGGGAGGTTTGGGGGGTAGGGAAGGAAAAAACAAAACAAGATGGGATCAGGAGGGAGACAAGCCATAAGAGACTCTTAATCTCACAAAACAAACTGAGGGTTGCTGGGGGGAGAGGGGAGTGATAGGGTGGTTGGGTTATGGACATTGGGGAGGATATGTGCTATGGTGAGTGCTGTGAAGTGTGTAAACCTGGCAATTCACAGACCTGAACCCCCGGGGCTAATAATACATTTTATGTTAATAAAAAATTAAAAATTAAGAAAGAAAGGTAGGTATAGCCTTAGAGTCAAAAAAGAGTGATCAGAGGTTATTTGCAAAAGGGGAAAGATAAGTCCACGGAGGCTCTTAGATGAAACGGTAGCCAAAGTGGTATGGGGCTGAGTGCTGAGGTGCCGGCAGCCAAGGCCAGGGTTGTACTGAGAATCACTGTACGATAAGAACACAATGAGGTCTCTCGAGAGAGGATTATCTGGCTCCAAATTTATTTTTTGGGTCTTCACATAAGAGATATCTTTCTCAACACAATCTCTGTAGACCATATCTAGGTCAGCTTCTAGTGAGAAGGTATGATATATCTTGTGTGTATTTGTCAACTATCACTCCAAAAAATTCCAGGGTGTGGGTCTGGTGCTGGCCAGTTTTTGAGCCCCACCTATGTCAGGATCCTGCCTGTTTGTCAGCTGCCAATTCTCCCCTAAACAACTCCCAGAACATAGTCAGATAGGGCGGCAGCCTCCACTGCCTTGGAGCCCTTGGGCTTGCTGTGGCCAGTGTAGACATGGAGAACCCAGGAGTCAACAAAGGAGGCATCACCCACTGCCTACACCCTCGAAAATTGTCACAGAGATTCTCTGCCTTGGGGATCTCATCTTAAACAATGCAAACAGTGTGAGACCATCATAATTAAAGTTTTCAAGATTTCTGCTTCAGTGATGTTGCTCAAAAAAAAACATAATCTTGAAGATTAAAATGATGAAACTAGTATTTACAAAGACTGAATGGACTCAATCCCTGGGCCTTGGGAAGGCCTAATGGGGCCTTGGGCAGGACAAGTTGGGGGAAGAAGGACAGGGGAAGGACAGGAAATGCTTTCTGCGCTGAGAAAGTTCTGGCAGGCAGCCCTCTGCAGCTAACATGAGCTTTGGAACGTTTACTCTGTGGCCCTCCACCCCAGCCATCACGCCGCCATATTCCCTTCTGGGCTAATCCAGATCGTGATCCAATGAAAAGGTTGAGAGATCTTACCTCCATTTTCAGACCTCCTTGCTGCTTCAAGAAACTCTCCTCTTCACAATAGCTCACTGGAAATATGTATGTTTACCTGCGAACATTCACGTCACGTCAAGATAAGACCAGCATTGTTGAGATGAATATGTTCTTCTCAGAACTAATGGGGATTGTGTTAAAAAAAAAAAAATCCTAAAAATCCATAGTGATTAGATGGAGAGGATCCTCAGACAAATTCAGTTCAACATAACACACTTTGGTCGAGTACGTGCTATGGAGTAAACCCCACACAAGACAGTACACTAAGTTCTACCAAACATAACCAATAACTTCTGTGAAGCTACAATTTAATAAGCCTTCCACAACCCTCGTCTCATGGATTTATGCCAGAAGCTTGTGAGATTCTAATTATTCATGTTGTTTGAGGCTCAGAGACAGCAAGTAACTTTCTCAGGGTCACACTCACTCAAGCGGTAGAAATAAAGCTGGAAGCCATTTCATACTTTGAATAACGCATTCCTTCCTCTACTTCGGGCTGCCAGTGTGGATACAAAGACATCAAAGAATTGAAACATTCATACCTTGTTTTGAATAGGATGGAAATATTTTTATTAATTCAGACCAGTCCATATTGGTCTCAGACCCCCCATTTTCCATCAGCGTTGTAGATCTCAAAATTGGCTAACAAAATTACCAGTGTATGCTGTAATCACATACACACATATGCACATACTGTTACACGCCCCTGCTAAACACTTTACAGAGAACACCTATGTAACCCGTATGCAATCCTATGACGTAGCCTGTCCACCTTCCTCACTTTGCAGAGGCTTGAAGAAATGAACTTGGACACACAAACATTGTGAGTATCCACGAACCCGAACCTTGGTGGTTCTGTCTGCAGAGTTCCATTTACTCACATGACACTATTTGTGTTTCAGTATTCATTTTCTGTGTCTGCCATAATAGAGTACCTCAAAATGGGGGACCTGAAACAACAGAAAATTATTATCACTGTTCTGATGCCCAGAAGTCGCTGATCAAGTGTCAACAGGGCCACATGATCCTTCTTTGCCTCTTCCAGATTCTGACAACTCCCTGCGTCCCTGGTTTGTGTCACCAGAACTTCAGCCTCTGCCTCTGTCCTCACACAGTCATCTCTTCTCATGTGTGTCTGTGTCCTAATCTCCTCTTCTTAAAAGGACATCTCTCATATTGGATTGGAGCCCACCCTAAGTCAGCATGACCTCTTCTTAACTTGGTGACATCTGCAAAAGATTCTAATCCCAAATAAGGTCATATTCACAGATACCAGGGATTAGGACTTTATAAATCTTTTGGGGAGACCCAATTCAACCCATAACACTTCCCATTGTCTTCCTCCTCAGTCTCATGCCAGGTTCCCTCTACGTTGTTTCAAATAAAAGCCACTTTTTTTTTTTCAGCTGAGAATTACAGTGTTCAAAGATGAGAGAAGGGGAATTTAATCCCTAGAGAAAGATCCCAGATTGTCAGGACTCCATTCTGAACCTGTTCCCTTTCCCTCAACCCACCAATTTTGACAATTTTTCCCCAGAACTTAATGAGTTTTATCTTCCAAATTGTGATGTACTGATGAAAAATAGAATCAAGCATGACTAAATCTTTGCTAAAGCTGACTTCTAAAGCTTTCTTCTTAAAAAAAAAATCAAGGAAATATTTATTTTGTAAACTGACCAAAAAAAAAAAAATCTTACATTTACTCAGCACACATAACTTCGATTGTCCTAAAAATGATTAAGTCTTGTGTCCAGTATTTTTTGTGATTAACAGAGTTGTCTTCCATTCTAAATGTTGCTGTTTTTCTTCTCTGAGATTGTATTAGTTAGAGTCATCATGTAGAAAGCCAATATACTGATATAAATGTTAAGCAAAGCATTCACTATATCCCCTTCATGGCTATTTAAGTATCTTGCACTGATAAGTTTATATGAAATCTCAAAGTGTGCACAGCCCAAATGATATTAATATTCAGAAGTAAGTCAGCGTCAAGTTACTGAAAATCTGCACTGTCCAGGCAGAAGCCTGTATTTCTAAAATAAATTACTTGTAAAACGCAATGTCTCGATGAAATATTCAAGTTTAAACCCATTTGTATTCTCAATTTTAAATACAGACACAAACTTAGGCTATAGCTTCTCGGCCATATCTGAAAGTGAGCAGGTGCCTTGAATCAATCAGCTGGACTCGGCACAGGGAAAAATAATCCCCCCGTCCAGAGTAAACTGCAGAAATCCATAAATAAAAAACAGAGCTACAGAAAAATCTCGACTACACAGAAGTCTGTACATGTGCATTTAAAGACTTAACTTCTTTTTCCCCTCAGCTTGGAGATTTAAGGGTCCTGTTTTAATAAGCAAATATGTATGAACTTGACGTTCACCAAAAACCTGCCTACAGTTGCACCCAAACGTCTTACAGTTTTTAACCAGAGTTACACTGGGGAGCAGAAAATTATTTACAGAGCAACGAGAAAGGAATTAAAAAAATCTTGTTGAATCAGGATTAGCTGTGCATGTGAGCAAAAGGAAGAGAAAACCCATTTCCATAAGCTCCTTGCCTCCTCTCCCAGGAAGCCATCCGTCTCCCTGGTCCTTGGGACCTGCGCAGAAACAATGAAGGAGGGAAAACCCACACAGCAAACCCGCCTTCCCCCCATCCTCGCCTCCCCCCGCATATGGGAATCCCACTGATCTGGTGTCACCTGGTGACTTACTTCCCAACTTGGGGCGTGGAAGATGGGAGCATCTTATCCAAGACCTCTGGGTGCCAGAGCTCCACTAAGCCATTTTCAGGTGGTTTTCCTTCTGGAAGATTCCCACCCCTCCAAATCTGAATGACTCAGCTCCTCAGGAGTCTCCGATCGGCACATAAACCTTCCCATGCCTAAGTGACGCCCTTAGATGTTGCTGTGCCCTTAGATTGTCCTGTGCCCTTACATTCCCCCAGGCCAACCCTGCCACGTCTAAAGAGAACCTGTCTCATCACTCAGTATTTGAGATTCTGTTTTCACTTTAAAATGGGCTTTATAAACCTTCCTCTGACTACGACAGAGCTGTGTGTGAATACAAACAAGTTTTACAAAGCTCTGTAAACGGGACCAATTCCATGCAGCCAAAACAAGTTATGAGACCCTCTGCTTCATCTTTTCTCCGATTTGCTCATCCACACGAACAGGAATGGCAACCCTGCGTATTAGGTGCTATTTGCCTATTTTTTTTTTCCTAATTTTTGTGATGTTCTTCCTTTGATTTTTCTCTTCCTCATTTCCTATTTATTTCATTCTTGTCCTCTTACTTTTATTTTGGGTTCACGGGTCTCATCATTTCCAGCCCCAGGCTAAGAGCAGTGGTTCTGTTCTCAGACATTCTGAGCCACAAGGCGGTTTGCATAGAAGGAACCAGCCAGAGGGGGCAGCCCACGCTAGGGAGGCCATGAAAGTCCTAGGTTGGGATGAAAGGGAGGACGAGGGGCTGGCCAAGTACCCACTAGGGTCCCAAGCCCCTCACCCTCAGACATGCTAAAGCCAAGTCAATAGGCCATCTTTCTGAACAGCTCTTAGGATGCTCTCAGGTCAGGGGTGAGGCTGCCCATCCCACAGCCCCCAGCCAACCCCATTCTTCCCCTCCCTGGAAAGTGCCCCTGGTTAGCTCTGTCTGCGATCATCAGAAAGGATATGTCTGAAGGGGAACTCCAAACTGGGAGAGAGGGTGAGGGCAATGAAGTCCAGCCCACCAGCAGACATAGCCTGTGATGAGTCCAGCCCAGAAGTCAGATCTGGGTTTATTTCAGACGCACACGCGCACTCGCGCACACACACGCACACTCCTCTTTCTTTTCTGAATGTATGTCTGTGTGTACATGCCTGCATGTCAGAGACAGAGATGGGGGAGAGACCACCACAAAAAAGTTCATTTTGGACTTGATCCCATGGAATAGCCATGTCTATTTTTAACACCCCAGATTCCCTAAAACCTTGATAAATGTTAGGTGTTAGTGAAAAAAATTAATGATTTGCTATTGAATAATGAGCACGCATGTGTACAAGGCCCCAACTATGCTATTTTGCTCTATATAGCCGTAAAATCTCTCTTCTGTTACGGTCTTTACATGTTCTTGGCTGAGAAGAGCCTTGTTCTAGCCGGTAAGACACTCTGGAGCAGGCGGTTCTTGCAGACCATTCCCACTGCATCCGTATTCCAGTGATGGCTCCCATCAGCCCCGGCCGGACCAGATAGTACTGACCCAGCAAGATGAAGGCCACAACACATCCCCAAGGACACCTGTGAGGGATGAGGGGAGCAGAGGCCCTACTGCTGCTCTCGGCGGGTGATTTTTTATCTCCAAATATAATGTGGTAAGATGTGATAGTAAACACACCACACAGGGAAACAAATCACTCCTTCTCCCAACTGCTGTCTTCCTTGCACCAGCTGCTTGAAAGACAAGAAAGAGATGCGACCCTTTTCAACTGAACCACATTTTTAAAGCTAAATAAAAGATTTTTAAAAAATGCTAAACGATGCTACTGGCTAGAGAGTATTAGCTTTTTTCTCAAGAGTCAACAGCAGCTCTTTAATATTTTTTAGGTACATTTCAAAAAAGAAGAAGGAAGGAAGGAAGGAAGGGGGGAAAGAAAGAAGAAGAAAAGGAAGGGAAGGAGAGAGGGGGGGATGGGAGGGGAGGAGAGGGGATGGAAGGGGAGGGGAGAGAAAAGAGGAAGGAAAAGAAGAAGGAAAAGAAGGAAGAAAGGGAGGCCAGAGGAATAACAAAAGCTAGTGGTTTTCATGAAACGTCCTAAAAAAGAGCCCTAGTTCAAGTCTCTCTCCAGGATGGGGCTGAATTCTTTCCCCTCCAGTTTTATGAACATTAAAATAAATAAGTCAGCCCAGTTCTGATTTCCTTTTTCTCTGAAGCCCTTTAAGCATCTCTTAGGCCAAGCATACAGGATAACAGTTCATAACAATCTTTGCAAATACAGGCCAATTAGCACCAAATGGGGGAAAAAATAAATCAAAAGTATGAAAGGATGGGAAAACAAACAGTGCTCTTGCCACACTCAGATGTTAGTATTATTTATTTAATCACAGTGCTCCTACTGAGAGAAACCCCAATTTTTAAAGCCCTTCTAATGAGCAAGAGCCCAATTTCTTCTGGCAAATTTCATCATAAAATAGTCCTGTCTCCTTTAGCCTTAGTGAACTAAAACCAAAATTCAGCAAGCAACCCTGCTCATTATCCCCAGTCTTGAAGGGAACAAAGAAAGCACCCAGACTTCATTTTAACAAAAGAGCAGGCTCACATGACCTATCGAGATCACCCAAAGTCAAGGCCATCCAGTTCAAGTCTGCCATCGCGGCATCTGCTATGCTCAGAAGTCTTTGTTTGTCAGTTTTAAACGAAGCTCCCATACTTAAGTCTGGATTGTCAATTTGATATCACCAAGACTGTAGGGCTCTGAGTCCGCAGAGATGTTTCCTACCCAAAATGCAATACGCAGTTCAGCCCGGCAATCAAAACAATGCCCAGGGCCAGAAGGGGGGACGTCTTGCACTTCCAAACCCCTCCTTCCACCAAACGTAACCCACAGTTTTCTCCAGCCAACCAACCCCCTTCTGTTGAATCTAAGCCCCAAATTCAAGGTTGCCATTTTCAGGTTGGGTCTAAATGGATGTATCAGAACACTGTCCAGGGTACTTTAACTAGGGACTTCATGAACACAGCAAAAAGGTTGATTATGAATAAGTGAGCTCATTCCTGAGGGTCTTCCCCATATAGGTCACCAATGTCAACCCAATGTCCGCCTAACCAAGAAGTGGTCCACAGACCCAAAGAAGTTCTTCCAGAGTGTTCTCCTCGAGCTCCTTCATCAATGGGGCTCCACTGTAATGTAAACAGCTTTCATCTCTTCTGGGAGCTGTCAAAGATTTTGTCCCTTGCCTTCTGCACCAACATCCCCTTGTTCTTAGAACAGGGGTCTCAATCTGCTCTGCAATCAACAGTCTGGGAACCGTTGGGGTCCAGCAGGGTTGGAATTCCCTTTCAGCTCTTTGTCCCTGGTACTTGTTTTCTCCAGATGTTTCTCTCCCTTTAACAGTCTATGAAAGTCTATTGGAGGTTAACTGAGGGACAGCTCCTGTCTGTCATGTCGACACTCTGCCCTTGTCCTTGACCCCAGCTTGCTTCTATAGAGAGAGGGATACCATAGACGCTTGCCATGCAGAAATGTTATGAGGGCTCAAACCCTCCAACAACAGGAGATTACACTCCTCATATACCTCGTTCCCAGCCACATAGAACATGGCATGTGGCCTGACACTTGCGACCTAAGAATCTTAATTTCCCCCCACCTGCCTGATTAGGGAATT
This sequence comes from Enhydra lutris kenyoni, assembly GCF_002288905.1. Classification (NCBI taxonomy): domain Eukaryota; kingdom Metazoa; phylum Chordata; class Mammalia; order Carnivora; family Mustelidae; genus Enhydra; species Enhydra lutris. The sequence goes on from NW_019154104.1 coordinate 28,043,027, forward strand.
ATCTCAGTGCCCTGTTCCATACGGGCTTCATATTCCAAAACAGAGACCAGGATCTAGCAACCTCTACAAATGTCATGGGAGGCCTCTACCTGGAAAGGTAGGCAAAAAAGACCAGAGATAGCGAGAGGCTATGGTAAATCTGGGGCTACAAGCATCCTTGTTCCTTGAAGGTCCACAGCCCCAGTGTGAAAACTTTCAGCCCATGACCCCAGACTGCAGTCAGCCCTGGCATCACATCCATTAATCCACTCCCTGTCCTGCAGTACAAAACATTTAACAAATGTTAGCCTCCCTTATGGGAATGAACCTCCCATCCTGCCCATTTGGGAGTCTTTCTCTAGTCCAGTCTGTGCCGGGATAACCACCCCATGCCCATGTTTCCATCCCCATACTTCCACCACACTACATACACACCCTAGAGGGTCCGACTTACCCCTGTTCTGTTGATTGCCCACATGAGCAGGTGAATTCCATGTGGTCTCCCTCTCTCCTTCCTTCCTTCTCCTCTTCTTTTCATTAAGTTATTCACTAAATAAAGGTAGACTGTTCTGCTACCACATGCTAGGAACTCTTTTGGGTGTTGGAATAGAGTGGAGAAAAAAGCAGATGGGCTCTTCCCTAATGGAACCAATATTTAGCAGATGGGAGAGCAGGGTATGGTAGAAAGAGACTGAACTATGGACTCAGAAAAATAAAAATATAAATGCAATTCCTAATTCCACGACTTACCAAAAGCAACACTGGGTGAATTACATAACATCCTTCTTTCTTAGATCCTTGATAATTAAAAATCTGCCTCTCTGTAGGGTTATGGGGATTAAATTGAATAATGCTTGCAAAGCAACTGGCACATAGCAGGTGATCATTAAATGTAACTATTTTTATCATTATGCCCATTGTCTTAAGCAGTGGCATCGAAACAGTTTTTGGAAATAGGCATGCTTTCCTAATACACATCTATGAATGTATAAGTCATGGTAAGTATTAACATGTAAGTTATTAAGTCATGTAAGTATTAACAAATATGTGTATTGTTTTAATAAAGTTTAACTCTCCCTTATATTTTTAGATGAAATAAAATATATAAATAGAAGTTCTAACATGTTTGCCCATACCACAATAAAGAATTTTGTGTACCCTGATGAGCACACACCCCATTTTGAAGATCATTGGTCAAAAGTGTTCGAGGTTATTTATGAGTGTAATTTCACAGGAAAAGACTATCTCCCAAAAGTCCATGTTTCCATAACTCCCTCAGGACTGTCCTGTTAATAAGAGCATTGCCGAATTCACAGAGGAGAAACTGAAATAGAATGGCCAATAAATATTTGAAAAGAAGTTCCATCTCATTAGAGATCAGGGAAATGCAAATTAGAACTATAAGATATTCTTTCTCAATCATGAGATTGACAAATATGACAAAATCTTGAAAGACCAAGTGTTGGCAAAGCAGGAAATGGGCATTCCCGTGGATTGCTCATGGGTGTGACAAATGAACGATAACACCCTTTATGAGAACCTTTGTCCATTCCTACTAAAGCTGAAATTGTGAACACCATGTGCCCTAGAAATTATATTGTCAGGAGAAGGGCTTATTCAATTGACAATCTCATGATGTGTAGATATACAGTAGCTATATAATAATATATATAGTAATATATGGCAATATATGTATAAGTAATATATAATAATATATGTAAGTAAGTATAACATATGATTATATATAAGTATAGTATAATTAATATAAATTATATATTTTATATTACATATCTATCAAAATTACATTTATTGTGTTATATCATGTTATAGTGTTATAATATTTACAAGGGTTGCCAAGAAAACCAATTATATTGAAAACATCCATAAATGTTCAAAAAATAAATTTTTGAAATTATAATTTGTGTTCTTTTTAAATTCATTACAATGAAAATCTAGTAATATTCACATAATCTTATAATTTTGAGGTGCTGATGCTCATCAATGATATTTCAAGTCACATTCATCAACTGTGATGTGATCTGAAACTGTGCTTCCCATTGGCGTCAAAGTCACAGCACTGCTGATGTTAACTCAAGTTTGTGGTCTACATCTGTAGTTGAAGGAAATGCTAAAGGTCAGTAAATACACAGATTAACTTTTTCAAGTTCCAAACACCTTAATTCTCTAACCTGTCCTGTAGAAAGTCCTCCCACACACTTACAAGAAGACATAGTCAAGAATGTGCATTCCCACACTGCTGGTGATGCCTAAATATGAAAAATAACAGGGGTGCCTGGATTGCTCAGTCAGTTGAGCATCTGACTCTTGGTTTTTGCTCAGGTCATGATCTCAGGGTCGTGAGATTGAGCCCTGCATGAGGCTCTACACTGGGCATGAAGTCTTCTTAAGGTTCTCTCTCTCTCTCCCTCTGCCCGCGCCCAAGCGCATTTTCTCTCTCTCTCTCCCTCTCTCTCTCTTTCCCTCCCTCTCTTTCTCTAGAATAAATAAATAAATCTTTAAAAAATGAAAACTAAGAGTGGATAAATCACATAAATTTATATATAAGTAAATAACATTCATAACATTATGAATATACATGCAGTATATTCATAAAATGGGATGTTACAAAGTAAGTAAAAGAGATAAGTGTGTGCAGAGCTCTCAAACATAGTACTGAGTACATAAAGCGAGGTGCAAAGTCACATTTATACACATTTATATACATTTTAAAATAGCACAAAACAACGCTATTTACTGTTTACTGCAAAAAAAAATTGTCACCATGGATTTACATGCAATAGCTAAAAGAACTCACAGAAAGTGCCTGATAATTTTTACTATGAAGGAAACAGGGAGGGAAATGGAGAAATGCAGGATATAAACATGACCTCAACTTGTATACTTTGTATATATGTCAGATGATAGATAAACGGATGGATAGAGAAATAGAAAAGTAGATGAGAGAAAGAGAAATGGGATAAAAATAGAATTATAGATGTGTTTTTTAGCCATTTGGCCATTTGCCATTTTACCAAAAATTTTACCACTTTCAAAACATGAAATATATGTGTGTGTGTTTATACATGTATCTGTGTATAAACATATAGATGTTTACGCATATTTCTGTTCTTCAGGAGTTCCGAGAAAATCATCACCTTTGGCAATAATTTCCCAATTTTAAGATTTTACTTAAGCCTTTACCTACTGCTCTTTAAATTCCACAATCAATCATAAAGGAAGAAAAGAAAATGAAAATAAATCTGCACGGTTGATTAGTTTGCCTTTCTGTTTCTCAATAGTCCTGAAATAATTTTTGGAAGAATATTAGAAACCAGAATTATTGGCAATAACATTTCATCAGGTTTAATTTTATTGCTCTATGGTAAGTTAGTTGCACCGTTAATAAAAAATTGTTGTTCTATGGCAGGGCATGAAGATTGAAGTTAGGAGGAAAATAAAAGACCTTCCTATATGGCGGTGCATCAGAAGTGGCAGGTTCAGGTTTTATTAAGAATTTATTTGTAATTTTGTAAATGGCATCAACCTTGGGAGATGGCCTGGCGAGTCCCCGGGTCTATCAGTGCCACAGTGCAAGGTAGTGCCTCCCTTTGAATTGTTCTCATTACTTTGCTTCAAAGCAGAATTTGGTGCCTGCTGTTGCAAGGGTTGATCACAAATATCTCATAAACCACAGAAGATAATGCAGGTGAGGGATAAATCTTTGGAATGAAACAACGTGGGGAGATTATGTAAAAGCTATTTCCAGTCCAGGGGGAAAAAAAATCAGTCTGAATAGAGAGAGCGGCACTGGGTGGAGTGTTACACGCAGTACCCGTGCTGCTGGTAGACGACATCCAGCGGGCTTTAAAACTGACTGTAGCCAGCTGTGTGAGTCTTCCGCAGTGCACAGTTCACAAAATCCCAGTGTCCGAGGAGGTCTTAAATATCAGGTGATCCTTTCCCTGCCTCTAACCCTCAAATTAAGTCCATGATCATGACGATGATGATGACAATAAGTCAAATTGCAATAGTCCAGGCACTACTGAAGGGCCTTCCACTACTCCTGGACAAGGGACCATTTAGTCTCTGCTTGTTTATCTCCAAGGACAGGGAACTCATCATCTCCAGTTCCTCATTGGAGAGCTGTGGCTGGACACCTCTATATCAAATGGCAAATGGTGTCCGTTGGTTTCCACTCACTGGCCCTAGTTCTGTCCCCAAAAACCGGAAACTCTCCTGCAGGATGCGTCTTAAGCTATGTGGAGGCAGCTCTCACGTCTTCTCCAAGACCTCCCTCCATACCAACTGTCCTCAGTGACAGCACGATAGTGCTTGTGCCACCTTCCCTACAGATCCCATCACTACGTCCTGACTCACCAGAGCCCTGTAATTTGGCTAGATCTCCTACAGTACCCATGCCAAAGGCAATAATTCTGATGTGCTCTGGTCCACAGGACAATCATTGTATTTACATCCATGCAGCCTGACCTCAGTTTTGTGTTCTTGGAGGCATAGAAATTTCCATCAATATGTGGAGATCAAGTGAAAGAAAATGATGGCTCGGACGCTAGAAAATACAGTTAGGGCTCCTGAGATGCGACCCTAGCTTGCCTGGATTTGACCTCAGAGGCACAGAGCTCCCCTGCCTTTCTTGTTACTGGAAAGTAACAGTGGCATCAACATCAACTTCCCATCGATGTTGGAAAGAGTACAAAGGAGGTCTGGATCATTTAGGGTGGGAGCAAGAAGACAGGTGAGTCACCAGGATGATAAAACTGGAAACAAGGAGTGCTTAAACCTGCTCTGAGGAGGAGTCGGGAGAAAGGACACACTCAGGGTGCTGCAAAATAGACCCTCCCCTAGATATTCCGAGGGGCATGAGCCTCTATGTCCTGAGGACCCAGGCCCCTGAGACACAGCAGGAGGAGCTGACAGGACCCATAGTGAAGGGGCTTAGGGATAAAGGCAGGGAGAGCTTGCAGATGAAGCCAGGGCATCTTCCCCTGGAAACCAGACAGGAAAGCCTATTAATTCAAGGACTAGGGGGGCACAGGAGGAGAAATGGGGTTGAGGCAGCAGAGAAAAAATAATTTTTTTTCTGTGCTGAGTTGGTGGGGTGTGCAGGACTTCCGTTCCGAGACACCCAGCAGATGCTTCGAAAATGAAGCAGGTACTCAGCTAGATGAGATCTATTTTGGGGTGAATTTCTTTCAAATCTATCAAATCCCACCTGTATTTTTTGTATGTAAATTTAAAATAACATCTTTGAACTATTTAAAACCAAATTCTCCATTGGGATGAAGGTTTAAAAAAAAACACTTGTTTAAGTCAGATGCTAAAAGGACTAATATAAACTCACTTTTGAGTTTAAACTTTTAAATACTTTCTATTAAAAAAAAAAAAAAACAAAAACTCCTTCCAGGAGCACAAGTGCTTATACACAACAGGCAGTCGGTGATAGCGGGGATTGAAATATCAACGTGTTTTTTCACAGGTGCTGAAAAATAAATACAAGTCATGAGAAAAGTAATGAATCGACTTGAAAACCCAGTGGGATGTTAACCTCCCGGAGTAATAATAGCACACTCTCTGTCAGGGCAGACTGCACGTCAGAAAGGTATTTGCACCCAACTTTGTTCCCGTGAAAAGCCTAGAAGTACCCAGCCATAAGAGCTGCTGGCAGGATCCTGACAATCTTTAAAAATATCTACCCTCTGAAAGAGCTTGTCACACCAGACTTATCTCTTCTGCAGACAGCGGTTGAAAATGCCAGTAGGCGCAGGTTGTACAGAGGAGAAACTCAGAGTAATCTAGAGGCAAGTGGTGTGGCGAGAGGGCGGTTGTCATAGCTGAGGCTGACCTCCAAACACAGAGGCCTACGGGGCCAACACGGTAATTTCTGTGATTTAGAGACAGGAGCACTTTGAGCTTTTTCATTTTTATTTGGTCTGAAGGAAGATGCAAGGATATGTTCCCGGGTGGGGCAGGTAGTGTCCGCCATTTTGGAAGTGATCTGAAATGTGTCACTCCCTTTTGCAAGGCAGCACGTCATGCACTTGAGTCCCCAGGGATTCTTTCTTCTGGCCACGTCAAGTCCATGGGGTCTCCCCCCAGATGGTGGGACTTGAACCTTGTAAATCTCCACATCCCCGGCACCTAACACAGGGCCTAACACAGAGTAGCTGCACAGGAGTTGTCTGATGGATGGATGGATGGGTGGATGGATCGATGGATGGATAAATTGAGCCACCTTATAAAATATGCCCAGAATGGCCAAAGTGCTCAGATGTAAGAAAGGGTTGAGTTCACTGAGGAAGAGCCTGACATGAAGGAGGTGAGCAAGGACAGTCACTGCCTCCAGGGACCATCCAAGCAGGACAGGCAATGGGACCGGGAGTGACAACTGTCAAAGGCTTTGACATTGTCCGAGTCTACTATTTCCACCCCTGTCAGATTCTCCTTCGACTTCCTACTGCAATAATTCTAAACACAGGAATGATGCTAAGGTCAATAAACAAGTCTGAGCATTAGGAGCTTTTTTTACCAATGATAAAAGCTTGGCACAAATTTTAATTTAGTTCTCGCAACTGTCAAGGTTACTAGCTCACAGAAGAGAAGTCAGAGGATCAGAAGGACCGAGAACAAAAGCTCCATCAATCGTCAGTTTGAACTAGGCTTGACCATCAGCCCATGCAAACATCTGGCCAGAGCAAACCTGGTGCACAGCTCAGGGGACAAGACTGAAGATGAACCTTCCCACGCTGCCCTTGCTCTCCCACTGCTGAAGGAGAAAGCTCACGCAGCCACCCTCAGGATGCCTCTGGGGCAGAAATGCAAGACGCGGCCAACGCAGGGAGCGAGGCCCCTCTTTCATCTCAGCACTCACACAGCTCTAAGTGATGACCTCACCACTGTCTCCTCCATCAGCATCCTCACCCTCTGGGGCGTAGAGATGTTAGGAGAGTGGCCTCTGACTCTTTTTTAGCTGTAAAATGGGAATGTTAACAAATAGCAAACCATCCCTCCCAATGATGTACTGACACAGGCAATCTGTACTGTTCACGTCGTACAGCATTCCCTTTGCTACTGCCTGTCTTACTTTTTCTAGTTCTTATAAGACTGTAACACTCAGAAAACAAGTGAGTCCAAAAGTACCCAGTGGACATGTGACAGGTCCTGGAAGTCGTGCTTTCCATATTTGGCAGAAACGGACTTGACGGTCCTGGCAGCTGTTCATCCTGGAAATGGGGATTTTGTACTAATTCTGTGTGCTCGTGGAAGTTGAGCCTGATCTGGGGACTATGAAAAGGGGTGTTTTGGGTGCACAGAGCCTCCTTCTATGACCCCATCAGATCCATCCCATACGACGTGGTGGGCTAACAGCTGGATTCCACAGCCTTGAGCAGCTGGGCAACCCCCACTCCACCATCCCACAAAGTCCTTGCCTGCAGAACGCACTACGTCAGATAACACATACCTGGCAGGTCGCTAGGGAAAGAAAACAAGCTTATGTATGTAAAGCACTCAGCATATTGACTGCCATGTCCTTGAAAAAGTCCATGCAAAAAATGGGACTGAGGGAATAATGCAGTGCTGAATTTTTAGAAAAGGGGGGGGGGGTTGTCTGGAATTATTGGGCATGTTCAATGGGGGCCAGCTGGAAACAAGGATTAGTAACAAAGCCAAAGTCAAAGGCGTGTGAATGAGAAGAAAGGGGCTGGATGTGGTGGGGAAGGCGGGTATGAGGACCAGAAGTACCTTGGGTCTACACAGGAGACATTAGGGAGCCCCACTAGCACTGGAAAATACAGCATCCCTGACACAGAGCAAACGTGACTAGGTCTTTTAGAATTGAGATAAAAACAAAACAAAACAAAAAGCCCACAAAGAACTGAAAATAATTAGAGAGAAGACAAGAGAAGGCAATGAGAACAAGTAAAAACGTTGAATGTGTTAAGGAAAGGTGGTCATGAGGAAGAAGTGAGACTAACCAGAACAGAAGTAACAACCCCTTTCAAAGAGCCCAGGGCACTGTAATCAGAAAGGCTGGATGTATGTAGGGGAGAAAAAAAATTAAAAAAAAAAAAAAGAGAGAACAAAATACTAGCCAAACTGACAAATTACAAGGAGAAAGAAAAAAAAAAAAAAAGTCCTACAAATATCTAAGCATAGAATACAGATCACTTAAGAAAGAAATGAAGTTCAGGATAGCGTCCAGCTTCTTTGGGATTTGATGACAGGAGATCGCGAAGCAACAGCTCCAGAAGTTTGGGGGCGAGAAGAGAATCAGATCTAGCCTCCGTGTGTGAGTGCAAAGGAAAGTTATTTATTCTCTGCTGGACGAGAGGTCAGAACATACATCAGTACAAATCATCTCCAAAAATTTAGATGAATAAGTAAGCAAAATCAATCATGGAAACGAATCAAAATTAGGAACTGAATGATGTTATTTAAGAACTGACAACGGGGATGAAAGCCAATAAAACTTAGAGCGACATCCAAACTGCTTCTGATTTTTGGTAAGCTCTTTGACTACAGAAAATCTTATAAATTGAGGCGAGTTTTTTTTTTGAGAAAAACAATTTGGCAATGTACATTACAAGTCTTAAAATATTTATACACATTGACTTGATTAGTCTGATCTAAAACTTCATTTTAAGGGCATAATTAACTTTGTCCTCAAAGATTTGGTTGTAATATACTTATTTTGTCTTGTCTTTAATATTAAGAGGTTAAATATTACCAAAAAAAGTCCAACAAAATAAGAATAATTTAATGAATTATGTAGTCATACACTGAAAATTTAAGTTCCTTTAAAAAATATCAAACATAGAATATGTCTTTGTGAAGAATCTTCTCTTTATGTTATAAAGCTAGATGGAAAATATTTAAGAAATAAAACCGTATTAATATTACTGTTTCCTTTTTGAAAATACACTGATGTTCACATGATTAATTGGTAGGTCACTATTCAGATAAATGCAGAGGAAAAAATGGGAAAAATTATCAAAATATTAACTATATTAATCCCCTTCTATGAAAGAGGGGTAATTTTATTTTCTATATACGTTCATTTTTTAAAAATTCTTACAACAAATTAGGATAAGTAGAAATTTTCTACACATCACACAAAGAAAAGAAAAAATAAAGAAAAAATATACATGTATTTTAAGGCAAGAGAGCACAATAGTCTTATCTTCAAAATGTGTAAGAAAAAAGCAGCTAGGAAGGGTCCACCTCACCTCTTACCCACATTCGTCCAACCATCTAGTTCCCCATCCACTCATTCACCAAGAATGCACGGATCCCCAACTCTTGTCAGTGTCTACCTCGACCTTGGGAACACCAAGGTGAAAATTCCAGATAAGACTCTGGTCTTCACAGAGTTTACAAACATGCTCTACGACTGTCTCAGGGCAAATAAACACAAGTTGGCGGCAAAGTTGAGAGGGTGAAGGACGGTGTCAGTGGGTTTGTGGGGAAGGATGGAGCCACCTTGCCTGGACCTGCAGTAGTGCCTGGGGACACAACAAGAGGAAGACCCAGCAGCCCCAAGGCACGTGGGCAGCATGAGGGATTTTTTTTTCCATTATGGTAAGCAAACTCCTAATCCCCTTTCCTATTTCACCCCTCCCCTGCCATCAATTTATTGTCTTTGTGAAGAATCTGTCTCTTGGTTTTTCGATGGACTTTTTGAAGCATTTTCAAGTCTGATATGGCACCGCTTCCTCTTTCTGACATCGAGTAGGGGAGTGAGAGGCTGTAGACACTGAGACGAGGACCTACTTACTGCAGATGGGGAAACCAGTGGGAATGAATTTAACTATTTCCCCTACATATTCAAGTCAAATCTGCAGGGTGGGTGGAGCTAGAAACAAGGTCTGCAATCTCACCGCCCTGACACTCTCCACCAAAATAGCCTCCTGCTTCTTCCCTCCCCTTCTCCATGATCCGACTCAAATGCTGGTCGTTACCCCTCTGGGCTCTCAGAGGACTGATTTCTAATTACATACTCTTCCCTTTGAAATATATTATCTTTTATCCAACAGATAGTTTGGGAGGAAACTCCTATGACTATCTTCTAGCTATAGTGGGAGATCACTAGGTCCAGGACTGGATCTTTCCCTCTTTGTTTGTATTTTGTTCTCTCTCATAACCATGTGTCCAGGCCACGATAAAGACCGTGGTAAATGGGTCCGAGTTCAGTGGGAATCCGTGGAATTAGCAGTGAGAATAACATCTGTATGACTCTGCAGTTTGTCCATGAATTATTCATAATTACACAGGGTAACAGACGTATTCTGGGTGTCTTAATCCTGAAACCAACAGAAAGACTCACATACAGTTCATTCCTCCCAAGGCAGATGACCAGAGAGAGAGCAGATCTCAAACAGCTGTGCAGGCAGACACAGGCCCTGACCTCCCAAACCAATCACACATCCGTCCTTCTCCACAGTACCAGATACAGGCTCTGCCTCCCTACATCAGTCATAAATCTGTCTTTTGGCACATCACTCACCGGTCAGCAGCCTTTATTTCTTTTATGCAATATGCAATCTACAAAAATTTATGTAGACATTACACCTGGGGCCACAGGACATCAACACATCAGGGATTTCACCTCTTTTGCTAAGAGAAAAGAGACCCACCTACCCGCATGCCCACCCACTCTCAGGCACAGAGTCCTTGAAAGCTGCCCCAGGGGATCCTCTGTCCACATGCATACCTTCCATTCCTGAACACGGCTTCCTTCTTCCCTTTCTGATGCCTCTTCCACACAGGTACATTGGATTCAACGGTGTATCCAGTCTCCTTAACGGCTCTCTTCTTGAAAGTTCTGCCTCCCTGATCCTCCCTCCAGAATCTTCTTGGATCTCTCGATTCAAAAGGACTTCCCAGAATGAGTGAGGACAAGAATGGGTGTTTCCTAAATGCCTAGCAAATACTGGACATTGCCATCTTACCACTGTGCTGGGATAGAAAAGAAATTTTCCTTTATTGAAGGAGAACGACAACCACACAAAGGCTAAGAGACTTGAAACAATCTCTCCTATGTCAGACACTAGTAAGGAGAAGCAAAACTGGGATTAAAAAACCAGGGCTGCCTGTGTCTAAATCTTATGCATTTTCCATGGCACACGACCTCCCAAGAGAGAGACGCCCTAGCTCCACGCCGTGTCCTTCACCCGGTGCCTTACTAAAAAGGAAGATGCAGAGAAATGAGGAGAAAGAAGAGAAAGGATTTTTATAAGATGCCCATTCCTCCCACCGGGGCAACCCCCCACCCCAGCAATAACCAGACACCCAGGATGGGTGAGCTCTGACCCCTCTCTGGCCCGGGGAGGGGCCCAGCTCCGCACCCTCTCTGTTTCCCCATTTCTGTTGTATTTCTCTTGCCAGGGCCCTCCCTGAGAGGGGGGTGGGTGGGGGAGCTGAGAAAAGAGGGGTGTGGAGTCACCTGGAGTGCCTGAGGGAGTCCTTCCCACCACACACCTGCAAGCCCTTCAGCTTCCTCCAATGACAGCTGCTTTAGACCTTCAACTTTCACAGAAGACTATTTCTGCTGAACTCGCACTAAACAAAGACCTGGAAACACGGGTCAACAAAAATCCAAACATTCATCTCCTTCATGAGGTTTTCTGAGGAGCTCCAACCCTTCTGCGAAAACATCATTAGCAAATACCAGCAAAGAGAACCACATCTCCTCTTGGAGGCAACCAGTCCGCCAGCCCCCTTGACCTTGAGTAAAGCTGGAATGCCTCACCGTGATCTGTCGGGCCCTGTGTGGTCTTGCCCTCGCAGCTGTCCTGCCTCACTGCCATTCATCCTTGTGCAAACCTTTAGTTCTTTTTCCTTCCCCATAAATATTGAGTGCCTATTTACTTCTGGGTGCTGTGGAGACACAGTTTCCAAGGCAAACAGGCTCCGTGCTCTCCCTCCATTCCACGTCCTTAGGTCTGTAACCATAGAAAGCCTGTACCTACTCTACCTAGATAAAACCTTATCATCCTTTAAGTTGGAAATGAAATATCAGTTTTGTTTTGTTTTTAAGAAGACTTCCCTACTTCCTACCATCCCTCCTCCAGGTGGGGTCAGGTGTCTCCCCATGGTTCTCTCTTTCTCCCCATTCCATGGCACTGCTCATCTCTAGTGTGACCCTCTGCTTACCACCTGCATTCTCAACTAGACAGCAAGGTCCTTACAGGCCAGGGCAAGGGCTGACCACCTCCTTAGAATCCCTGCTGGGTCAGCTGGCAGTGGATTCAAACTTAGATTCCCTAAGACAAACTCATCTGCGCTTCCAAACTGACCTCCCTGGTCTTCCTAGGTCCCCCACAATGGTCTCCGAAGCTAGAACTCGGGCATCGAGCTGCAGATCTCCTTCTTCGTCACTCCCTGTGTGCAAAAGCCACTGAATAAGGTCGATTCTGGCACCAACATCCATCTCTCCACACTCCTGCCTCTGCAAGGCCACCACCGTCTTCCACATCCCCATCTCTGGGGTCTCCTGGGCTCACGGAACAGCCTCCTGATTAGCCCTCCTGCTTCAGCCTGGCCTCCTGACATGCAGCCAGAGTAAGCTTCGAAGACATAAGCCAGATGACGTCACTTGCTAGCCTGAAACCCATGAAAACCTTCCCACTGCCCTGAGGACAACGTCTAAATTCCACAATGGAGTCAACAAGGTCACTCAGGCCTGGCTCTTACTTTCTGGTCTTACTCACTCCGGTCACTCGCCCATAACAGTCTCTGATTAGACTCAGCCTTGGACGAGTGAAAGCCCCTGTTCTCCGTGGCCTCCAGGCTGCAATGGGAGAGGTTTCTCTGCCCGGAATATTTTGCCCCCTCCTAATTGTGTGGCTGGGTGTGAATGTCACCTCATTATCGCACACCAGTCAAACTTGCCAGGCAGTACAGTGACAGAGACACCTTCTCAAGTCCTTGTGGCCCCACGGAAGCCTCGAGTGCCATGAAGTGGCTTCCGTGGACCCACCACAGCCCAGATATTCCCCGAGACCCCCAGCGGGAATGCCTGCCGCACCTCATTATCACTGTCCCGGTAAATAGCAGCGGCACTGACACCAGTCTGCAAAACCAACACACGCATATTTGATCTGTATAAACAGTGCGTATAATATGACATTTCCTTTCAAAACTCCCTTACCACTCAGAAATTCAAATGAGAGCCTGTACTACCCTTGGACTGGAGACTAATGAGGGCATCATAAATATTTGATTAAAGCCAGGCCAAATTCTCGGGGTTTTGCCTCAAAAAATTTTCAGAAGCAAGTGCTGAAAGATTTCTTGACTATCATAAGGGCCTCGGTGGGGGGCGGGCAGGAAGAGGTGGCTTCCCTCTCAAGGAATTTTCTAGCTGTGTCCGCTCTTGTGTGGGCTGCTAGCTCCTCTTTCTCTTGGATATCGACAGAGGTTTGGATCTCTCTTGGCTTTAAAATCACCTTCCACTCTGGAGCCCTGGTCAGTGAGCTTGTGTCCGCCCCTAACAGGCAGTGGCATAAGAACGGAACGTCGCACTGCCTCTCAGCCAGCCCAGTCTGTGGCTCCATCACCTTGGGAAGAGGGGCTGAGCATCCTTCAGCCTCAGTGTTTTCTTCTGCAGATGATGAGAAGATAAATGGTTTCCAAAATGAGGACCATTTTTACGTACTAGAAACTGTGGAGAGAAATGTAAGAGGTGGGAGATGCGAGAGAGCAAGTAGGCTAGAGGCCGAGGCAGGCAGGGAATTCTTTTCACCGAGACACTCCAGCAGCACCATGATCAGATTACAGAATGTGTGCTAACGTATTTTGCAAAACCATCTGTATCAAGAGATTTAATAACATCCGTAACTTTGGCCCTATAGATCACACTTTTAATGGGAGCGAAATAATACAAACGATGAAGAAAATACTTGTTGAAAAAAGAATGTTTTCATTGCAGTATGCTCTGATACAGAAAGTATCCTGAAGCACTCTAGACCGTCAGTAATAGGGTCCAATAAATTAGGATATAGCCCCCAACAAATTGCTGTGTAGAAAATAAAGTTATTATAAAAATGCCTTAATAATAAGGATGCATGTATATGGAGTATGAAGTCAATTAGTCAATACAGTCCATGTGAAATGAAGAACAAAGCATTTTTTTAAAAAATCAAACTCTTAAAAATCTAAATAAGTAACTGTACATTTATCTAATCTCTGAATAAGGGAAGAATTCTTAAGATTTAAAACAAAAGAGAGATCACCAAAAATATTAAAACTTAATTTCACTACATAATAAGTTTAAAATTCTGGGATGCCTGAGTGGCTCAGTCCGGTAAGCCACAGCCTTTGGCTCAGGTCATGATCCGGGGGTCCCGGGATCGAGGATTGGGCTCTCTGCTCAGTGGGAGCCTGCTTCTCTCTCTGCCTCTGCCTGCCTCTCTGCCTGCTTGTGCTCTCTCTCTCTTCCTCTCTCTTTGACAAATAAATAAATAAAATCTTTAAAAATAAAAAAAAATTTAAATTCTGAAGTAAAATATACGATACATAAAGTTCAAAGAAAATGACTTCGTAGCAAATATGATAAAGATCCCACTCTTCTTAATTAAAAAAACTCACGCAAATGGATAATAGTGTTATTATTCTAATAGATAATTAGGTGAAGGACATAGACCAATCATTCAGGCACACAAATAGAAAAAAAAATTTAGGTTTGAAATAATCAAACACATAAATAAATAAATAAATAAATAAATAAAATGAACTATGGTGTTTGTCAAATGATCAAGAACTTTAAAAAAAAGTGGAACTGGTCAATGTTGGGGTAGGAAAGTTATGGAGTGAGCACATCTTGATATATCATTGAAAAAAATGTGAAGAAAAATTTATTAAGATCAGTTTTTAAATATAAATCAGAAGCCTTAAAAATGTTCGTATCCTTTCCTATTAATTTCATTTATAGATATCAGCCCTCACATAAACCATCCCATAAGCAGATAAAACTTTACACCCTAAGATGCATCGCAGAGTTATTTTAAGCACAGAAACTGAAACAATTGAATTATTGTAACATCCTTTCTGATGGCTGAGTGATATTCCATTGTATATATGGAGCACATCTTCATCCATTCGTCTGTTGAAGGGCATCTTGGCTCCTTCCACTGTTTGGCTATTGTGGACATTGTTGCTATGAACATTGGGGTACAGATGGTCTTTCTTTTCACTACATCTGTATCTTTGGGGTAAATACCCAGTAGTGCAATTGCTGGGTCATAGGGTAGCTCTATTTTTAACTTTGTGAGGAACCTCCATACTGTTTTCCAAATAGTTCTTTTTTGAAAAAATTTAACATCTCAAAAGAAGTTTCTGTGATCTCATCTTAAATGAGCTATGAAAAGTTGCTCTGTCACCAATCCAGAAATAAAATAATATCCATAACTTTGTAAAGTAATTGGTGACTATTATATTAATTTTCTAAACACTAACTGAAACAAATATTGTGCAGCTGTGGGAAAACACCGCCATCAAATAGAATGCACAGTCTATCAACCATGATGTTGAAGCTATCAAACAACATAAGAAGAAGGAAAGAGAAAGTTACTTCATGAATATTTTATCATATTCTGTTGTGAGGGTCAAAAGGTCAATATCCATAATGTCTAAAACAAATTAAGAAAATATATAAGTATATTATTTGAATGTGTGAATCATTCACTTGAAGAAATAAAAATAACAATGTAACCAAAATCAGGTGATATGGAGAGGACAGAGGGAGCCAAGGTAAAGAAAATCAATAAATATTGTCAAAACAAAACAAAAAAAAATACTGTCAAATTTATAGCTATAAATATAACTACTAGACTAAGTGAAAGTGAGCTCACAGTAGAACTTCCGAAGTGTCAGAAAACAGAAACACGCATGCACACACACACACACTCCAAAGTACATACTGGCACAGACAGCTAATTGGCCAACTCTTGATTTCAGCTCAGGCCATCATCTCAGGGTCATGAGATTAAGCCCTCATAGGGCTCTGCATTGAGCATGGAGCCTGGCTGAGATTTTCTTCTCCCTCGTCTCCTGCTCTCCTTCCTCCCTTACACACACATGCATGCTCTCTCTAAAAAAAAAAAAAAAAAAAAAAGGAAAAAGGAAAAAAGAAAAAGAAAGAAAAGAAAAGAAATGTCAGGCAAGGATAAATTCAAGGCAGAGATTTAAAGGAGATACATATGACCATTTTTAATGAGTAAACAAGCCACAGCGGAGATGATCCACTCTTTAATATGTATACAACGATGAAAACAGCAGCAGAAGTAGAGTCCAAAAACGTAGTATATGTAAGAAGAAACAGAATAAAATAAAAATGTTAAGAAATTTTAACATACCTCCCTCATCCCATGAAAACAATAAATTAAGTGAAATAAAGTAAGTGAAACAAAGATGTGACTCTACAATAACCTCAAAATTAAAAGGTTTTAGAAAGCTAAAAATAATAAATAAAATCAGGACATAGACAACCTAAATAACATAAGGTAGAACTAACATAAAATAAAATAAAATAAAATATAAAACATGATCATCGTTCATGGAACTATGAGCTAGTCTGAGGAAGCACAGCAGGTGATAAGCCTGCAAGAAAATTCCCCGAATCATTATTCTAAAGTGGCCCGATGAGGACTTTCCCTTCCCTGCTACTTCAAATTCCACAAGCAGCAAAGCCCCTTCTGTCCCAGAAACTTGGGTTTTAAGCTTTTTAAACCAGAAACTTGCTGGTTTTAAATCCCCCAGTGTGCTGGATTCAGCTTGTATCCCTTACATTCCTCAAGACACTCACTTCCAAGTCCGAGCGTCCCTGGGATGAGTCTCTTGGTGGAGTCTGAGCTGGATGGCTGAGCTTTAGCTGCAAAAGGAGATGGGACAGCTAAATTTAGGAGTCACACAACTGGTGGGCTTGACTCAGAGGGCTTAGCACACCCCAAACACAACAAAGTTGTCCTAAAATGTCTTGGCAGCCAGAGCACCTGGCAGACATCTGCCCCAGTGGACTACAAGCCCATCCTTGGGAAGAGGGACCATGCCTTCTTTTCAAAGTTCCTTGGAATGTGCTGAAAAAGTTAATAACCAATAGGCCACAAAGAAAACATCACCAAATGTTCTCAGATAGCTATAGCTCAGGTATGTTCCAAACACAAGGTCAAATAAACGAAATTGGTGACATGGAAAGGATCCCACCCAACCTGGAAGTTGAGCAACTAAAACACACACACACAAACTTCCTCTTAAAAAGAAGAAGTCTCCTTCACGGTAGATCATCTTTCTCATGTAATTACAGTTACACAAATACTAAACACCTAACCAATAGTGTATTGTTAAAGCCACATTCATCATAAAATGTCTTCAGATGATTACAAAAAATTTTTGTTATAAGAAAAATGAATGCAAATACAGGAAACTAATGATGTACTATATGTTGGCTAACTGATCATAACCAAAAAAAAAAAAAAAAACATTGTAACTGGTCAGAAAAGACAAATTAACATAAATTATTCAAAATTATATATATATATATTTACATATATATATATATATGTAAATATATATATATAGGAAGCATTCGACCAAAGAAGAAAAAGATCAGCGCAAGAAATGGGAGAGGAATAAACTCAGACAAAATGAAAGAAAATTATAAAAACAAAGAGTAATAAATTTGAAACAAAAACTGGTAGGAAGAATAAGTAAACCCAAGACGTTTGATAGCAACAAAGAATTAAAAAATATAATTAAGCTAATCGAGGATAAAAACCTTTGAGAGTACAAAGACCTAAATAAAATATATTAGAATTCAGAAAATAACCAGAAAAAATGGAAAGTGAGTGATTAATTTGCTTAAAGCAAATAAATTTGAAATTCTTGATGACATGGATGATTTTCTAAGAAATCATAAATGAGGGAGTTGACCCCAGACGGATAGACTGTCTCACGGAAATAATGTCAAAGAAGAAACTGAAGACTTTTTAGAAAGCTGTTCTTCCAAAGGAGACTGTGTTACAGGTGAGCTCCTTTGGATCTTTAAGGAATGGATTATTTCTTCATGCCTTCGTTCCTCGGGAGCATGGGGAAGGAAGAGAGGCTTCTAAATTCCTTTTGTGAAGCCAGCCTAACATGGATTTTTAAACCTGACAGAGAGGATAAAATAAAACTACAGACCAATCTCGCATATGAATATTGATGGAAAATCCTAAATAAAATATTAGCAAACAGAATCTGGCAGCACATTAAACCGGTTTGAAGATGGGAACCTGAGCACAAACGGAGGCCCCCCTCCCTCATCCGATCCATAGAAATGATAGTAAAGCTATTTTTAAGACAAACAAATAAACGCATGCACAGGAAAATAAAACAGGGTGCTCTCCGAATACCAGAGCAGTGAGAGCCCCCGAGAGGAGAGGCAGCTTCAACATGGTGGCTTGAACACATTCCTTCCTGAAATGCCACTCACTCGGATGACAGTGAAGTAATACTTTTTAAGGCATAAGCCCACAAGAATAAGAGAGGCATGAATTAGTTTTATTGCTGTACAGCTAAGCTTCCAAGTCTCATGACTCAACACAAAAGAAGTTTATTTCTCAATCGTGAAAAGTGCTACCCATGACAGTGGGAGATTCCACTCCCAGACATTCAGGGACCAAGGCTGTTGGGGGCTCTGTGGGGTCCCATGATCCCCCAGGTGGTCCCAGGCTTTGGCACCCAGAGGCCAGATGAGGGGTGAAAGAAGGGGACGTGCTGTGAGCCAGCCACAGAATTGAGTCCACCTCTGTCCACAGGGGACTGCTGTTGCTTCCACAGCCCTGGTACCCCAGCCACTTGCAGCGATGGCTGGAAACACATGCACCCCTACACTTAACCTTTCAGGTCAGCAAACACCAATACACTCAGCCACACTCCCAGAGGAACAGCCCCAAATGTAATGTACCCAATCGGACCACTGTGAAAATCCAGAGTCCAGGGTGTACACCTGGGGCTCAGTCTCCCCCATCATCAGGTTCAGACGTGAGAGGCCGCAGAGAGCAGGAAAGCACAGCAGTTCATGCAGCAGAGGCCCCAGAAAGGTGGCAAAGCCATCTTAAAGCCATGACTCAGGGAAGGATAAGAGAGGAGATTAAAAGTCTGCACTCAAAGAAGAGCTTACAGATTAAATTCCAAGCCATAATAGGAAAGGTTGCATCATAAAAGATACAACTAAGGGAGGGTGGATTTTGATGTAAGGGAATGGAAATTGTACCATTGTGGAAAGACTCTAAATCTGACGATAAAGTTCTCAAAGGGACACACAGATGAATAGTGTACACAAGACAAGACAGGAGACTGAAAAAAAAAAAAATTAGGTGGATATCAATTACTCATAGGTATATATTAAACTAGTTAATAGATAGCTATTAAACAAGAAACCCTGAAATTATAAAACCTAGGACTGTGACCCAAAACTCAATATTTAAGTTGTACATGGGGACACACTCCAAGATTGACCATGTGAAACAGAGTAAGAGCCTGAGTCATTCAACAGAGTGCAGTCCAGAGTCCTCTAAAATATGAAAAAGGACTTAAAATCCTTGGAGAAAAACTGAAGGCAGGGCTGGCACATGGCAGGTCTTCAGTAAATTCTAGATGCGTAAATGAACGAGCAATAATGTTCCGTTCGCCTGTGGACGTCTCTGCCGGACGGTAAGCCCCTGCAGCACAGAAGACATGTCCTGTATGTGTTTGCGTCCCTGTCACCCATTACAGGCAGTAGGGTGTCAGGAAAGTGTGCTGGGTTCACGAGAACTGGAATATATATTTATTTCTGGAGATTAAAATGCATACAGAGAGGTAGAGCCCATAAATAGAGAGCGTGGCCTCCTAGCCTCCCCCCCTCCACAAATAATATAGATGGCATTTACAAAGAGCTTCCTATGTGCTAGCCAGTGTCCCACACACTTTTACACATGTTAGCTCACTTACTTTTTTTTTTTTTTTATATTTTGCTAAGGTAAAAGACACCTTCTTAACAGCTTTTGAAGCTCAGCATGCCATCCTGTTGTCCACGAGTACACTACCGTACAGAAGCTCATTAATTATTTTAACAAACCCAAAAGGCAGAGCTAATATCCCTACTTTATTTTTTTAAGACTTTATTCATTTGAGAGAGAGAGCACAGAAGGAGAGTGAGAGGGACAAGCAGACTCTTCACTGAGCAGGGACCCAGACGTGGGGCTCGATCCTAGGGGCTAATCCCCGGGGATCATGACCTGAGCAGAAGGCAGATGCTTCACCGACTGAGCCACCCGGGCGCCCCATCATCCCCACTCTAGAAATAAGAACACCAAGGCACAGAGAGGTTGAATAAATGCCTCCTAGAGCAAGAAGTTTGAGCAGATGTTGAATTCGGATCCCTCTCAGCAGGCTCTTGGGAGCATAGGCATGTTGCCAAGCCGAGCTAACCACCACCAAGAGAAAGATCTCCTCCTATATTCTGCTCACTTTAGAACCACAGTGTCCAATACCGCTAGCCACATGTGATAGTCACACTTAAATTAATTACCCTGGGACAGATCCTTAAATCCGGTTCCTCCATGGCACCAACCACGTGTCCCCCAGTAGCCACACACACTAGTGGCCACCATACCTGAAGGCACAAACAGAGAACTTCTTTGTCACAGGAAGTCCTCTTGGGCGGTGCTGCCTCAGAACA
Organism: Enhydra lutris kenyoni; assembly: GCF_002288905.1. Taxonomy (NCBI): domain Eukaryota; kingdom Metazoa; phylum Chordata; class Mammalia; order Carnivora; family Mustelidae; genus Enhydra; species Enhydra lutris. The sequence continues at coordinate 28,063,719 of NW_019154104.1, forward strand.
CAGATCCTTCAAGGGCCAAGATCATATCACACATATATCACAGTTTCTCTGGTGGCGTGAAAGTGTCAGCTCCAATAATGAGCACAGAAGGAACCCTTCATGAACATCACGCATCCGTCGGTGAGGCGTGTCTTGCTTCCTGATGCAGACCAGGGTACCTTGTGGCTATAAACAAGCCCTCATACAAAGCAAATATCCACTGCTCGCTGAGGGAACAGGCTCTCCTGTTGCACCACACAAAGAACCAGCATCCTTGATCTGCCCATCCCACTCCGGATTGTGCTCTTTGTTCATACTGATTTTTCCTCAATAGATATATTTGACTATTTAGTAGTTCTGAGCTTTCAAAACCCTGCAGAGAAAGCTTAATGTCAGGATCTACTAAAGATGTTTTCAATACTCAAAGCAAAGTTTTCCAAGACTGTGATTTTCTTTTCTTTAGGGTTTTTGTTTTTTTGTTTTTTGGGGTTTTTTTGTTTTTTTTAGTAGCTGTTTTCAAATCCCATAACATTCTGATGGATTTCCAAAAGCATGTTAATCAAGACCTTCTGCTTCATTGGCAAAAGCCAGAGACAATTTCAACAGACCATACAAGTGATGAATGTGAAGGTCCTACTACGTGCCTGCCCTGCACGAGGCACTGGGGATTTAAAATTTTCATACTATGTCTCTGGTCTTGTGCTAGGAACTGGGAATCTGGAGGTGGTCCCTGGACATCCAGGGGCTCCCCAGCTTATGGAAAAGAGGGCATACATATACCCATTTATTCCTTCATTTGTTCATTCTACTAATATTTGTTAGGTACCCGCTTTATGCCAGGCACTGTGCTATACAGTGGGGTACTGGAAGGATCCAAACAGCTCAGATTCCTGCCTTTGTGAGAACACAGTCCGTAAACAAACAATAAAAACATATAATATGTTGTGTCAATAAGTAATATTAAGCAAAAAGCAAGCTATGGTGACACAGGGTAATGCTCAAAAGCAGGATTTTTGACAGAGTGACAGCAGGAGTTCTCTGGTGGGGTGATGGGAATGTGGCGAGGGAGGGAGCCAGGAGCATGTATCTGGGGACATGCAGTGAGGAGCTTCCAGGGCAAAAGGCCTGGGAAGCCGAAAGCCCTTTAGTGGGGGCGGGGAAGGGGGGTTCAGCATGGGATGGGGGAGGGATGGAAAGAGAAAGGAGAGGGGAGAACAGCAGGGCATGAGGTCACAGATGCAGTGTGGCAAAGTGAGAGGAGTTTATGGGTATTGGAAGGACTTTGAAATTCATTCCAAGGGTTCTGAGCAAAGTTGTGACCTCATCAGACTCACACTTCAGAGAAAGGTCTCTGAATAAAGACGGACATAAATAGTCAGGGATGGAAACAAGACTATTGGTTGGAAGATAACCATGATCACCTAGGGAAGAGAAGGCTGTGTCTCAGGCCAGGGTGATAGGAGCCCCGTGGTTTGTTGCTGAGAGGCGGGGGGAGGAGGACAAAGGAGAGAGGGAGGGCAGGATAAATCCAGGACCAGGAGGGAGTGCTGGCGTGGGAGTGCACCGGTGTCAGAGACACACATACGGAAGACATCTGACGAGGGTGTCCAGAGGCTCAGGGAAACGTGAATTTCCGGCGAACAACATACGTCTCCAGTAAATGTCCCATGTGGTATTTGGGACACACTTATACTAAAAAAGTATTTGTTATTCATCTGAAACTCAAAATCAACAGGCTGTTTTGTGTTTTGTCCTGCAACGTCAGTGACCTAGGGCACAAAACAGGGCTGCTGGGCACACCTAAGCTAGAAGAACGGGCAGGTCTTGGCCATGTGAATAAGGAAGAGAGGAGTCCCAGGTGAAGAGAATCACATCCACTCTTCTCCGAATTCCTGTGGCTATTCCAGAGACCAGGAGTCAGTTATCTGACGAAGGGGACCAGTAGCACACAAACCACCTCCAGTGCCTCTAGAAGTCAGAGGTCAGATCAAAGACCAAAGATCTAGGGAGGAAGCTTTATTGTAGTTTCAGAAAGAGTTTTCTCTCAAAACCTGCAGTGTATAAGGTTCATGCTCATTGCTCATGGATGAGAGGCCAAGATGTCCATCACCATCCTCTTCCAACCTAAAAATATGCTTATATAACCTAAACCAAAGCTCGAGAAGTTAGAGGTTCATCAATAATCATGATGATTCATGCACACTCAGTGAAGGTCTGTCATGTTTCCAGGGCTGCATCCAATGTCTCGTTCAAGTTCCCCAGACCCACCCAGCTTCAGACCTCCCCACCTGCCTCTTCCTACACACTGCATCCCCCAACCCTAGTCCCCCATCACTACCCCCACCCCCAGAAAATGGCACCAACAAAGTGAGGCAGGAAGAGCTTATTGAGCTGTACAAACTATCTGAACAAATGTATAAAGATAGAAATGCATGTTGTGATCCAGGGGACAATGAAGAAATCAGTCTGATGTGAAAAGAATACAGGAGAGAATTGGAGCCATTGAGCAGTGGGCTCCCGCGCGTCTGCTGCAATGGGAACTTTGGAAGACCTTGAGGTGAGAGAAATAGATAGAACAGCAGGGGGAAAGCCAGAGAAACATTCTGCTTTCCGGAGCCTATTCACAGAGGGAGCCAGGGTTGGGAACGAGAAAACACCCTGCCTCCATGAGATTTTTATTAAGAAGCCGAAGAAGACCTTAAATAATGGCTTATTTGAGTGCACATCCTCGGCAGGGAAACAACCAATGATTGCAGAGAACTGTATTATTACTTTGTGTTTGCTTATCTTTTTTCTCTCCTTACCTGATAATCATCTATAGCTCTATCTGTCTTTTTAAGGACATGTAAGAAAGTAGAGAAGGTTACAGAGGACAGTCAAAGAATTGCATATTATTACCCAGCTTTCCAGAGCTGACTGTGCAATTGTTTATTTTTGATGAGATAACAATGAAGATAGAATTGTTCAAAGCAAATGCTGCCCACATTTCATCACGCCATACCTCACTGCCCACTTCTCACATACGGCTGCCCCTCCCACTACCAAAGGCTCTCAGGGACACGGGAGCCACTGCCCGTGGAGTGACTGCTAAGAGGTAATAGCCTCTTTTTGCCCTCCATGCCCACTGGGACCAATGAAACTCCTGTATTATTGGGGTAGTGCTAATTTCTAGGTATCAGGTTCTTACATAGGGTTTTCCCCAAAAGCCCTGTTGCTGCACCCCTCTATATCTTAAGTATGCTGGTCCTTCCCAAAGAAACACCCTCCTGCCTTCCCCCAATCCTCCTGTAATCCTTAAACATCCTTTCCTCACTATGATGCTTTCATCCATCACCCCAAGCATATTTTTTCACTGCCCCTTTTGTCCCATGGATACAACACATTTCACACACACACAAGGAAACTTTTCCACTTCTTTGTGTCTAGGTCTTCCCTCCATTCACCAGCGAGCTCCCTGGGGCAGGCATCATAGTCTCCGTATTTCTGGAGGCACAGAGTTACCTCTCCTTGGATTTTTTCCCAATAAATAAATGAATAGCATAAAATAAGAGTTTACTAGGAGTAGAGGGAGGGCATTATTTAGGAGTTCTCTACATGCTAGCTTACAGGCTCTCCATCTTATCCATATGATGTTACTGGATGCCTTTACATTTCAAAGCGGCTCCTGTCGATTCATTTGGAGCCAGACTGCAGAAGAGAAACCTTTACCATTGCTGTAATGAAGGGAACATCTCGGCATGAGATCAGCCCTCTATATTGTCTTCAGTCTCACCTGGAAGGTAAGCCTAGTGTGTGAGCCTAACCTAGGTACAGCCTTGTGTGAAAGACTGTGGGCTATAGCGTCCAAACGCTCTGTATTCAAACCCAAGCTATCTTGCCACAGTCCTGTGCAACCTTGCAGAAGTAACTGCCAAAACTAAAACCCTCAGGTTCTTTGTCTGTAACAAGAGGAAATTCAAAGTATCAACTTTATAGGAGAGCAAGGCGAGCTAACACAGGTAACTCTTAACACATTACCTGCTGTAGCAGTGTAAAAATACTAGGTGTTATAACTGCTGTCATCTTTTATTTTCACTTATTATGCATTTTCTATTGATTAATTCATCTTTTCAGCAAAACAGCAGAGCTAGCGCCATATTGCATGGCGGTCATCATATGCAAATTGTTTTCATAAACCCTTGAAAACGTCTTGGGCTCCATCCAGAACCTCTTGCTTTAATCCCTGCTCTATGTCATTGCCCAGTCCCATGTCTTGCCCTTTGGGGTCCCAGTCTCACAGCTCCCCTTCCCCAGATGGCTCCACCCTTCCCAGATCTGACGACTTCTCCACCGACTGGCTTTCACTTTCTGGTTTCCAATCTTGGTTACAAGATTCGTACAGCTGCTTCCTCACCTACTCTAATGCCCCCAAGTATTATATTTGCTCTAGTTCAGGCCTGGAGATCTTACGCCAGGAGAGAAATTTAGAATAGATTTCTTATGCAATTCCTTTCAGATAAATGAAGAGGTACTGAAATGGAGAATGTCACAGCTTCTGCATTCTCTAGAAGTAAAACCATATACATACAAACATAGATAGATATAGATATATAAATATGGATAACCTTTTGGAATATAGATAATCTTCTGGAAGTGATCTGCTGTAGTTTACTTATAGTTGAGTTAATGGGCATGGGGAGGTGGAACGTGGTGTGCGTGTAGCAGACCCTGGCTAGACACTGATCCCGTTACTCACTGTTGTGTAACAAATAATTTCAAAATTCACTGGGTTAAAACAGTTTATTGCTTTTAGAACGTATGGTTCCATGGGTCAAGAATCTGGAATATATTTAGAATATACAGAGAATATTATATAGGTACTATTATCATAATATGTCTTTAGGTCAGTCAAAATCTTACCTCCAGAAATTGTAATTAGATTAAGGAGGAAAAAAAATCTTGACTCAGATTATATTAATTAACATACAGAAATGGATTCTTGGCTTTGGAACAATGCCCATCACCAGTTAACATGTATGTCAATAACCAGAGTTGTATATCAGATTACGTAGAATTGCTCCAGAAACCAGCCCTGCATTATTCAGGCAATCCAGAAAGAATAGGCAATGGAATTATGCTGATTTTTAAATATAATTTTCCAGCAGTTTAAGAAGAATAAGTTTTTCATTTAAAAAGCCAGCAGGATCAGCAGGCAAAAAGTTCTGTTTTAGTTGGAAATCAGTGGGTGGGAATATAAAGCCACTTTTTTTTTTTTTTCTAAATAGAACTAGAGAAGCAGCAGATCTAACAAGTTGTAATCAGCCAAATTTCTTTTTTTTATAAATATATGAGTAAAAAGTTGGGGCTTTCTTTTTACATTATATATTTTAATTCAACATAACAGTAGCAAATCACCTCTGCTATTCTTAGTTCCTTTTCCTACATAAAAAAATCTTTATTTGGACACGATCAAAAGATACTCATCTGAAATCCCATGAACCCTGCAAAATGTGGGATTTAGGAGGACAAAATAGCCCATGGCCATTTACGTATGAAAGTAAAAGGGCATGATTATCTATTGGTATCTCACCTGTTCCCATTCCACAGGGACCTATGTGGGGTGGTTGTGGGGCACCAGTTCCCTGGGCTGAGGCTGGGACACTGTCAAGCCAGGGATGGGCAAGACGTGATTGGTTACAGCAAGTGGCCGAGAGTGGACGGAGCCAGGGTTGAAATATAAACAATCTGAGAAAGACAGCTGGGGCTCAGGGCCAGATAAACAGTGTCACCCAGTGGCTACAGAATAAGGACTGGAAAGGGTCATATTAGCCTATGCCCCTCACTAGCCACTATCCTTGGACCAATGACTAGACCAATTTCTTCACCTACAAAACAGGGCTTACAATGCCTACACATTGTTTGACAATCAAGTGAGAAAAATGCGTATGGAGGGCTTGGCTGGACACCTGGCAAGTAGGGATGTCCAGTAAATGATCTAAGAGTCAGTGGCCGGTGCGAAATTTGTCCATGAAGCAATAGTTCAAGATCCAGCTAAATGCCCTGCCAGAGCAGAAAGTCTGAAGCCAACTGGGAGCATCTCTCGGGTGTTTCTAACACCCTGTTGTGGGGGGTGGGTAGTAGGCACTGATTCAGGGCAGTTGCTGTCACACCTAATAGTACAATGGCAAGAAACACAAACGTGCCTTCTTTATGTCACAGATCTCTTCCTCCTTTAGCTTGTGTGTGTGTCCATTTTTGTGTGTATGTGTTCGTGTGTGTGTGTGCATGTATGTACATGTGCATGCGGCAGGGAAACTATTTAATAAATCTTACCATACGTTCACTAAGGTGGTTTGCCATAGAAACCCTGAAGCGAATCCTTTTGAGAAGGAAAGAATCTTCTGGCTGAGTAATTACTCAAAGCCTACTTTTCTGGGCTGCACCTTTTGCTGGTGTGCTCATTTTTACAACAAGGCAGTAAAAAGCATGTAGACATTCACGTCGGAATATGAGGATGAAAATGCTGGTTCTTCAGCTTCGTTAAGGCAAGTGCCTTAACCACGTGAAGGCTCAGTTTCCTAATTTTTGAATGGGGATTACATCAGCTCCTATATTACCATTTTTTATTAGGATCAAATCCCTTTCTACCAACTTTCATAAAATTTGTCAGCAAGTGCTATAGATTCTACAGCTGCCATATGTGAGAAGCTGTGCTCCCTCCCACCCCGGTCTCCCACTGCCCCTGTCCTGCTCCAGGCTTTCATTCTTGCATGCTGGGCTTTCAGCGACAGCCCCCATGTGACTTCCATAGCCACCTTCGCTGCTCCAACTGCAGGGAACCCTAAACACTATCCCGAGCTAGTGTGTAAACCTTCTGCAGCTCCCCAAGGCCAGCCCCGACCTGACTCCATTTTGTGTCATCTCACTATCCCTCCAGAGTTACACAAAAGCCGTTACACAGATCTTCTCCTCGCCACCCACCCATCCAAAGAACCCATGATCTTTCTGGTTACTTACATAGTGTGTTTTGCATTTAGAGGAGTGGTTTACATCCATTATACCACACGCCAAGGCTATCGGGGACTAGCATCTTTTCTGGTTCTGTATTTCAATATGCCTAGCTAAGTTTTGCACCTAGTAGGTACATAATAGATGCACATTAACTGATAAAGGAGAAAAGCCAGGTCACTCTAAAGGGCAAACATCTTAGTGCAAATTCCAGGTTTCTTGAGTTGAAAGTTAGTCATCCAAGAATCTCCCAGGGAGAGATAAGCAAGCCCTACTCCTTGAGTTGTCTATAATTAGACTGTGACAAATAGGTTCAGAGCATGTCATAAAGAGTAATCTCTTTGTGAGCAGAAGTTCTCTTGTCCTTGAGGTACTTTCTGTGTCACTCTAATCTTATATTCTAAAATCTTGGATATATTTCTGTCAAACGTAGGCAACTCTCGATTTCCTTTGCCGTGGGTGGAAGTAGAGATGTGAGCAGTCCCAAACATCAGAAAAACCCACAATTATATATGTTCAGCTATCTGACAATTCAATTATATTCAGCATGATCAGTATTCCCTGCTTGAGCTCCTAACACGTGCAAAGTGCAAAGCTATACAAAATTAAAAAAAAAAAAAAAGGAACGGGGTGGGGTGGGTGGGCAGATGCAAATACAATAATTATTCAGCTTGACCAGACTATTAGGTGCTAGTGAACACTTGGGGAAAATGTCACTGACAAGGTAAATTGTCAGTGACGATAGAAAGAATGTCAAACAGTGACGATAGAAAGGCTTGAATGTCAAACTGAAGATTGATGGATCACTAGCAGGGTGTCTGTGGGTCCCATCTCTCTCAGGAGATAGTTGCAGACATCACAGCTTTGCAGTGTGACCTCTGCTGTGTTATACCAATAAGACTCAAGGCCAAAAGAAATCGTGTTCGGGTCTCCGCCTTCCTTCTGTCCTGAGATGGAATGATCACAGGTCAGGTTCTTCCCAGGATGACCAGCAGCAAGTCAGGAAAGAAGGGCATTCTGGGAAGGGAGCCAGTGGGAGCAGACATCCAGAGGTGAGAGCTCGTGCTGCCTGCCTGCAGAAGGGGGAGAAGTCCAGTAACCGTGGCAGCCCACTGAGTTCATTTGCACATATGGGCACCCGTAAATATTTGTCTGGTGGAAAAAGCCAAGGCGAATATAAATAAGCCAGTCAGAAAACAAAACCAAAGGACTAGTTAGCTCAGAAAGTCCGCCAGGCTAACATGTCTGCCACTACAAGGAGTCTGTGTTATTGAATAATGTGATGTTCACAAACTTGAAGCTAAAACATTCTTTGTCTTTCCCTTGCTACCTTCTTTGTCTAAATAGTGCCAAATGATACGGCTCTCCCTGGAATATCCTAGCACCTAATGCTTCCCCAGCAGGCATTGATATCAGTAAACTCTCAGAGGGGAGGTGACAGAAGACTCCCTCCCAGGTGAGAAATCGAAGCTGACTTTTGGAAAAAGAGAAACTGAAAATCTCCCTAAGCACCTTGTTGATTAGCTAATATGGAGTCTCAGTAACTGAGTTTGGCCAACTTCTTTTTTGCAACTTGATGGTGCCTCAGATTATTCCTGGGGTAGCTAGGTTAGTAACAGCTAATAGTAAAGAACCCAGTTGCTGTTCATTTAACGAGCTAGGAAAGCTGCATACCAGGACACGTGGCCTCTAGGGATCCGAGTCACAATATCCACAGCTCTCAGCCCTCTCTGTGCGTTTTTCTTACCCATCGCAGATGGTTCTTTGTTCATTGACTCTCTCCAGCTCTCCCCCATCTCTTCCTCTCTTCCTCTCTCTGCTCTTCCTCTCCCTCACTCCCTCTCTCTCAAAACACTTAGGATATGTGCTTCACCCTCAGTGTTTCGAATGTCACACTGGCATGTCTAAGAGGAGGTCATTTTTTCACTCATGCTGCTCCTAACAGGAAAGCATGTTTACCCAATTATTCACATATTCTTTCAGCCCTGGGGGAAAAAAAATCACTTATGTTTTTGATCATTTCTTCTCCATCTGTTTTTCCTTTTCTCTCAATAAACTGTATATAGGGTATGGTAAGCTGAATAATGGTCCTCCAAAGATGTTTACATCCTAATTCCCAGCCCCGGTGACCCACGGCTGTCAAGTGCCAGCCAGGTAGCCCTGAAATATAGTTCTTAAATGAAGGAAACTGCCAAGAGGATGTGTATTTCGTGAGCAGCTACTAGCTCCCCTGCAAACCTTGCCAGCTGTATTCTGTGCCTTCACAGCCCACGGCGACAGGTTGGTGCATCTCTGGGAGCCACAACTCTGAATTTCATTTAGCATTTAATTAACTGGAATAGACCAAGGACTCCATGGCAGCCCCCTGATTGCAATCTGTGGATGGATGGGCATTTTTATCTGAAAATGATGACCAGCTTATCTTCTGTCGTGCAGCTATCACACGTGATATGTATCTCTCCTTATCCTAGCCAATCAAACACAGAAAGTTTATTAAGATTCTATCATCCAAAGTTATCACCAATGATAGGATTTTTCATCTGAATGTGCTTGTGTGCAATACCGTATTCTGTCTAAGAGATGCTCAGAGGAACAAGAGAGTGCCATGAATCTACAGTCAATGACCAAGTCATTTAAGGAGTGTGGTCGGCCAGAGAATTCTAATAACCAGATCACTTAAAAAGAAATTTGAAGCTCCCTTAAAAAAAAAAAAAAAAAAGGAATTGACATGGCCACAGAATAACATAAACATAGGAAGAAATCAGAGTGAACCTACAGTAAGAAAGGGGAAAAGCTGTTGCTTAGGTGAGTAAGCCATATGGTTCTACATTTTGCTACCAATGGATTCTGAGCATCATAAAAGCCATAGAAAAAGAGAAATGTGATCAACTCTGAGATTTTAGGAGCCCATGAAACGCATACAATCCTTTATTTATGAAAAACCAGTTTTGATTTAGGTGATTTGTAAACAGGAAATTTGAAGAGGAAGCCATTCACTCAAACACTGAGCTGTTAATTCACACCATCAGCCAATGCCTCTTAAGTTCTCACTTATGCTGGCCCTCACGGTGGGGCTTGGTTTTCATTGCTAAATCAAATTTACCTGTTCTCCTGGTGTGGATGAGCCACTCTTTGTGACAAGCAGACAGTGAGGCAATCACAGTAAAACATGATGGCATTTCCATGAAGGTGTGACCAGTATTTATTGAGGACCCAAAGAGGAGGCTGATCCTATCTTTGCGCAATTGGGGAACTTTCTCATGGACAAGACAGAAATTTAAAGGTCATCTAGGTGATGAGGAAGATGACCAAGTGAAGGCAGGCACTGAGATTAGAAACAATCATCCATCTTAACTTGAGGTCCATATAAGAGGATACTGGTAAGTATGCACTTTCCTTCCATGCTGAAAGCTCCTTGAGACCACTTCTGGCTTCGGTCTCCAACATCAGACTCCCAGCATGGGCTCTGGCATGCTGTGGAGGCCAAGCAGGTTTCTAATGAGAGAAAGAAAGAAAGAAGCAACGTGCTAAGAAAAGCCTTGGTGATCTGGAGGTGTGGTAGATGTTGGTGCTTCGACAACCAGCGTCCTCTGTTTACCTTAAGATTTCACCTAAATAAATTGGGCAGCAATGTTCTTCCAAGGCTGTTCAAAGGACCACACAGATTTCATGGGTTTTCCAGAGCCCTCTGGAGTTTACAAGACCCTTTCACATCCTTGATCTTAGAGATACCTACAAACCTCTGATAAGGGGAGTACTAGCCTGGTGGGATATGAGGCTAGAGAAAAGACCGGGGGCAACAATTCTGCTCTAACTCCTTCCACACTATGCTGTGTTGGGGTAGGTGTGTATCTGCTTCCCCACTTACACTGGGAGCTCTGAGCCAAGGACTGCATCTGCATTTTCAAGGCAAATTCTAAAAACCTTGGGTGGAATCTGTTGTACCACCTGGGAACTGTGTCAGCCTTGGGCAAATAAATAATTAAAACTCTCTGAATTTTAAATCATTCTTCAGTGAAATGTGGAAAGAATGAAATTTGCCCATGTGCAACTCGAAACACTTACAATCCGTGGTTCCCAAACTCAGTTTGGCCACCCTCACTTTCTCAAAGTCCTCCATCACCCCCTCTCCATCCTTCAAACTGTTCCTAGTAATTTGAAAGACTCTGTTCTCCCCATTTCCATTTATTTCCCCCTCTTCTTGGGAAAGTAAGAGTGGCGAGCCTCCCAGCGGGCTCTCCACCTTCAGCCTCTCACATCTCTCCAGCATCCCAGACTTGCATCGTTTCTTCATCTTCTTTGTTGTCCTGAGTTTTTACCTAGTTTGGGGACTTATTCCCTGGATTTGTCTCTTTATTTCTAGAGCTGTGGGGGCCACTTGAAATGCTTCTGGCTCTGCCTCCTGGTTCCATAACTCTTTACTATTACCTCGACACCTCTGACAACAACCCCTCCTCGGAACTCATTAACGCAGTTTCTCCGTTAATTCATTAGCACTCGGGAGCCCCAGCAACGATCTTTCTCTTCCTTCCGCGGTCTCTGCCCTTACAAATTTCATTTCTGAGGTTTCTCTCACATTCCATTTATTGTGACATCATTTATGAAGTTCTCCCTCGACAGGAGAGGAGTCAAAAATAACTATATATCATTTTAAATTGCTCTGGTTGGTAACTCTACATTTTAAGAATATCAAGGGGGGGAAAAGTGTCTAATGACAGGACTACATGTGGATAAAGAGCTGACAGGGTAATTGCATTACCAGATGCTCCCATACACGAGTTAGCTGCTTGCCTGGCCTATTTGAAGCAACGGGTGTCAGGTCAGTAATTAGGGTCTTGCAGACAAACTGGAAGTGCCATCTGATCTCCTCTGAACACCCCTATCACTCTCATTTATGCCAAGTTCAATATGAAACACACCGTCACCATCCTCTTCCCTCAAGGCTGCCAAAAGTTCCCAGGGACATCCCCCCCCCCACTCCCACACGAGTTAATGAAGTCAATGCTTCCCCCGCATGTCAGAGAACTTGTTCCCAGGATGGCAGTGCTTTGGTGCCCGTCAACAACAAAAACACCCAATAGCAACCTTGACTCTGCTTTTTGATCCTGTTCTTCCAACTGTAGGCTGGCTGACATTTTCACACTGAGGGCCTCTTTGTGTTAATTTCTTTGTTTAATTTCCCAATGTAATCGACTCTTTAGAACAAAGCAAAGGGCACAAGAGGCTGGAGAACTGAATTTAAGTCCCACAAGAGCCGTTAACTTGCTGTGGGGCCCGGGTTAGGATCTGATGCCAAATGGACATGTCCATATTCATTGACCCAGGGTGGAGTCTATGGGGAAAGAATGGGAGTAGGGCCTGACTAAATCATGGGACAGTGGAGTACTGGGAAGGTATCCTGTCCACCATTCATAAGAAAGCAGCAATAGCGGGTAATGGCCCAAGTGAGCCACCTCTTTTAGAAAGAGGGTGTGGAACTCTCCGAAGATAGCAAAGGTGAACAAGTCATCTCTGTAAGTGTTTGGGAGCAATCATCCTTGTAGTTTTCAGACTTGACCACCAGGCCAAGGGAAGTCAGGGACAGGATGTCAATCAGGATACAGAGGAGCAGGAAAGTCATCTTGGATATCTTCTAGTGTTGCCCACCCAAACTAGATTACCCTTTCTTCCAATAACAGGCATCCTGGTTTCCTTTTGAGAAATTTCATTTTTTCTTTATCAGCCCCTATGGTCAAGTAAGATTGACTTACCCCATTCCCAGACACTAAGGGGTGAGCGTGATCCCCACTTTGGACAAACAGAGAAAGACTTGGGATTATTAAGGAAAGGATGCTTTCTTTCTGGTGAGGTTACTAAGCTCAGGATTTTCTGGGAGCCACCAGAAGGAGAGATATCACTTAAGAAAATAAAGCCAACATGGAGGAGAGATGGAGAGGGACCAAGCCTGAGTGAGAGCATGCAGCTCTCAGATAGAGCCATGCCTTAAAGAAGAGGCATTATTGGACTTCCCAGTTATGGGATTCAACCAATCTCTTTTTATTTTATTTAATCCAGGTTCAGCTGAGTTTCATTCCTTGACAATAGAATAATCTTAAATAGTAGTGTTGACTAGAGCTCAGCCCTAGAAGAACTGGGTACTGGTCAGCTCTATAAGAAAGGTTCCCTTAGGAAACATTCAGCTGTCAAAGTTAATATGCATATATGTGCCAGAAAAAAAGTGAAAGACACTTACCCAAACTAAGGCAAAAAACAGTGTCACTGTCTTTATATGCCTCTTACTTGGGCCAAGATAGGATGGATTTCCTGGTTGGGCATGGAGTCCAGTTATAAGGGGGCAGATGCTGGTTTCCATATTCAACTTTGGACAGGCCATTTGTTTCCCATGGTCCTGGGTTTGGAGTTAGATAATCTGACTTTTAGATGGCCCTCCAGCCCCTGAAAACTATAATCTCCTTCTCCCACCTAGCCTCTGTGTGTAGCAGTGGTGAAACAAGAAGATACAATGCCCAGGATGGCTTAAAGGGTCTCAAAACAATGGTTCCTAGGACCTGAATAAAGAATGTTTGAGAGCAAGGAGTCTGGTTTCTACCCCCATTATGGGGAGCTTTCTGTCTTTCTCTTGTCTTTCAGTTGACCATGCACATAGCTCTCCAGGAAAGGCTCCAGTGAGATCTTATTGTTTTCCTGGACTAAAATTTTCAGTGGCTACAAAATACATTAAGTCTCAGTGAAGATGATGCTTGGCCAAAAATAACATTTGGAAGATATAAAGTTAGAACATTCTGTCCACTGAAAATTTGGAATTTTATGAAACACTCATTATAAGACTTTATTATATTCTTTAAAACAAAGACATAAGTGGCATCTATAAATGTTACACGCCATGATTTTCTATGGCGTGAATTTTATTATCTTGTTTTCGTCTAATGCTTCTATAAAATCAGAAGAGAACAAATGGACGTGGAAAGGTAGGATATGTGCTGGGAATATGTGTCAAGATGGGGGTCTAAACACGGATGGCCTCTGACTGTCACAAGACAGTGTCACTGTCTCAGCCCATTCCCACACTGGATATGCTATGTTGGGTCAAATTTTTAACAGCCATAAAAGAGGTTACTTGGCTTCTTAACTGTTTGGAATTTGAGCAAAAAGCATCTTTGATGTCAGCTAAGTACTGGTCCTAAATGTGTTTTCCCACAAAACCTTTTGAGCTTCTGCTTTTGGGGTGAAACCCTGAAAACCATGAGCAGACCCAGTGTGGAGCAACCTTAGCCAAGGCTCAGGAGTCACCAGGAAAACAGATTCCCCCTTCCACCTCTCTTTCATGACAAGGCCCTTTTCCAGAGTGTTCTATAAACATTAGCTTTTCATGAAGTCCTATAGGAAACACACTCTAGACAATAGTGTTTGTTAGTCTCTATTCTGGGGACTGAGTGTGCAAGGGAAAGCTCTTTAAAGAAGACAGAAACTCAAGAAATACCTCAGGAGGACAAAACCACACTTAGCCCATTTCGATATGATACAGTGCACCCTGATAAAGAGTACCAGGGGAGGACACACTGAAAATACAATTTCAGGTTGGTTGGAGTGGGTATTTCCAGTAGGAGGATGTGGAGACCAAATGTTTGAGAATGACCCAATGCTACTTGCCATGTTAAATTTAAGCAGAAGAATTTCTCAATGGAGTAACTAGTTTCCATGACTCAAGCTACCAGTCACCAATGGGGTTGCTTCTGATGATCTTGTGGAAATAGTTGCTTAAAAAAAAAAGAATAGTCTTACTAAAAAAATCTTTAAAATATCTTAAACACTTTTATTTTTAAACAAATACAAAAGATAATGGTATATGTGCCGCGGCAGAACAATGACATGGCCACCATGACTGGGAATGGGGTGTAGACCACTGTGGACAGAGACCCGTGAAGCCGCAGAAAAATGGATATTAACACATGGAAGGAGGCATGGGGGGTAGTTCATTTGCTCCTCCTAACCAGGTGATGAATTATCCCCACTGCCAAAGCTGGACATTGCAAAAGGAAGCAAGGGATTGGGAGATGCGCCATGAGAAAGTAAGCAAATTGCAAGATTACGACTGAGATTTTCAGGATACTGACTCTCATTGCTTTATTTGCAATGCCTGAATGAGTTCAAAGATCAGATTTACAAAGTCTATGAAGCTGGTTCTATCCAGCCTGTTGCAAAACATATCAACTGGGAATAGACGAACTTCTTAAGCCAGCTAACAATAGCTGTAAATGCACGAGGAAGAGTCCCTTTCCTACCCAAGCACCTCTTAAAAATCCCACTAGGAATGCTTGGGTGGCTCACTTAGTTGAGTTTCTGACTTGATATTGGCTCAGACCATGGTTTCCCAGTTGTGGGATTGAGCCCTGCATAGGGCTCCGTGCTGGTCATGCAGCCTGCTCAGGATTCTCTCTCTCCTTCTCCTTCTGCCCCTCCCCATTCTAAAACAATAATAATTATAATAATAACAACAACAACAATAATAATAGTAATAATCCCCACTAGAAACCAGTTCATGAACAGATGCTAATAATGGGTGAGCCAGAAGAAGAGTAGCCAGGTGAGGCCTGATGCTAAAGGAGCATGAAGAGTTATTAACACAGCCACGGAAAATTAAACACACAAAAAAAGAGACATAAAGAAAAAAAATTACTAGGGTTCACTATTACCTCTACTATCTTCAAATTTTATTTTTAGACCTGACATAGCACACAGAGAAAAGAAGGGAGAGGCATGGCGTTGACTCACTTGATTTTGAATACAATACTAGTCAGTCATCTAGACTTCTAGATTCTGTTTCCTCTTTTCTCTCTGGTAAAATGCGGTTAACATGTTTCACCTCACAGCACTGGTGTTCAAATTAGAATTGGTGTCATCAAAGCCACCGGTCAAGTGCCTGGACCGGAGTCAGCATTCAGTCAGCAATAGTCAGGGGCAACTGGATGGCTCAGTTAGCCAAAACTCTTGGTTTTGGCTCTGGTCATGATCTGATATTGTGATCTCAGGGTTGTGAGATCAAGCCCTGTATCGGGCTCCATGTTCAGTGGGAGTCTGCTCAGGATTCTATTTCTGCCCCTTCCCTGCTCATACTCTAGATAGATAGAGAGAGAGAGAGAGAGAGAGAGATGATAGATAGATAGATAGATAGATAGATAGATAGATAGATAGATAGATGATAGATGATAGATAGATAAAATCTTTTTTAAAAATCAGTAGTAGTCAATATTAACACTGTTCTGCTCAAGTTCCTTTTGGTAAAATTTAGACCATAAAGTAAATCCTGAACCTCTAATCCATTGACTTTCAGCCCAGATCTTTAAGATAAATTGTCTTGTTTCACCAATTAAAATTTAGAGATACAAAGGCCCTGGATTTTCATCCCTTTTAATCTGAGGGTCACAGGCATTGTTCACCTGAAGGTGGTAGAGAAAACACATTTTTTGCTTTACTCAACTCTTGAAGCCTACTAAAAATAACAATCTTAAAAAAGAAAGAACTGAGAATAATAGAGAAATGATACCCTCTACAAATGATATAAGGGAACTGCCACCATCTCAAACCATAAACTATGGAATAAACCTGCCAAATACCACATGATCTAAACCTAGGTGGTGAAGGGTGCCAAGAAAGGATGCATTCCATCTTTGATCTTAAGCAGAGTGTATTGTCCCAAAAATGCCCACAGTTTGAGCAGAGTTGTCAATGCTTATTTGATTAGGATATAGGGTATATATAAAATACAGATGAGGTGAGGGGTGCCTGGGACTCAGTGGGTTAAGCTTCTGCCTTTGGCTCAGGTCATGGTCTCAGGGTCCTGGGATCGAGCCCCGCATTGGGCTCTCTGCTTGGCGGGGAGCCTGCTTCCCTTCCTCTCTCTCTCTGCCTGCCACTCTGCCTGCTTGTGATCTCTGTCTGTCAAACAAATAAATAAAATCTTTTTAAAAATGCAGATGAGGTGAATAATGTCCATCCAAGAACACAGACTGCCTGAAGAATAAGCCCCAGGATTGACCATGTCTCTGAGCTAATGAATACAGGAAGAGGTCAGGTAGGGTTCAAAAGGGAGAGAAGACAGAAAATTCAAGAGTGTAGCACAGAGACTCTGTGGCTTGATATTAGCCCCAGCAACACTTCAGATGTTGAAAACTGAAGCCAGACATCCTGGGATGAAGGAAATTATAGATCGCGTGACTTGAATGAAAGATTCCTCTTTTGCCCCAGAACTGAGGCTTCAGCTGGTCCCAGCTCGCTCCTGCCCTGTCTTCTTTATAAAATTTGTCTGTCTGTAGGTGGCCTGAAAAAAATTTAGCTGTTAAAAAATGTTAATAATACCAAAAAGAGAGAAGAAAAAAGATATAAACAAAAGATATGTATGTGTATTGCAAGAGGCATAGCCCATATCGATGTGAAAAGAGCTCAGAAAAATAATTCTGTGTAATTTGGAGGGGATTTTTCTCACATATGTGAATTAAAGGAAGTTTTACAGTGTTTCAAAAAGATTATGAGACACACACACACATACACACGTGCAAACTGTTAATCTAGAAAAGAAAGGAATGAAAAAGAAAGTGATATGAGAGAAGTGATATGAGAGATAAAACCAGTTTAGAAGCAAGAAAATGGATAAACACAATTGATAAAGAAAAACTGGAAAATAATTTTGAAGAAATCACACAAAATAAAAGAAACAAAAATGATTATATATAAGCTAATGTATATAAAAGAGCCAATATATGTATAACTGGTGCTTCTGGTGTGGGAGAGGGAAGCTGTTCAGTGATATCTTAAAAGACAATTTTCTTAGATGCAGACTAAAATCTATAGCTAATGATACATTATACCTCAAGAAAAAAAAAATACAACATAATCAATATTAAACTAAATGACTGACCCTCAAAGCTAAAGAAAATAAAAATCATGAAGCCATCTAAACAGGAGAAGCAAGTTACCCAGAGTTGACCTCAGTATTCAAGGACAGAAAAGAATTGACTATTATAAGCAAATTTCCAAGGGAAACAGTGTAACCCCCAAATTGCATGCAAAGTCACAGTAACCCTTAGCCACAGAAGTAATAGATACCACCAAGGCTGCCATGACAGAAGGACTACAGCAGCCACGAGTCATTCTCTAAAAGCATACTACACCATAAACTCAGTCAACAATGCTGGAAATAAAAACAATGAGCTCAGGATGAGAGGAGCTGTGTTAAGACTAGTGGAAGTTGAGTCCATTCCAATGTAGAAACAAGATGAAGCAGCTCTAAAAAAATATTATTTAAGAACACATTAATTTTTTAATAAAACACAAACTGTAAAAAGGATGTAACAAAGGTAAAACACAAATGTAAAAGTATATAACGACAAAAACCAGGGAATCAAGGGAATGGTAATGAGAAGAAAAAGTAAGAACATGCTCATTTTTTTCATCAGGAGAAACTCTTTAAAGTTGAGATATTCTTCTTAAAAAGTCTTCAAGTTTTTCCCATAACTTTTACTTCATTTTTAATGGAGAAATATTTATCTAAAGATCAAATTGCTCTTTACTTTATGATGGCTATTGCAATTAAGTAAAAAATAAAATAGATTTCACTTTTGTTAAAATTATACCTTTTGGAAGTACTTCCTCTTTCTAACTCTATTTTAATTTGTTCTATTATATACATAAAGCTGCCCAGAATTATGGTTACCAATTTTTTGACAATTGTTACTTCTGAGCAATTTAAAATTGGGATTTTTTTTTAAAGATTTACTTGGGTTTTTTTTTAGAGAGAGAAAGAGAGAGAGAACAAGAGCATGTGCAAGTGGGGGGAGGGGAAGAGAAAGAGGGAGAGAGAATTTCAAGCAGACTTCACTCTGAGTGTGGAGCCTGACGTGGGGCTTGATCCCATGACCCTGTGCATGACCTGAGGCAAAATCAAGAGTCAGACACTTAACTGACTGAGCCACCCAGGTGCCCCTAAAATTGGGATTTTTTTACAACCTTTTCACTTCTAACATTTCTTCATAATTGTCAGGATTTTTAAATAAAAAGTGACTATCCTCATAACAAAACTTAGCATCAGACAAGAGTCAGTGAGGGAACTGAGTGAGACCACTGGCCACTGCCCATCTTCTCGTGGTTTCTCGGGTCGAGTTACCTGAGCACTCCAGAAGTGCCATCTAATGCTCTACATGGGTTTGTCGGTCAACAACAATCCTCCCCACACCATCCACCCTCAAGCCACACTGCTCATGTGGGCCCTCTGATTCTCTGGCGCTCCAGGCCATGGGGAGAGAGCCGGGTGAAGAATCATCTTGGAATGGAGGCCTCTCTGCTGTCGGGTCATGCCTGCAACACTGTCCAGTTCCTCCCACTGCACTGAGGGAAACCGGGAGTCCTTTACACGTCATACAGAGCCCTGTGATATCTGGCCACAACCACCTCACTGGTCCCCACAACCTTGCCTACATTGTTCCCTGTCCCTGAGTGCTCCACAAGTATTCCCAGCCTAGGTCCTCCACTCTGCCTTCACCTTAGAATGTACCCTCCCCTCCCCCCACCTCCACCCCCCTCTTCACAGCATCTTCTCCAGATGTCACCTCACCATCCCAGCAATGCCTCCCTCATCATCCACCCTGAAGCCCTGTACCTTTTATCATCCCCTGAAACCAACCCATGCATGCATTCCTTACTGGTTTGTGTATGTTTCCCCCACTAGGCTTCAGAAGACAAAGAACCTCCTCTGGCTTGTTCCCTACGGAGTCCCCAGTGCCTAGAACTACTCCCTACATACAGCAATATACGTAGTAGTATAGCATACTACTACTCCTGGACTTCCATGCTAGGTCCTAGGATGACTACCTGGGAACCAACACCCATAAGTAAAAACCTGGGGAACAAGGACTGGCTTCATGGGCAGGTAATCCATGCAGATGCACATGTCCCCAAGATCAGAAGTGCTCTGCCCTTGAATTAATGCTCTGCTGTTGTTAATATGGGGCATTGATGAATCTCAATAGTTTCTGGAGAAAGGTCTTACGTTTCTACCATGCATTGGTCCCCACAAATTCTGTAGTTGGTTCTGCGTGGGATGAACAAATAAAGGAATGAATGATACCATTAGGTCAATCACTTCAGCCTCAAAACCGTTCCCTGCAAGGTGGGGAGGACATCTTGTCCCCTGCCTGACTCAGTGCACTGTAGGACCTCAACAAAGAGTGTGCCGAAAGCACAGCCAAGGGGGACTCTTCAAGACATACCCCCACCCAACGCTCAACTCATCCACACAACTGATCACACCAGTCTACACTTCTGCAGCACGAGGCAACTTTTTTTTTTTTTTTTAACTTCAAAGGCCCTTTCTTTATACATTTTCCTCTGTTTGCAATGCCCACTATGTTGTCTGCCTGGCTAGCTGCTCATGACCATCAAGGTAAAGAAAGGGCATTTGCTGCTCTAGAAAGCCTTCCCACCTCCTATAGAGGACCCTCCTCTAAACTCTCAAAATCATTGCTTGCTTTTATCCTAGCACTGTCTACCTGGGAGGCAGGGGCTGTCGCCTCTTCTTTTCACAAATCTCTCCTGCTTTTCCATTCCATGCCAGGTCTTACCACTGACACCTAGGATCCAGAGCTGTCTGAGGCTCTATCTGGCAGGAGAGACACCCAAGTCTTCCACATAATCTTCTACCTCTATGGAGCCCACAAAAGGTGCTCGGTAATTGTTTGCAAAATGACTGAATGACCCAAAGTTAGGGTTAGGATTTAGGGGATCTGTTTTCATACCAAGTCTTCACCATGAATATGCAGCAGGACCTTGGACAAGTCCTTGCCCTGTCCTGTGAGCAGTTTTCCCTTCTGCAAAATGAAATGATGGAAGGGCCAGACTAGATATGCTCTCTCTTGTCTTCCCTCTTGCCCAGATCCAAGAGCTACAAATAGTCAGTTAAAATACCAGCAGAATCCAGTATTCATGAGGCACATCTTGGGAACTGGGCACTTTGAACAACACCTCCCCCAGTCCTCACAACAATGGCTTAAAGTAGATGATCACCCATGTCTCAGAGGAGGAAGGTGTGTGACTTAGAGAATTTCAATTTCTACATGATCACTCCAGGATGAGTACTTACCCACCTGACCCAAATCCTGTGCTCCAAACCATTACACAGCACTGCCCACGCCCACAGCCTCATCTTGCCTACAGTCCCAGGACCCCAGCTGGTCCAAAAGCAGAAAGCCAGATTAAATCAGGAATAGGGAATATAAGATTCTGCGCATTTCATGTGGTTTTTCCACTGGCCACCCTCCAGGTAGCCAGGGATGGAAAGTTGGACCTTCCCCTCCTCTGGCTGTCATGAAGCTCCCCCTCAAATTCATGGAAGCCAACTGATAGAAGCAAGGGGCTTCTATGAATCACACCCACAGCACACAAAGTCTACTGCTGACACCCATCTGGGTCCAACAGAAGACACGGCCTTGCCCTAGAAGGTGGATCCCAAGTCCCCCCTCCATGAACCCAGGGCCACCTGGCGGGTGCTGGAGCTGATGACAGGAGATCCATGTGGCTGTCAGGAAGGCGATCATGTGACAGATCCCCGCGTAAGCTCCAGCCCTTTCTCCAAGCTCGCCCTCTGACAGTTATTACTGCTGCAATAAATTCTTCAGTAAAACAAACAGGCACGCCGTAAATTTATTAGTCCGGGCACTCTGTGTTACTTAACGTAACGGCTAGTCTTAAACAGGTAACTACCGCAGTAAATAAACCAGTTTATTTAGGCACTGTCAGCCCTAAGTGTTCACAGGGGCCTGGAGAAACGGCACCGGCCTTTCTAAGCATGATATATGCCTGCATAAATTGCATTTACCCACTCCAATATTTGATGGCAAGCTACCACCTGGGAAGAGTGTGGTACCTGGGATGTGTCTGAGAACTTCAGAGAGTTCATGTGCAGGAGACATGGAACCAAATAAGTAAGTATAAGTATATATGTAGGTAGAGTTTGTAGATGTGGTCTCTGTATGAACAAAACCAATGCCCCAAACTCACGTATTGTGGAAACGTGTAAAGTCGATAGAGATTTTTTGCCAACCTGTTTGCAGAGAACTAAACGGGGAACAGAGGTAGAGGTGTAGAGAGAAGTAACCTTTACTAACCTGGGTCCTTAGAAGCCAGGTAGCCTGACTTCATCATCTGCGTACCCTCCAATCCTTGTGCATCTCCAGATACCGATACAGGCAAATATTAACACTCGGTCTCTGCCGAATTCTCAAGTGGGCTCTTTATAGGAAACGTTTATTGTCTCACATTCCTGGTGGCTGGAATTCTGAAATCAAGGTATGGCAGGGTCAGGCTCCAGCTGAGACTGGATGGAATTTTCCATGTCTCCCCCAGCTCCTGGTGGCGGCGGGCAGCCGGTGGCATTCCTTGGCTTGGAGATCCTTCACTGAGGCCTCTGCTTCTGTCTTCATGTGGTATTCACCTCTGTATTCATGTCTTCTCTTATGAGAACACCAGTCCTACTGGATCAAGGGCCCTCCCTACTCTCGAATGACCTCATTTTAACTGTAATTACATCTGAAATGACCCCGTCATCACACAAGGTCACATTTCTGAGGTTCTGGGAAGGACATGAATTTGGGGGGATGCAGCCCAACCCAGTTCAGATACCTACCAGACATCCAGCTGCTTCAAAGCACAACATTTCATTTTACTTTTGCAACACTTTGTTGGGTAAAAATGCCTATGCCCATTTTACAGATGAGGACATTAAGCTCCGGAGAAATCCAGTCACTTCCTGAACAGGGCTCCAGAGCTGTTAACCGATGACGTCAGTGCTCCAGCACATCTGTGATATCAAAACCCTCATTTTCCCTGGGGCACTGAGAAACAATTCTCTGGCCAGTGCTCAAACCATGTGGAGAATCCTTTAGAGCCCTCTCTTTTTAAAAAAGCATCATGGATTTTTTAAATCCATGCTTTAAAAAGCATGCATGTGTATCTATGTGTTTAAAGACATTCATCTCCTTAGAAAACATAGTTTGAGTTGTTTGAAGGCCAATTGCAAAAACTGAAAGAGCCAGGGCCAGGAGAAGTAGACAGGAATATAATGGGGCTGCAACTTTCTTCAGACCATATTTGGATTCAATGGCCTGTTACCCAGAGCCCTGAAAATAAATGCACCGATAAATAATTATTTCCTGCCCAATACATTACCAAATATGACTGTGCCCGGTCTAGCAGCCAGGAAGCCAACCCATTGTTCAAATGCCTGACCCCACCCCCTCATTTGGCTGCACAAAATGTGGCTTCACTTTCCTGTGAATCCTAACTCAAAAAATAGAATGGCACACAGTCAGCAAATGCCTCACGTTGGCTCGCCACTGGCCAGCCCTGGGATCAATTAGATAAATACAGAGCAATGGGGCTTCCTCCGAATATGGTCAGGCACAGTCTCCTCGGGATCTGGTGATTCCAGCACCTTCTTCCCAGAGCCCTGCACTCACACACTAGCCCCGCTCAGAGCCACCCTTCTCCAAAGGTGTGACCACGGGAAGGCAGATCATGAAAACTCTCCTGCATTTTGCTCCGGGGTACATTCTAGATGAGGATGAGAACAGTGCGTATCGTATCTTCTGGCCCCACCCAGGGATGCAAGGGATGATAAAAGACACGGGGTTTGGACATAAATCAGCCGTGACTGGAAATGACTCCACTAGCCATCGGCCGTGTGACCTTAGACAAGTCCATTTACCTCCTCTGTCTGTACTTCCTTACGTGAAGTGTACCGACTTAGGTAGAGTTCCAACAAGCTAATCGAGAAAAATCCTAGCCCATAGGAAGCTTACGTGTTGGACCCCCTCACCCCTTTCTCCACAAATGGGGAAACAAGGTGGATACTGGCCATTAAAATATCGACTAGTGGAGTTCGGATTCCACTGCAGATATCCATCACGGTCAAGGTTATCACGTTGAAGACTCCATAGGGCTGCCGCCTTGAAAAGGTGTGTTTCTGCCCCCATGTCTGTACTCTGGCGGGATCTCGATCCAAGCTGCTGGAACTGTCTGCACGTGCATGTGCCTCACCTTAGTAACATGTGCTCCTTGAGAACATAGGGCATCTACCACTCGTCTCAGTACATCAAGGGCCTCATAGGTGGTCTGGAACATTGAAGGCTTTAGTGTATATTTACTGAACAACTGAAGAGGGTAGAAGCCCTCCCCTCTGCCTCCATAGCACTTCCCCATCTCCTGCTGTGGACTGGGCCACTCTGGGAGCTATTGTTTCTCCACATGGTTTCCTTCCCCAGAAGATTGCAAGGTCCATGTTGGCAGTGTCTAAGGCTGGCTCGATCACATGACCATAACCTAGTGCAATGCCCAGCACATAGTAGGTGCTTAATAAACCATTGTTGAGAAGAGATTAAGAGATATTTAATAGGACACTGGAGGAAATAAAGGGGAGAGTACATTTAATTGCATAGAACACCTATCATGTGCCAGATACTTTACGTGGTGCTTTCCTTCCTATTAATCATTGCACACACACATAGAGAAACACATACAGCAGTTTTACCCCCATTTTTACAAATGAGCAAAACTGAGGATGCAGTGAACCAACTTGTCCAAGACCACACAGCCAGCGAATGCCAGAGCTCACATGAAGCTCAAGTCTGTCTGCAAATCCCCTGCTACACAACATTGTTTCTTCAAAATCCGAAGGAAACATTGCCCACTTTGTCATTTTATCTAGAACCATCTGGAAGCCCCTCCCCTTTGCCTTCCTGCCATCCCTGGTGTGAGGGACCCACTGTGGGAGCCAGCCTTGCCGAACAGTGAACTGTGCTGGCTACAGGTAGAGGTGAAGGGCTGGACCTTCTGACCGACACACTTTAGCAACCCAGGACCTTATCATGCACAAGCCTGGGGCCATCAGATTTCACAGTCACGGGGTGGTGGAGACCCTCCTCCCTGAGCTCTGTGGGAGCCCGATCACACCAGCGTGAGCTGAGCCGAACACATGTCCCTGTGGCCAGGCGCCACCAACCAGGGAATGGAATGCTGCTTGCGGTGGCCATGGTTTTCTCAGGCATGTGGGAGGCCACTTCACAACATGAAATCGAGCCCTCCACGTCTGCCTTGCTCACCGATGAGCTGCCTGGCAGAAGCAGGGGGGTACTGTTGGACCGGAATACTGGGAGTTAGGGGAGAGGAGCTTCACATCTCAGAGGCATGGACAACTTCTTCCTGAGTTGAGGAAAAGGAGCAGCAGCCAGATAATCAATGACTGAGTGCAACTAACCCTAAACCAGGTTCTGTACTCTGCTAAAGACATTGCCTTGGGGACCATTTTGCAGATGGAAACACTGAGGCTTATCAGACATTAAGAAAAGGAGGAAGTGATGGAGTGAAGTCCTTCTATTCCACCCCAATATTCTATTTGAGAACAAGAATTTGAGCCATAATTTGAATCTGGAGATCTCTTGAGCACATCAAGAAGATTAAAAACCCTGGGCAATGAGGAACTATGCCTATCTGTTCCTTTATAAGAAGCTCCCCATGGCAAACATGTTCTCAGATGTGGATTGCTTATTTAATTCCCCTTCCTTATCCATTCTAAAGGGTACAGGCAAGCCTCATCTTGTGCTCTGATATGTTCCCTTTGGGGCTAAATGGGTCATGTTTTGAAGGTTACATGTATTTGTCCGTCTGCACATTTTGATTCCAGGTTTTGGTGTCTGCAAAGCACATGGCCGTACATGGGATCCCATTCTTGTGAAGCTGAGCCACACCCTACTAATGGCGAACAAAGAAGGCTCCAAGAGCAGGGCAACTGCCCGCCGCAGACGAGCCACAGAGGGCAGACTCAGCACTGCCCCCTCCAAGCTGCTTTGCACAAAGCGATGTGCATTGTGTGGCCCACGGAAGCCTTTCAGAGAATCCGCTGAGGTCTGTGGTCTCCAATCCCTCCATGTGTCCTCTTCCAGATTCCTCTAGAGACACGACTTGAGCAAACTGGACCGCCCACACCTCATCTCCAGCACACTGGACACATCAGCCTGACATGTCTTTCCAATTAGGCCAGTCCTGAGCTGCAGAGAAACAGGAAACCACTTGCAACCTCAGACCCATCCAGACGCAGGAAACCGGGCAGAGACAGGGGCGGCCCCAGCAGCGGCATCATCCCCGAGCCAGGGCACGACAAAGCCAGCCTCTGCCTGCCAGACACTGCCCACCCCCCCTGCTGTAGGCCAAGGGCCTTGCCTAAGGAACAGAGATGAAAGACCATGCCCACCACTTTGTAGCTGTGAAATCTTGAGCAGATTTCTCTGTCTCTCCAAAGGTCCTGAGAGACCCCTGCATGTGCTGGAACCCATGCCTTAAAGGACATACACCATGAGATGTTTGCAAAACCTCAGCACAGCACCAGGCACATGCTAAGTGCTCATTCATGCCAAGGAATGGGCAGGCCCTTTACACAAGCCATCCCACTGGCGCCTTGCAGCAGCACTGGGAGGTGAGCATTTGGGGTCCCATTTGACAGATGGGAAAACTGAGTCAAGATCTGTGTAAACTGCAGTGGAAGAGCATGTGGGTCAGAATACCAGAGGGACACAACCTCCAATTCCAGCCCTGCCATTTTTTAGTTCGGGACTGGCTATGTGACTGTCCAGTCCACACCTGGCTCTGTGTTGGAGCACATCACCTCCAAGTCCAGTCTTCCATCTTGCAGATGGTGTCTGGAGCTCCACTGTTTCACAGAGGCATCTGAGGTCCAGAGAGCTTACCTCATATGCCTGCTGTCCCACCCCAGAGTGATGGAGCTGACATTTAGGTTTGTGGCAGATCTCTGAAGCTTTCCAAGCCTCGCGTCTCCAGTTAACACATCCAGTAATCTCTCTGTGCAGGCGCTGGCAGAGGACCAAGTAACTGCACTCCGGAACATTTATATGGCACTAAAACAAAATGTTGGAGTAACTGGGTTCTGCACTGAATCAGGGATTTCTACGACAGATGGCCTCACACCCCTACCAAGCCTCGCAAGCCTCCCTTTGCCCCCAAAGGGACAGGTGTTGTTCCGTGAAGATCCACACATAGGCATCCACATGTCCCAGCCCAGGACTCAAAAGTTGGCAGGTCCTCAAAAACTTAAAACACAGAATTGCCTTATGATCTGGCAATTCCACTTTTAGGTAAATGACCAAAAGAACTAAAAGCAGGGACTTAGATATTTGTACACTTAACTTCACAGCAGCACTACTCACAACAACAAAAACTTGGGAACAACCTTAGTGCCTCAGAGGGATGAATGGATAAGCGAAGTGTGGTATATCCATACAGTGGAATATTATTCAGTCCTAAACAAGGTAAGATATTCAGACACATGTTCCAACATGAATGAACCTTGAGGACATGATGCTGAGTGAAACAAGCCAGTCCCTCAAAGACAAATAATATTATATAATCCCACTTATGTGAGATACCTAAAATTGGCAAATTCATGGAGATAGAAAGCAGAATAAAGGTTAGCAGGGGCTGGGAGAGAGGGGAATGGAGAGTTAGTGTTTAATGGGGACAGAGTTTCTGCTTGAAATCATGAATTTCTAGAGACGGATGGTAGTGAAATTTGCCCAACATTATCAGTATATTTAACGCCACTGAGCTGTACACCTGAAAATGGCCAAACAGTACATTCTATGTATTTTACCATAATAAAAAATAAACAAAAGAAAAAGTTAGCTAAATGCATTCAATGGGGATCCTCCTTCCAAAATTCAATTCAGTAACTGCATGATTTGGCTGGGATGCCCCCAGATGTGGCACAAACAGAAGGCAGGTGGTTTTTCTCATGGGGATCCTTCTGTAAAGCCCCCATGATTTGGGGCCAAGAACCCTTCACCTCAGCAGGCACCCAGCATATGGCTTTCACCAGGCACTGTCCACGTGCATGGGTGCTGGAGACCCCACGGGAGCCAGGTTGCAAAGAAATGGGGTCATTTTTAGTAGTAGAAATGAACTTTCCAACAAAGATAGACAGGGTGTTTCAGATCTTCTCAGAAGGTGGGGGGAAGGGTTAACAAGAAAAAGAAAGATCAATGTTTCTCCCTGAAATGTTACAGTCACAGATTTTAATGCAAAGAAGCTGTTGAGCGTGAGCTGTGAATCTTTGATGAAAACTAATACAGCAAGTCAAATGCCTTCCACATTGTCTGTGCTCCCGGGGAGCACCCCAGCCCTCTGCAGAAGCCTCGTTCACTGCTCAGAGAGGACTTTACAGGCCAGGCCTGGCACTCTCCTAGCTCCTTTATTTTAACTAACATAGTTTTCTTCTATTGGGGGGATAAATTTTCTACTAAAATAAAGTAAATATAGAAAGACTACCAAATAACAAAAGGTACCTAACCTGATGTGTTTAAACCCTGGTGAGAAATAAACTCTTCCAAGTGGAGAAGAATGCTGGGAACATAGGACATCAACCTCTCCCCACACCCCACCTTTGCTTGTAGGGGATCATCTGCAAACTCAGTGTGTGCGTGCGCGTGTGCTCTTATTACAGCTCTCAGTCAGTTGGATTCTGGCTCTGTTTCACATCACTATAAAATGTATTTAATGAAATTTAGGTCTTCGGCATTTCTTTTAGTAATTGTGTGTGTGCGTGTATGTACATGTGTGCATGTGTGTGCATGCATGTATGTTTGTGTGTGTGTGCATGTGCGTGCGTGTGTGTGTGTGTGTGGTCACCCCACCAGCACATCTGCCATGCTTTCACATTCAGGACCCACGTCTTTTCCACAGCTGGAAGGCACCAGAGCTCTCTAGTTCAGTATATGTTTCCAGAGGGAAACCGAGCCCCTGAGAGTTTATTAACTTGTCCAAGGTCATTTACAGAGCCTTCCTGCCTCCACTTGCAGCGCTCCTGGCCCTGCACACCAAGCCTCTGCTCAGAGAGCAGCTTGAACCTGGGAATTAGGCCCAGTGAGCTGCCCATGGATAAAGACAGGTTTCCAAACATTGTCTACAATATTACACTGTTTAAGTGGAGGCATTTGAAACAATTGTATCCCTATATCTTCTAGATATATATCTTCTATATAGACTATATCTTCTAGAAATAAGTCAGCACCTCAATATGGCATTTGTTATAAAGCAGGGATTGTTTCACTCAATATTCCACTCGTAATTGTTTCTTGGACATCCACTAATTTTTGAATCTTGATACTCCCTCCATTGTTTCTAACCAGGGTCGTGCTCTGAGTCTTCACATCCTATCATCATCGCATGATTTTTTCTGCCATTATTTTCTTTAAAAAAAAAACAAAAAACAATAAATTGTTTGTGATTCTTCTAATTGAGACCACATGCCTATAGTGTAGAAATTCAACATTTACCTTAAACAGTAAATCTTTTCTGTCAGATACGATGATGTGGGAATTGTCAGGAAAAGATAACGATCTTATTCCAGGCACAGGCATGTATACACACACGCACACACACACACACACACAAACACACGCATACACGCACACACGCACACCCCAGAAGTTAAAACCAAAGTTCCAGAGAGAAGACATCCAGAGCACTGTGGCTTTCAGGCTCCCCGCAGGACTCCATGTGCCGCCCATACTGCCGCACTGACATCTGCCTTGCTCAACGCAAGTTGCCCGGGTGTGGAATCCCACCGAAGGGCCATTGCTGTGGCGGGAAGGGGATCAAACGAGGAGTCAGGAAATCCACGTTCTAGCCCACGTCTTCCAGTAACAACCACTTTGTGGCCATTTCTGCGGGCATGTCAGGTGACACATATATACATGTATTTCTAAGAGTCCCCACAGCCCCACTGAATAGGGCACAAACGGAGCTTAGAGGCAGTGGCCAGGGTTAGCAGCTGGATGGCTGCAGCCATCAGCCTGCTCCATACCCCTTGCCACACTCGATGCTGGTAGGCATCTAAAGGAGGGAAATCTTTTAGCATCTCTGACCCTCAGGTTCTTCATTTGTAAAATGGGAAGGTTGGACAAAGATAACTGTAAAAGTCCTTTACAGCTCGGAACCGTAATGTGCTACTTTGGGTCACAGCGTCACCACCTGAAATGGCTACCTTGCAATCACTCTGCATCCCAACGGGTCTTTCTGTGAAGCTCAGTTCATAGGAAGCCCATGGCCCTTGATGAGCAACCGGGCCATTGTCAATGGACCACAAAGATGGCCCCAAGTTCTCCCCTCCCCATATCTACAACACTTGCACTGTGACCTTGCAACACCTCCCATTTCCCACCCTTGACTCTGGGCTGGCTGAGAGGACCTTCAAGCTCTCCGTGTGGCCAGCTTGGGATTTCTCACATGTCTTCTCCCCAGAGGACAAAGACTATGGCTCCTTGACCTCTGTCTGCCCCCAAATAACGCCAACTCTTGGCTGCATGCTGTCTGCCTTATTGCATCACTCCGATGTGAGGATTGTTCTCTGAGACAAAATCCCATTCTCAGGGTTGCCACCCAGAGGTCCCTCTTCTGGCCTCTGGAATGGGTCAGACAATTTCCAGCAAGCCCCTTCTGAGAAGAATATGATCCTGGCTTTACCTTCAGCAATCTAAGGAGTTTGCATGGCGATCCCACTGAAGCTTTCCACCATCTTCCTGGAGGTCTAGGGACTTCTCCATAAAAAGGGCACCTAGAATTGAATGCAACTCTTAGGAGAAATCTGACATAAACCAGGCACACAAGCCTATCACCTCCCTCATTCTAAGAATCATACTTCTGTTCATGCAGCCAAACTGTTTCATCCTTCTTGACATCCATGCAGGTATCATGGAATGTTGTAAAGCCCGTGCAACGAACACCTTCCAGGTCCCAAGGAAAAATGCTGAATACGCTATTTCTCTCCCTTCCTCATCTTGGAAAGTTGTCTTATTCTAGACTCCAGATCAGAAATTTACCTCCCTCCTGTTTAAAGGAAGATAGCCCCATTTTACAAAATGAGCATAAGATTTAGAGCCACAGACCCAGACTCATGTCAAGGCTCCAAACTTCATCACTGGATGAGTGTGGTTGGAGTACCTTCTTGTCCACACTGAGCCTCTGTTTCATGATCTATAAAGTAAGGGAAGCAGTGCCCACTCTCTTTCCAGCAGCTGTGCAGAATCATTTTGCCGAGAAGAGAAAAGTCTGACCCATATGGCTCCAAATAAATAGAAGCTATTATTAATAACAGTACTAATAATTATGAGAATGGAAACAGTCAAATCACAATGTATTTCATGATGTCTCCAAATTCTGATGAATGGGAATCATTTAGATCCTCATCACACTGCCCAGGATATTTTCACAACCCGGTTTCTCGTCCACCACAAATTCCACAACACTGTCAACATTTTCAAGTGACTTATTAAAAGAACCTTTGAATCAGACAAGGAGGACGATGAAGCCATGAGGACTTTATTGCATCTACGAACCAGCATCTGTCATGGATAGTTTTTGAAATCATTTTTTCATCTCCCTAATTTTACCATCACTGTGCCCATATTTCTCCATCATGGCTGCATAATTAAAAATCAAAGTAAAATATTTAGCTCTTAAATTCCTTAAGGCTGTCACTTTATTTTCTGCTTCTATCCCTGGAGCATCATTCTTCTTCCTACTCAGCTCCCCCACCAGCAACTTCAAACAAGTGCAATCTTTCCATTACCTCCCCCTCCCCAAATCTCAACTTGACACCCTCTGCTTGGCCTGCCCTCTTTGTTGGAATATGTTCAATTCCCATTGTCTGGAAGATAGGGAATTTTTTAAAGTTGCTTTGTTAATAAAATGCCTCAGTTTAAAAAGTTTGTTCACCAGCGTGTGTCTCTTAATATGTGTCAACTTCTGTTTGGATCAATTGACGTGGGATGCTATATTCATTATTCATTTTTGCAGAATGGAAATTAATTATTGTGCATGAGATTCTAAACACATATGGCAACAGTGCCGGCTGGACTGGCCCCCCTGCCAGGATTTCAGAGACTCAGATTCAGAGGTAATATGTTGTTTTGCAAAGCCAAGACCTCCTAAGGATTCCAAGATAGAAGAATTGAAAAACTGACATGTTTCTGTACGTGGTCCAAATCCTGCCCTCCTTGAATGTACCCCTGACTTCCCTGCCATTTCTTCCAGAATCCGTGTTGCTAAGGGGGAGCATCTGAGTCTATCACTATAGCTACGACCACCTAAAGTCTTCTGTCTTTGTCCATACCTCCAAGTCTGTGTTTCTGCAGTGGGTGGTACTGCCAGCCTCTTTGCCCTGAATCCTTCCAAATGAATCCTCCTGAAGAGGATGACTAGGTCTGCAGTCTTCCCTTTGCATTCCAACCTACCTCTGTCATTTTGTTTACCCCATTGTAATGGGATTGTTTTTCTGTTCAACCATCTCAGCATTCGGCGAGAACTCTGTGGGTAGAAATTACATCTCATTCTGTCCTGTAGCCCCTCATGCCCATTGAAGATGGGTAGCTTATTAGATTGAGTTGGACCTATTCATTTCATGCAGGAGGGAGTGGGGGAGCTCACAGAGGTACCTATCTTCACTGAGGAAAATGAAGGGCGAGTACCCAACATGGTGATAATAAATAATAATAGCCATTGCTGTCCTCTGCCAATGACAGGTGTGGGCCAAGCATCATGCCACACATGTCACTTGGACTCTCTCCATAGACCCGTGACAATCCTACAATCCAAAGAGGATCCCATCCTTCTTGCATATGTCAGAAATGTGAGGCACCAAGAAGGTGAGCAATCTGCCAGAGATCCCACGCCCACGGGCAGGGGTGAGTTTCGGTCCCTTAGACTGCAAGCTCGCACTCTTCATTTCCTCCAGTGTGGCCCCTCTCAGGGCACCCAGCCCACAGCACCTCAGGAAACCTCCCCATCCCCGATGTCTGTGAGCACTCAGAAGGTGTCCGGGAATGCGTATCAGAAAATGCTGACGATTGAGCAGGTGTTGTCCAGGCAGAGAGTGATCCAAAGAAATGCCACGAAAAGGTCGTATGGCTCAGAGTTGAGTTCCTGAGCCTGTCCTGAGCTTGAGTCCTTATGCTGCTGCTTCAGCTGCATCATCTTACTCTCCCTGCACCAGGGTCCTCTCTGTAAAACAGAGATAATAATAACTCTTACTTTTGTGGGGTTGTAAAAATGAAATGACCAAATACTCAGGAAGCACTTGGAACAAGGTCTGGCACGTAGGAGTGAATAGATGTTCCCCATCACGGCTCTAATTCTGGGTAGAGGTAAAGTAAGGAGCAAGAGAAAGCCACACCGCCCACCACTCCGGAGGAAGAGCAGGTATTTGGTTTTGGTGAGGGGTGATGCTGGCGGCGGGGTTGACAGCAGAGGGAGCTGAGAAGAAGACCCAGGGTGGGTGTCAAAGGGCCCCATGTTCCAAGGTCAAGAGTATGAGCAAAGGCAAGCTCTTGGCAAGGGGTCAGCAAGGAGAGGCAGGATGCATTCTAACCTGCGGCACTGCATCTCGTAGACACACGCTTTTAGTTCTTGCCTCTCAGTAACTTTCACAGTCCAGTTTCAACCTTGGCTTCTGTGGACACATGGACAGAACCTAATTCTCTTCAAAAACTGTAATGTCTTTGTCATCAGATAATCCCATGTCTTCCCCCAAAGCTGTTTATTTCTGAGATAATCCAGGTGTTGCCCTCACTCTCATAAATTTGGTGTCAAGGCTTCTCTCTGCCCTTGCTTGCCTCTCCCCATCCTTCCCTCCCTCTACCTCCCTCCTCCTCTCCCTCCCCCCTTCTACCTCTCCTTCTTCCCTCCCCTCCTCCTTTTCTTCCCTCCTGCCCTCCTTCCCCCTTCTCTCTCTCTTACATCCTCTCCCTCCCTCCTGCCGTCCTTCCTTCCTTCTACCTCTCTTCCATGCTCCCCTCCCTCTCTCCTACACCTTCCCCCACCTACTCTCCTTCCCCCCTTCCTCCTCCCTCCCTTCCTCCTTCTCCCTTTCTCTCTCCTTCTCTGTCTCTTTGCTCCCCACCACCACCATGAAGCACCAGTTTTCCTCCATCTTTCTTAAGATATGAACATGGGCAGAGTAAAAGAGCCATTCTCAACAAGGTTATCTTTATCAAGAGAAAATATATGATAGAAATTATAAAATCACCTCCACAGAAAGGGGAAGAGGGTAACCATGAGAGTTCATTTGGTTGATTTAGTGTCAAAGCTGGACCAGAGTTTCCTGATAGCCATGGCAAATAGGAAAATACAACAGTTAACACCTCATATCATCAGACTAAAGGAAGCATAGCAACTTGTCAGATGTGTATGTGGGAAGCTATGGTGGGGGGTGGGGAGTGTCAAAAAATACCAGATACTAAATTAAGAAAGATATTGTGCATGTAGAGGTGTGCCTTCAGAAGATTTTTTTTATGAATTCTTTTATTTGGAAGTAACTTTAGATTTAGAGGAAATTTGCAAAAATAACACAGAGAACCCCCATATGCTCTTACCCAGTTCCCCCATTGTCAACATGTATTGTCAACGGTGTATTTGTCAAAACTAAGAAACCAACATCAGTACATTAGTATTTAGTAGTTCCAGATTTTACCTGGATTTCACCAGTTTCCCCATTAATGTCCTCTCACCACTGCATTTGGTCCCACACCTCCCTCGTCTCCTCGGGTCTGCCAGTTTCTCAGCATGTCCTTGTCTTTGACAACCTTGACATTCTTGAAGAGTACTGACCACGTTCCCTATAGAACCTCCCTCGACTGGGTTTGTCTGATGCTCTTCGCATGATTCAATAGGATGTTGGCGTTTTGGAAAAAATGCCACAACAATTAAGACTTTCTTATCACATCGCGTCAAGAGGTTTGTGATATCTGCATAGTTTTATTACAAAACCAGAAAATCCTTCAATTCATGCTTTTATTTGAGATTTTTTTTTAATTTTTTATTTTTAAGTAATCCCTACACACAACGTGAGGCTCGAACTTACAACCCTGAGATCAAGAGTCACATGCTCTACCACCCGGGCCAGCCAGGTGCTCCGATTTACTTTTTGAATGGATGACCAATGGTACATTGAAGATAATTTGTGTTTTTTAAATGAGAAAACATGGTTTCAAGGGTCACTGCCTAAGATTTTTGCCATGGTTCTATTTTTAGCAGTATCTGATCAATTCTTTTCTTCAGAGTTTGAGAGCAATCTTCCTCCAGAAGATTACACCTCTACGTTTTAGATCATTCAGAGTCTGCTCAGTAGAAAGGTATGAGGAAGCTGTTTATACCTGCTGACGGTGAGACTGGCTACATGCACGAGTTTGTTGCAGTTCTTGACCACATCAGCTCATGACAGGGTTCACGGTGAAATTGCTAATTACAGGTACCACCCTCCTCTTAACGTCTAAGGTGAAAGGTGATGATTCCCAAAAGTAGTTGACTTTGTTGCCATTAAAGCTAACGACATACCTTAGGCCAAAGGAAGTCGAGTATCTCTGAAAGCACTGATTATTTTAGTCCTACAATTTTGTGTATTTCCTGAAAACAGGAGGAAGTTTTTGTTTGTAAAAGTCAAAGTTTTGCAAAGTTCACTAATAAGAGTCCCAGGGAAATGTACGCCCTTGCCACTGGAGACATGGATTCGATTCTCCCCATATCAGAAACAAGTCAAACAAATGTTTCACTAGCATCAGTCAGAGCCTCCCAGCTGCAAGAAAGTCTCACGATGTCCTGAGAATAAGCAAACATCGACCGAAAGATACTGCCCCGTTGTCGGAGTGAAGTCGGTTGGGGATAGTCAAAGGAGCTTCCAGGCTTTGATGCCTGTCCACATCCCATCTTTACAGTCTTGCCAGGATTATGTTGTTGGCAAGAAAGACGTACTCTGGAAGCTTCCTTGGCGGTGCTCTTAAAATTACCCAGCCTATGACAATTTACTATCAGGGCCAATTTAGGTATGTTGTTACGAATAATGAAGCATTTTCTTCTCTCAACTCCAAAAGATGTCTTATGACCAGACCATGGTCTTTAGAGCACCACCAATATCTCCAGTCACTATGTATTCTGACCTCCCCAGCGTTTTTCTCTAAATCAGAGGCTTCTCAATGAAAACTGGCCTCTTTGAGTCACCCCAAGGCTTTTCCTCTTTGAATGGTATGGGAAAGCAAGTTATGCTTTTAAGTGTAGATTTCTCTTAAAACAACAAAAATTCACTTTTTATTTATTTCTATTTTATCACAAGTGTCCCAATTTTGAGGGATTCCTGAGCAGTTAACCATCTGCCTCCCACTCAGGACATGATCCCAGGGTCCTGAAATCATGTTCTACTTCAGGCTCCTTGTTCAGTGGGGAACCTGCTTCTCCCTCTGCCTGCTGCTCCCCCTGCTTGTGTTCTCACTCCCTCTGACAAATAAAGAAATAATTTTTTTAAAAAGTGTCTCAATATTGAATCTAATCAATCTTTAACAGTCAAGTCTTTTCCTTCAGTCTTTTCCTCATTAAACTTATTACAGACCTTCATCCCATCTTTCTGTCCCTGTTTGTTTGATTTTCTTTCCTGTTTTTGCCTTTTATTCTGTTTGTTTTTAATAAATACAAAAATTTATCTGTTCTTTGGTTAATTTTCACCTCGTTGTGTCCACCAAGTTGCTCTCGTCTGTCTACGTCTTCCTGGGTTCTTTCAGCCGGTATATTAACTTTCTCTCCAGCTCTGGTGTTCTTCCCGTATTACTCCTTGTTCCTGTCCCCACAACTGATAAAATTACTGAAGAACACAGCACTAAGGACTGAGCAGACCAGAGTGAGACCAGGCTCAAAGAAAGATCTAGAACTTTGAACTTTGCTTTGGACCCAGTGACAGCCAGAGGATACGGTAGAAAGACAGTATCTCTTCTATTTCACATCCTTTGCTTTTCTTGAGTTTGCCTTCCTTGGCTGCCCCAGACAATCCATCCCAGCACCAAACCTCAGTGACAGGGCCAGAGGCAGACTTGCACCATTGTCAACACATGCCTGAAGTCATTTTTCTTAGCCTTAGTGTTTTGAGTGAATTTGCACCAAAATTTCTAGTTTTGAAGAATCACATTCATCCTACAAACATTTGCTGAATAACTGCTTTGTGCCCAATTTGCCTTTTTTTTTCTTTAATTAATTCACAGCTTAGAATCAGAAACATCTTCAGCTGGAAAAGTGGGAGAGGACCTTCAGCCTCAGGGAGTTGGATAATGATGGACCCAGGAGTGAGGGACTGGTGTATCTCCAATGCCATCTTCCATTCACTGGGAGTTATGTGGAAACTCTTGTCCATTCACCTGGAGAGGGAATGACCAGATGATCTCTAAGACCTTTTTTAGCTCTGGCAGTCTTAAGTAGAGAGGATTTGTGGAAAGAGATGAAGAGAAGAGAGAGAATGAGAGAGAGAGAGAGCACAGTGCTAACAGTAGGCTAGCACCTTTGTTTCTTACCTGATCTTATTCTCCAAACTGCTAAATTGTCATGAGTTGGAAACGGCCATCCACATTTCATAGGGAAGGAGACTGAGGTCAAGAGGGGTGCTGTGCTAGTTTCACCATAAGAATAGGACAGAGCCAGAATTTGAATGTAGGTTTATGAATTTAATATCCACAGTATTCCCTCCACTGCACAAATATTTTTTTTCTTGCTCATTTTCATGCTATCTCCCTTAGATTCCATTTAGTGAAAAATGTACTCAGGTGTCAGAGAGCTGAAAGCCTTTCTGAAAGCTGGTTCCATTATAAAATTACTGAAAAGTATGTCATATCTACTCCTCTGAAAATCCAATCGCTTCTTTAGCACTTTCTTCCTAAATGGGTAAATGTAAAGATCCTGGAAACAGCTGTGCCTTGGCAGATCCAGAACCATGGATTTACAGGCCCAAAGACTATGGCCAAGGACATCAGTCAGTTGACCAGTTCACACGTCTCCACTGGAGAGCAATTGGGATTAGACACTGAGGAAACCAGTGATACAATAGTCTACTTATTAAATATGACATATGGAAAAAGAAGTACCATGCTGAGCCTGGCATTGATCTGAATGCTGAATGATTTCTCAGGCATGGTCCCCAGGTTTGATGGGCTTCAATGTGGAAAGATCAGGGAAGAGGAAAATCTTGGAAGGAAACACAAGAAATGGTAATATCACCTGGATGATTTTTTTTTTTTTTTCCGGGAGCTCCTGGTAAACACAACTTTCTCAAAGAATGGTACTGGACCCACAGGAGATTCAGACAGCTGCAGATGATGTATTAAGGGGCTCAGATGTGCTAGCACTGGGCCTGCTGTGTTGGAGGCATTCTCTCTGCCCTCCGTTAAAAACCCTTTTTATGAAGAAGGCACTGTTTCCCTAGCTAAAGATGCAGAGACAGAAGCTTGTCCAAAGTCAGACAAATAATAAATGGTGTTAAAGTTGCATTTGGGGGGCACCTGGGGGACTCAATCTGTTAAGTGTCTGCCTTCAGCTCAGGTCATGATCCTGGGGTGCTTAGATCAACCCTAAGTTGGACTCCCTGCTCAGCAGGGAGTCTGCTTCTCCCTCAGCCCTCTCCCCCATTCATGCTTTCTTGCTCCTGTTCTCTCTCAAATAAAGAAATAAAATCTTTTTTAAAATAAAAAATAAAATAA
This sequence comes from Enhydra lutris kenyoni, assembly GCF_002288905.1. Lineage (NCBI taxonomy): Eukaryota > Metazoa > Chordata > Mammalia > Carnivora > Mustelidae > Enhydra > Enhydra lutris. Next base: position 28,102,301 of record NW_019154104.1, read on the forward strand.
AATTCTATTCAGATACTGAATGCGTGATATTTCCGCTGGTCATTGTGAGTGCTGTGTTGCCCAAGTGGTATGAAAAAAAGTGTTCTGGTTCACAGGGAGCATGTGTGTACACACACACGCACACACGCGCACACACACACTGTAAACTTCCAAGGTATTTATGATTAAAAATGTTAAAGGGCCATCAAAGTTATCACTTAAACATAAGGATAAGACTTTCCCACCAATGTACCAACATTGTCCTTCACAGAGAGGGAAAAGCGGGCAGCACTGAGGTCTGACTGGCTGGAAGGAGCGTGCACAAGGCTGGAAACAGAGCCCCAAATTCAATCAAACACCGACTGAATGCAATAGGAGCAAAGCTGGTTTATACAACTAAAACCAAAGAACTAAATTTCCAGGAAACAGGAGAGCACGGTAGCCTCTCCCCTCCTGGGGCTGTCACCTTCCTGAATATCCTCCCAGTAGCCAGATTCGACATGGAGAGGCTGGGGATTTTACAGGGAAGCCACACTCCAAAGTCAGGCACGAGTGGCCGCAAAGCGTTCTATGTATTTTTGTGTCTCCTGAAGTAAAGCACATTCCATAAATGAGAGCAGCATCCAATACAGAAACGGCAGTAAAGTTTTCATGACTGAGAGCAGGAACGGCAGATACTTCCTGAGTGATTTCATGCCGCGGAAGCCCCGTGAAGGCAGACACTTTGTCCCGTTCACAGTGTCCCAGCTCCGAGCGGAGACCTAGCCAAGGTCATGCTGGAGAGGTATCTGCACATCTCGGACTCCCCTGAGGGGATACGTACATCTCCTACAGTGTCCCATGTGGAAGTCCACTCCGGTCCCACACGGTGGCCCTGCCCTTGACTCACTAACTCAAATAAAGTAACGTTTCCTTTTAAGCCGATTCCTCTGGCAAGAAAAATCATTCAGGTGCCCAGGGAGGTGCGGCTCACGTGGCTCCCGCCCTGGAGAGTGGAAGGATGTGTTTGTGTTTTCTGTCCAGCAGATACTGAGGACTGGAGACCTGTGAGTGTTTGTCCTTTCTCCTGTTTTTCTGTACGAATACGTATTGACCTCCTGGTGACCAGAGCGGTGCCCACAGGCAAGGGCGAAAGGCCTTAGGGCCAGCCTGTTTGACACTTCAGTACGTGAGTCTGGGGAAACGCGTCCCTGACATTTCCACCGCCTGTGCCACGGCCCGTCCACTCAAGATGTCGGGTATCCGCCGCCCGGCTGGCCAGGGATGGCTTCGTGGGGTGCGTGCGACGCGCAGAGCTGGACAGGGCCCCGTGCTCAGAAGGGCCCCACCCTCGGTTTCGTGTTCTCCGTTTTTGAACAGGTGCCTCCCCTCTTCACTCTTCGCTGGGCTCGGCAGGTGATGCAGCAGGTCCCGGCCCTGTTGTTATCCTTGGCGTTCTTGGCCCAAAGACAGAACAGGCACGGTGGCTTCTCTCAAAGGCCCCACTGTCTAGTCTGTGACTCCAACACACGAACTGATAGCACAGAAGCTGCAGTTGAACCCTCTCCTCCCTTCATTCCCCTCAGTTGGTCCTATAGATGCTACTTCTTTGATGTCCCTCCTCACATCCTCCCTGTGGCCACTGATTCAGGTCAGACGTCCTCCCAGCCGGTCCCAGGCCGGAGCGGCTTCCTAAGTGTGTCAGCTCATTTCCATGTCCACCTCCTGACAATCAAGCACGTGCTCTTGGCTTTCTCGGCCTCACGCATGGGGTCCCCTCTGCTTGGATGAGCCCCTCCCCCCCCCACAGCCACACCCCTCCCCCACCAGCCGGCTGCACTTTGGGGCCTTCAGGAGTCAGCTCAATGGCCCATGTCCTCCAGGACACCTTCCCTGGTCCTACAGTCTGCTGAAATCGCTCCTTTCTGGTCTCCCACCAAGCCACCAATATTATCTCATTAATCCTCACAACACCCTCGTGAGACAGCTGGCAGGTAAGCCGATCCCAGTTTACCTGCTTTCCTGGGGTTCACTGCCCTTCCATTTCCTGCACTAGCACTAGGAGCATGTACCTGTCCTCCCCTTCTGCACATAGGGACTGCGTCTTTACTTGCGTGAACCCTGGTGCCCTGCCAGAGGCCGGCATATGCGGGGAGTTCAGTCATCGTGGAATAAAGGAGCAGGCAGGACTCTGGCAGGCCCCAGTATAAAGGCCATAACAAGAGAGAGAACCACACAGAGATGCACTTTGCTCAGAGGTCTGGTCGTTAGCGGACCTCTCCTTGCCCCGGAAGAGAAATAAATGATCTCTGCAGACCTTCCTGTATCTCTTAGCATCACAAGGTCCCCACCCACACCCCAGCTCGGAGTCCACATCTCCACGCCCTTCCTCCCGCTGCTGCATGTGATCACCAACCCCTCACGGCCATCTTGGCCACACACAGGCTCTTTGGCCTTCTTTTTCCCCAAAGGGAAGCTGGCTCCTGAGGCAGGGACCTCCTCTGTCTTCTGTATAACCCAATGTACACTTTGAAAGCTCTCAGAAATGCCATTAATTATAATAATAGTGACACTTTGTACTTTTATAGCCTCTTTCATCAGAAGATCTCTGAGTACTTAAAAAATATTATCTCATTAATCCTCACAACACCCTCGTGCGACAGCTGGCAGGTAAGCCGATCCCAGTTTATCAGGAAGGGAATGAAGACAGAAAGATGGTGCCCAGGGAAGGGGCCAGATCAAAAGTAGAGAAGGAAGCGCTCTGGATCCCGCGCCCCAGGCAGCAGGACCCTGAACATCACCAGCGGACGCACCACACGCGCCTGTTCCACGAAACGTATCTCACCATGTGGGAGAATATGGACACGCCTGATATTGCATCAGTATTTCACTAATGATACGCAATCATGGACTTCTTGGAAAAGTCACCTCTTTGTTTGCCAGCAAATACCTTCTGAGTACCTCCTCACCGCCGACCCTCGCTGGTGATCCAGCTGAACGAGGCTTATCAATAGTGTTTGTGAATCCTTCTTCCCAAATCCACCTGAGAGCTCATGACACTCCCAGCAGAGAGGAAAGAGTATAATCATGTATGAAACCTAAGCCTCTTTCAACATGGGGGACAGAAAACAGCACCTGAGAAAAAATATGAATTATGTCTTTTACGGAGGAATTGGGACTCTCATCCCACTGAGCCACCATTGACATTCCTCACTTGGAACTGAAAAAGATTTTGAAGGTGTGTGGTTCAACCCTTCCTTTTGCAGGTGGGAAGAAGGAGGTGCTGGGAGGCTGCAGCTCTCTCCCCGGGTCCCACAATGGGTGGAAGACAGGGCACTGTGGATCGCCTTTGCTCACTTCCCCAGAACTCCTGCATTTCTCAACACAAGCACCCAAACAACACGTCTGAGAGCATTAGAGAAAGTTCTGGTAAACAGAAGTCCTTGTATTTTTACTCCCAAAGAGAGCTCTGGGTGTCAGGTGCAGGAAGGACAGACAGATGGGGGGCTGGGAGAGAGCCGTGGAAAGAGGGTCCCAGGGGGAGGCTTCATGGAAGGAACAGCTGAAGCCCTCGGTGATGGGCTGGGGCCCTGGACCCAGACCAGGCGAGGAGCAGTGAAAGAAGCCCATGAGTTTCTACAGTGTGTGTGATATATAATAGGTACCTGTCCGATATAATTAATTGTATTTTTCCTAAATTTAACATTGCCCAAAGGGGAAAATCATTTTGCTTGGTTAAAACCCCTCCTGCCCTACAGGGTCTATGAGCTGGCCAGATTTAATTGCTGCAGTAGAAACCACAAGAAAGACCAGGTTCCCACTCAATCTATAACCACATCTACTGAAGAATAGCTTTAATCACCTTTAAAAGGGTGACCACAAGATAATTAAAGAGGAAGGGTGCTCAGTGGGAATTATCCAGAAATATCAAATCTCCGTTTATCACGGAGTCCGACTTAAATTGTCTTGGCATGGCTTTGCTCTCACAAACTCCATTCTATTTTATGCTAAACCCTTGGATTTCATTATTTAGGGTGGAGAAAACCGGCCTGTGGCACGAGCCTGCGTCCACGGCCAGGCTGAGAGGTAGAAGGAGAAGCTTGTCCACTGCGAAGAACACAGGGTTGGGAGTGTACCCCACAGAGCCCAAATCCTCTCCTCCTTCCTCAGCTACCTGCCCACGTGACCTTGGCCATTGACCTAACATCTCTGAGCATCCTCCCAAAAATGAGGACCATGGTGGTTATTCTACAAGATCATTCCCGCTGAATGCTCCATTCCTTGGCATTCCTTCCCTTCTGCAGAATGCCTGCCCCTTTCCAGAAGCCAAACAAAAATGAACCAAGGCCTGAAATTAATGGAGCAGACTGTTTGAGCAGCCATGACAGAGTGGGGAAGCAGAAAGGGAGTTGGAGGCCAGGATGTGACAGCAGAGGGTGGCCTTCCTGAGCCTGATTTATGTTCTCCCTCCACTGATGCTGTTCCACGTGGCTCAGGGCAGGGCTCTGAGAGCCAGGCCCTGAACCAGTGGAGTGACATTCTTGGCACCCCAGGAAGCCGGCTTTGTTCCAGACCCACATTCCCAGGCCTACTCTCAAAGTGAAAGTCCTGGCCCTTATCTCCCTACCCCCGTCTCCCACCAGCCGCAAGCACAGGCTCAGTGTCCTTGTCTAAACCCGTTGGAACAGACAGAAGCACCCCCAACCCCTGAACCCCTAGCCTCCCCTCACAGGGAGGTGCAGAGGGGAGGAGGCAGACAACAGGCTTTCCATCCCACCAAGAAGGAGGGGCACCTGGTGGGAGTCCTAATTTGTATATTCATTCCTTTCTCCATCCATTGTGACCCAGGGGTCCCCTCCCCCCACACCAGTCACTGAAAGACCTGAAGGTTGAACTTGACCCAACTGGACCCAAACCATGTTTCCAGGCATGTGGGTTACAGTCCTGGACTCATGACCTCTTTTTGTGTCTGCATCTGCCTTTAAGCACCTACATCCAAACACAGTGCTTACCTCTGCCCCACCCCCAGCCCCAACATCCAGGAGGTCCAGCGGCTCCCTGTGTTTTTTCAGTAATCCACTAACCTCTCCTGTGGCAGGCTGGGTAATGCCCTTCCCTAAGATATCCAGGTCTTGACCCCTATAACTTGCAAACTTTACTTTATTTGGCAAAAGGGACTTTGCAGATACGATCAAGTAAGGGTCCTAACAAGGGGTTTCTGGGTGAACCCAATGCACCCACCTCTGCCCTTATAGGAGGGATGCAGGTGGCATCAAGTCTGACAGGAGGAGATGTGATGACAGGTGCAAAGACTGGGAGCAAGGTGGGGAGGGAGGTGGCCAAGGAATGCAGGTGCTTCTAGAAGCGGAGGAAGGCAAGGAAAAGGATTCTTTCCTGAAGCCTCCCTAAGGAACCTGCCCTGTAAACACTTTGATGTTAGACTTCTGACCCCCAGGACTGTGAGAGGATAAATGTGTGTTGTTTTAAGTCACCGAGTCTGTGGTAATGTGTTACAGACTATGAACTCATCTCCAGGACATGAGGAGCTATGCTACAGTATCACATCCAGGAGCCACGCTACAGTATCACATCCAGGAGCCACGCTACAGTATCACATCCAGGAGC